>NW_015090842.1:13218147-13301330 GCF_001431845.1 Calidris pugnax
CGGGGGTGAGCTGAGGTGAGGTTGAGGGGGAGCCGAGGGGCCCAGCCGCCCCGTCGCTTCTGCGAGCGGGGATGGGGCTGGGCCCGGCCTGTCCGCGGCGGGAAGGCGGGCAGCCGCCATGGCCGGCCGCGGCCTGCCCGCCCACCCCGCCGACCCGCTCCTTCCCTCCCTCCCTTCCTCCCCGCAGGGCGATGCGGCTGCCCGGGCTGTTCGGGCGGCTGAAGGCGGCGGTCGTCGGGGTGGTGCATGTGGGAGCGCTGCCAGGTAAGCGGCTCGGGAAGCGGGCCCCCGGAGCGAAGGCCGCTCCCCGAGCAGCCCGTCCCCTCAGCGCTGCCCTCGTGAGGGGCCGCGGATCGGGGATCGCCCCCCTCTCTGGAGGTGAAGGAGGCGGGAGGCACCGCCACGCAGGGGGCCGGGCTGGGAAAAACAGGGTTTGGTGCCGGTGGGCTCCCCGCTGCCGGGTTTTAAGGGGCAATGGCTAGGAAATCTTAGATATCAGGAAGAAATTCTTTACTCTGAGGGTGGTGAGACACTGGAACAGGTTGCCCAGGGAAGTTGTGGATGCCCCATCCCTGGAAGTGTTCAAGGCCAGGCTGGATGTGGCCTTGAGCAACCTGCTGTAGTGGGAGGTGTCCCTGCCCATGGCAGGGGGGTTGGAACTAGATGATCTTTGAGGTCCCTTCCAACCCAAACCATTCTATGATTCTAAGTGGGCCTTGGGACGGGATAGATTTTGGAGTGAGCTCTGGCAGGGCCTGAGAGGCAAGAGGAGGCTCTGCCAACGGGCAGGTCTGTTCCAGCCTGACCTCCTCACCCGCCTCCCCAGGGCTCAGGGCAGGCAGAGCTGAGCACAGCCTGTCCTTCCCCTGGACAGGACGGTGCCTGGAGCTCGCCGTGCTCCACGCTTTCCCAGATGGCCAGCTTTCCCCATGCTGTGACACCAGCCCATCTAAAAACCTCTTCCCAGTCCCCATTTCAGACTCTCCGTGCCTGGCTTTCGGAGCCCAAGGGCCAGAAAAGACTTTGGAGTTGCTCTTAAGGGAAATTCTTTGAACTCCCAACAAAATCCGTGCGTGCTCATCTCTGCCATGAAGCGCTTGTGCTGAAGGTCAGATGGAATCAACCTTTCAGATTAGAATTTAAGATAGCTTGAACTAATTTTAAACTGACTGGTGTTTTGCATAGGTGTTCTGCAGGCCTAGAGGTCGGTCTTGCTATAGGTCATATTGCATGGAGCATCACTAATGCAGGATAAGCTGTAATAAGTACAGGAATAACAAGCTAAGAGCAGACCTGGTACAATAAGAGATTATAGCAGATATTCCTCAAATTTGCGATATAGATTTAGGGGCTGAATGGTTACAGCAGATCTGTCGAGTTCAGCTAAGGAAAGAGGTGCCACTAAGACATGTCACAAGGAGATGCAGCAGCCTTTTACCAAGTTTGCCCTGTTTCTCCCTATTGCAGTATTCCAGTCTCTACAGTAACCCTACCTGAAAGCAGTTACTGTATGTGGGTTTGGTTTATGATTGTCCTGAGATAAACAGCATTATTCTTGCAGGGACACCAAGAAGTTGTCTTCCATTGACCCAGATCATTGATCAAGCTTGTCAAGAGGCAGCAACTTACAAGGATGCAGGAGTTGTAAGTTTTGTTTTCCTTCTTCCTATGGCAACATTTACACAAGGCTGCTTCTGCATAGCCAATATTTTAGATTGAGTCTGTAATTCTTCAAAAGCATCTTAAACCACATGGTTTAGGAAGATGTTTAAATCCACATCTTTTATTTCAATGTAGTAAGTAGATCTTCTAGGTTACAAAACCTAAAATAAGCATCCCATGCACCCAAAACAATTGAAAAAGCTTAGATTCACATTGTGCAATTGAAGTTGCTTCAGCTGAATTACCATCAATCTCTAAGAATCAAGTCAATTTAAGGCAAAAAAAAAGTAAGTTGATTGCAACCTGGAGGGTTGCTGGCATTCCAGGTATCTGGCTGTAGGATGCTTCATCATCCACTGACAGGCCACTGTATTTTTAGCTCTGGTTTCATGAAGTCACAGAGGAATGCTGTGCGCACAGCTGAGGCACTGCACAGATCCCTCACTCGCTTGCAGGGAGTGAGATTGCCCCACATTGGTGTTTGCACCAAAACAGCACAGACTTGGGGACTAAAAAAGAAGTTTAGGCCCTTTTCTGCCCCCTTTAACCCCTCTATCCGAGCCCCCTGGCAGCAAGCATGCCTGCTTTGCACCTCTAGAAGACAAGGCCCAAAAGGCCAGTCTCAGCCAGAGGCAAGAAGTGGCAGATGCTAGCGACTGAATTGCTGTTGGACCTAAAGTGGTGTAGTAATCTTCATAGGTCAGTAGATTTTAACAGGGTATGTGTCCTTTTAAAAGGTCAGATATGTTTTAAACATTTCATTGCACCTTGTCTCCGGGTGTTGATGTGCTTTTTCTTTGACCTGCCTACAGTATTATATACATTTTCTGGCATGGTAAAGTGGCATCCTAATGTCCAAAGCTTGAAAATGCCTTAAATGAAGTAATCACTGCTCTGAGCATCTGTTTTCTGCAAAACTTTAATAACCAACCAGTTGAAACCTTTTTATTACCATAAATTAGAATTACACTCTACAGACTGAACAAAATTGAATATAACAGTTTAGACTAAATTACAGAAGACCAGATCAAAATGCAACACAAGTCACATGAGGCAGGTTATGGGCAGAGCACTAGTAAGGCTAAATTAGAAAAGAATCCTGAGAACAGAGTTGTTGAAAGGACAGACAGCTCTGCAGAAGAATGCTGTTTACACGGGCAGGCTCCAGTGCCTATGAACCAGATGAGTGTATGCAGGATGTTCACCCAGTTGGAGTAATCTCCAACTGCAAGTTGTACAGAATGAGTAAGTTTTTTTTTTCTTTTCATGCCTGTTGAAAGAACAGGTGTGCAACAGCTCTGTATTCTGTACTGTGACTTTATATTTTGTCTTTACAGTTACAGTATCAACATGAGGTATAATGTGATATGATCTACATCAGAGGAGTGGCAAGTACTAGTCGCTGTCTTCCTGTGTTAGAGGAAGTGGTTACAAAAGTGATCTATAACTCCAAAAGCCATTGCCCCACATTCCAGTGCTTGTTTACCTGCTTCCCTTACATACTGAGTGCACATTGAAACCTGTAGCAGCAGGGAGAAAACACCAAGGGAGGGTACAGAAGCAGTTCCTTTCACTGCTGACATGCACCAAGCTGGAACAGCTTTGAGACATGCTTTAAAAATCAGTACTGACACAATTTTAATTTGTGTTTTATACTTTAGTGGTTTTTCAACGATTGTAATAAATTCTGCTCTTCCAAGTCTAAGCGGTTTACCTTTTCTCCTACTGCATTGCTGTTTCTGATCTTGAATATATTTTTAAACCTACCTCTCAGGTAGGCAGATGAGGTGAATGCAGTTATTCCTCTACACATTTGGACAAATTCAGGGCTTAAAGTTATGCTTAGTCTATTTCCTGTGGAAGTCACAAGAACATCAGTATACATTCCACACCAATCTTGAATCTAAAGGTCTGTACACAATAGTGTTACAGCAGTACGACAAACAAATCCTTTATTAATGCCATAAAGGTCAGAGATAATCAGGAGAGCTTCCATAAATATCAGTACAGTTGCCTAACACTTCCTGCAGTTCACTTGTTTGGTTTTTACTGGTACTTACTGTGAAATGCAAGATTTCATGACAGATACTTCAGGAGCTTCCTGGCTTTTGCGCGGAGATCACCGCTCTTCCAAACTAACTATCCCGATTCTGTAATGGGAGTATATTTGGGTTTCCCCTCAGTACTGCGAGTAAACTGCTAAGCACTCTGTTTTTCTTGTAGAAAAAGAGCTAGAAATTTCAAGGGTTTTTTTCCACAGATGTTTCTACTGACAGTATTTCCCAATGCTGTCTTTAAGAAGATACGTAACCATCTTGCTGCTACTAGATATTTACATATTGTCTCAAGTGCTTGAATTGGTCTTAACATTTAAAAATAAAGTTTATGGCTTTGCTCACTCAATATGCATTGCACTTAGAAGTAAATCCTAGTATTTTAAGTAAAAGGTGACTTGTCTGGCATATTAGCAGCTTAACATAATAAATATGAAAGATTTATGATATTAGAGCAGAGTAATGAAAACAAGTGAGTGCTCAGTTAGGAAGCCATCTGTGCTCAAAACGTATATACTCTGTACTCGTGCATTGCTAAAGAATGAAAATCCCTAGACAAAATTTTATACACAGCAAGCTACAAGGCATTATGATACCTACAATTTCTATCTGATTTTACTTAAGAAAAATACAAAATATATATTCAAGTTAACTTACTCATTCTGTTCAGCCTAGGCGACGTTTACTTTGTAGCCAGTTGCCTCTGATTTAATTGATATAGATCACTTTACTACTAATTGCTGTTATGTAGCTGAAGCTACTTGAGTAGCTGGAGTTAAAGACAGAGATACATAAGTAAAACTATTTCTTTAAACAAACAAAATTGCCCAAATTACAAAGCTGCATTGAGTTGCAAGTACCATGGGGCTTCTTACCACACAAAATTTTAGGTCTGCTTCTTCATTGCTGTCTCTAGCGATGCGTTCATTGCTCTTTTAATGCCACTGACCCTTCTTTGGGCTCTGTACCTGGAAGTTGCTAGTACCTGTTTTGAAAAAATGAGGAGTTTTAAGCCTATAACTATTATAACTACAATAATAGCTAGAGTTCAAATTTCTTAAAATTTAATAATAGTTGAGGCAGAGTAAACTATAATTTCTGTATAGAAACATTTAGGTAATTATCACTTCGATTACAGAAGTTAACATTTCAAATCTTAGCTATGTTACAGCAGAATAAAATAGCAGACAAACCTCCCCACAACTACTGCCTATAGCATATGCAGGACAGCATATCTACTTATCTAGAGCAAGGCTGTAATCTCTTGCTCTGGAGGTAGAGCTTTTAAAGGAATTGCTAGGAGGCGGTGCCTAGACACAGCGAATAAATGCTCTACAAATGCACATGCTTTCCTTTATAAGGGACAGGTGAGTCAGGTGATGGGAAAGGCTGTAATTGTCCTGGTGTGTACCTGAGGTTGCCTAATAATGGGGTATGGTACAAAAGCCCCCTTTCATCCTGTAGGAAAGAGTGGTAGTTGTAAGCTTGCAAAGCTTTGTATTGGTATGTATGTGTTTGTAGGTAAAGCCTTTCTGTTAGGGCAAGCACGGGGGTTAGAGTTGCCTGAGGTAAAAGTTACATTAGGTAGATGCTGAGTTAAAGCTTTTATGATTGTTGTACCTGTTGTGGTTTATAGGGTTGTGGCTATTTTGAGGTATGTCTGCTGTGATATGTGTGCATGCAGCTGAAGTGTTTTAAGAGGTCGTTTCTATAAGTGGAATAAAGCAAAGGAAATTATTTTTCTATATAATCGGAGAGCTATTTAAATGACCTATTTTCCAGTAGCTAACTGTGACACAAGAGGCACTTTGCACACATGTAGTACTTCAGGAGTCATTCAAAGAAAAAAGGAAATATATTGTTTGAGAATTACTTATAATAAGGCTATTATATAGAAGCAACACTTAAGCCATCTTAATTTTTAATGGAAAAGGAACACAAAAGGTATGTGCTGGAGTTTTACCTCATACTATCTAAATAAATTCTGCTTTGGAGGGTGTAATATAGTAGCTGTTTCCATAGACTTCTGAACTATAAGCTTAAGTTCCAAGAACTTTAATTTAGCGTAACTGTTTTCTTTCCACCATTTTAATTAGCTGTCTGATAGTACTGGAGTCTGTTTTACATACATATCAATTCAGTAAACACAGAAATCTGTGGTGTTATATTTTTATATAAAATATAAAAGAAAGCTTTGAGTTAATGCATCTGTAATTCAGCTCTCTGTATTGCAGAACATATGTTGTTCTTTTTTAATTAAACAAAACATAATATGCAAAAGAACATAGTCTATCGGATGGTACCAAAAGAATAACACATTATTAAAGTAATACCAAAAATATGCACTGTAACTGTGGACCTTGAGGCCATAGGAAGAGACAACTGTGGAAAAGTGAATATTCCAAGTTTAAAGCAAAAGAGAGAAATGTTGGAACCCTCCCATATGTCTGCATTTTGAATTAGAATTCAATCAGATACTTCTTATGCACAGTAGTATGGCTAGGGTTTCTAGTTAATTTTTAAATGAATTAATTCATTAATGTATCTAATGGAATAATTTGCTTTATGCAAATCCTGAGCTGTCAAAGTAGTAGCAACTCATGGAAGGCATGGAATTCTGCCAGCCTGTTCTGCTTTTTCAGCTGCTAGCATGGATCTTCAGGAGCTGAGCATCTGAAGCCCTGTTCCCAGGCACCTTTCTTCACCTGTGTCCTGTTGAGGTTGGGTTTTGACTGCCTGAAACCCTGGGGCTTCTGGTTTGCAGGTCCTAGCTTCTTGCCCTGTGATGAGCTTGGAGTTTCCCAGATATCCAGGTTTTGGTGAAGTCTGCCAAGTAGAGCATTCTTGAGCTGGGGACCAAGGGCTTCAGGGTTCTGCGGCCTCAAGGAATTATCTGGGTTTGAGGGTTCATTTGCATTTTTTGAGTTTGTTTTGTTAAAGTAGTATAGTTCCACATTGATCCTTTTGCCCCATATTACTTTGACAAACTTAGACAGACTGAATATATTTATGTGCACGGAGGGCTTCTCTTTCTGTTGGTACCACAGGATTCAGTGGTTGTGTCTGAGGTACAAGACCATTTGGTCAGTTTGGGTTTGTTGGGACAGTCCTAATGTCATTCTAGAGCAACCAATTAAAAATGATTTTTTTTTCATTTCTGAAAATTCTGCAGGTTTTCTGAGGACTGGTTGTCATCTTTGTCATATGGCTGCTCCCATCACGCATAGAGAAGTGTGGATGTTAAATTAGATATTTAATTGGACTTAGAAATAAAATCAAGGACAGATGTTTTGGTTATTTGTCATATCTGGTTTTCTTTTGCCTAGTTGAGGTTTTCTTGGACTGGAAATCCGTAATTAAATATGCTGATGACTGGCACCAAATAGCGCATAGATCTAATGTTGGGTGCTCATAATATTAAATCACTGTTTCCATTAATAGGTTGTGTCCTTTTGTTTTTAAGGTAGCGTGTATTTTGTATATTTAAACACCCAGCTGTAAGTCATTTGGCAAAGGCAGCTCTACCCGGTGCACAGAACGTATGTGTGTTGTGTGCTTGGAATGGCCATATTCTTCCACCGGATCATTTCCATTCTCAGTTTTCCCCATCCTCCATGTTTGATGTTCATTTATGATGTCAGTGGCTTAGCCTGTAATTCAGCTGTTAAATGCTGACTGCATTTTATATACTGTCTTATCTTTTACTGCCAAAAGGGCTTCTACAATACAACAAAGATTAAAGAAGCGTTACATATGAAAGTTTTTAAAAAAGGAAACCTTTTTTTTCCCTTCCTGATTTTTTAGATTATTATTAACCAAACTTCTTTGTTTAATCTCTAGTTGTATTTTTTCCACAAATGTTATTCTATTTTAGTTCAGTTACAATATCTTTGAAATGTAGAGCTCTCATTTTAAAGGATTAAGATGTGTGATAAAACTCTAGAGAGAGTGGAATTTATTTTCTATATATACAATTAATTTGTCTATTAAACCTTTGTATTTTTAGACTGAAGCAGGTGAAAAATTTCTAGCTTCTTTTAACAATTTCACTGCAAATGCAAAACATCAGGCTTGAAATATGTTTCAAGGCTATACTTTTACTCTTTGTTGTTGGTCCTTGACAAAATTATATATGATTTGCTGTTGTTGAAAACTTTCTGGTATATACTATACAACGATTGGAAAAGTACAAGGTACCAGATAATGTGCAAAGATTTTCAATAAATTGCATTAATTATATCAGCAGAGTATCTTATAATTATTCCATTGTTTGCTAGGAGTATGTCTGTGTGGAGTGAGAGGTATAGTAGATAATAAATAGCAATATCTTCCTTCAAGTAATTCTGAACCCAGAATGGGAGAAATATCAATAATTAATACTATGGTATTAGGCACACTGCAAATAGGCACAATAATAGTCAAACAAAAAAATCCTTTATTTATCCAAAATAACACTTATTTTCTGACATTAATTGAACTGAAAATTGCCTTGATTATCTCTAAATCCTCCGTTATCCAAACATACTCGATATCCTATATTCCAGTTGGATAATTGTAGTTTGACTTTACGCTATTTTAATGAGGTATAAGATTTAACTCATTCGCCTATAGTTCGCGTTTTAGGATGGATCAAAGGAACCAAATTGATGAATGTATAGCTAAAATGAAAGTGGTTATTTGCATCACCACAATGTACTGTAGATCATCCTTCCTTTGAAGGGAAGCCTTTAAACTCGGGTGTCTTTTAATACAAACCAGCGTAATGGTAAACTAGCCTTTTTCTTTTTTTTTTTAAGCTCCTTTTTTTTTCCCAGTTTAATCATGTTTCTTTATAATAATCTCCACAGGATGGCTTGATAGTGGAAAACATGCACGATGTCCCTTACACGTTGTGTCCTGGTCCCGAAGTGACAGCGGCGATGGCGGTCGTTAGCGCTGCGGTGAGACAGACCTGTCCCCGCCTGGCGCTGGGCGTCCAGGTCCTGAGCGCCGCAAATCGACAGGCGCTGGCCGTGGCTCTGGCTGCAGGTAATAGAAATGACTCCTGGGTTATTACTGCTGTTTGCCATGGCATTTACTCTCTGCAAATTGCGCGTTGTACTAAACACAGATGCTATGAAAAATGAGACATGAAAAGCTCACTGTACCCTGAAAAAGCAGAAATTAGATTTTTTTTTTTGAGAAAGATGCCTGCTTGATTATAACAGATGATACTTGCAACGCGGCTTCAGTTGGAGGCAGCTAAAAATCCCAAGGCCGCTGCCACAGCTTTCTAGGTGAAACCTGTCTAAATATAATGATTAGTTTAAACCTACTCATGTCTAAAAGCCACCTTTGGTGTAACTCTATTTACTTCAGTTAAATTATATTTGAGGATCAATTTAACCCACTGTGGTTAAGTATCCTGTTTCAGCATCTAATTATGTGTTGTTGCTACTACTGTTATCCATTAAAACTAAGTTTTCATTGCCTTCTTTTAATGAATGGATAGAATGAAGCTTTTTATATAATAACAAAAAATTGAGTGTACAGCTAGCCAAGCTACTTAAAATTAAATTGCATTTGGGGGAATTAAATATAAATTAATCTATCTTTATTGCATGAATCCTAGACTTGCTCACCTTTCTGCTCCTACTGCTTGCTGAAGCAATTTTAGTTTTTCATGTGTAGCATTCCATGACTTAAAGATGGAGGCTGGTTTAATATGGAAGGCTTGTACCTCCTAAATATTTCATAAATTGAGGTATAATGCCTGGTTTTGCCCAAATTGCATATGTGATTACAGTAAGGTAGCACATTTTTGAATGTACAGATTTTATAGAGAGGCAGAATTTTGTAAGAATGCAAAACTAAGATGATGGTGTTAATTGAAAACCATACTTCAGATAAAATAATGTAAGCTAATTGATCTGCAGTGGCAGTTTTAACTATGTTGAATATGTTCTAAAAGTCTTAAATTCCTTTTTTCTTGGGGCAATTCTTGTTAGTAGATGTGTTTTGAACTCAGATTTGAGTGCCTTAAAACCATAAGTTGCCTTTTTCAAGCTACTTGACAAACTGACAAAACCTAATTTCTATTGCTGCAGTAGAAGCTATATGAAAACCTAAAATAAAAACACAAACAGAACTCAGTTGTAGTTTTTAGGGATTGTATGCACATGGGATACTTGAGGTACATAGGCATTTGGAAAAATATTTACATATCCTATTTTTAAAAGCAGTAGTCAAACTGTTGGTGAGTTAGACATCCTTTTAGGAGCAAATTTGATCACTAAATAAGGCATATAGTGTAGGAGCAATGTAATTCTCTTACTTCTCAGCAATTATTAATGAGGGAGAGAATTCCTGGAGGCCTTGGGTTTTCCTCAGCTCTACTGCTGTTCTGGGCTATTTGCCTTGTAACTGGAGAACACCAGCTAGGAAGGGCTTGTGTTTAATGCATTTCATTGCACTTCTCTAAGAATGATTCTCTCAAGTTCACTGAACAGGAAAGCAAAAAGAAAAGAAAATCACTTTAAGCAAAACCATAGTAAAGTGAGTGCTACTTTCTAGTTAGCAAATCTTTGAGTATTTTTTCAGTAGCAACTTAGTAGTGACTTTAATGTCAATACAATTTTAATAGATGGCTATTAACAAAGCAAGCTCTCTATGCTTTCACTACAGAAAATACTTGCTGCAGGTGTTTTAGCTAAAAAGCATATGTAGTGTCTCCTGCTACTTTGCAGTAATTTAATTTTCCCTGTGGAAACTCCTATCTTTAGTAGAAATAGCCGTTCTGAAGAGAAATACAGTAGGAAATACTAAGTGTTCTCTAGGTGAAGGTAAAGATTTTATTTTGTAAAGGGGAAAAGCAGTCAGCAGGTTCACAGTGTGACCAGAAGGAGCTCAACATCAGCAACAGGTGGTTATGCTAATAAACATGTAGTGGGTAGCCAAATAGTTTTCCTAGCATATTGATAAGGTATTGGATAAATCTGAAAATAACAGTAATAAATCAGGGGATGAGGCATCTGCAAAGGTTAAGAATTCTTAACATTTATTTTGGTTCTTTAGGAAACATTTAATTAGGCACCTAAAAGAAGGAATGCGAGCAAAAATGTGTTCATGCTGGGTGCTTCAGCAAAGGTACAGGACAGTGGTAGGAAAATAGTGGGGGATCTCGAGGAAAAAGGGAACGCTGTGTCTCCACTCTTCTGATGGAAACAAGCAGTTCCTCGAGTTGTCATAACTATTGAGCCAAAACAGTTGTTGTCAACATCCTCCCAGCTTCAAAAGATTATTGTAGACTGTTACGCTGGTGCTAAATGCTCTTGGTTCAAGGCACAGAGAGGTCCACCACGGGGGGCTGAAGGATGCGGTTGCCCAAGAGCATCCATTGGGCAGGCCATGGCATCCTCCAGCCCTGGGCATCGTGGCAGGGCACATGTTGCCCCTCCATCTGCCCCACAAACCACTGTCGCTGCCTCTGATCTTTGCTTTTGCTTTCCCTCTGCTCCTAAGGGAAGATATGGCAATGTTAGCCCACTCAAAAATTAGTGTAATTATATAGACAAATAGTGGGGGAGATTCATGCCACACCTTTCTTGGTATCAAAGTCCTCTGCTGCTCAATTTTTATACTTTACATACAGTAGAATGCCTAAGCAGGTCCCTAAGGAACCGTAGATCACAAAACATGGAGACAATACAGAATAGTACAGTTTTGTATTTATATTTATATTTTTGACTGGAAACCATCTTAATATCAAATACTTACTCTCAGAGAAACAACCCTTCTTAATAGTTAATTTTAATGACATCCTCTAAAGACTGTATTATCATCCTTCTTTCCTGAAATGCCCTTTGTGGAGAAGCAAGTCAGAATTTGTTTGCTAGGGTTATTTTTCAATTGGTTCATTATTAACAGGTGTACCATGTGTTTTTTAGAGGTGTATAATTTCCTGTTTGTAGTTTCTGATTTAATTAACTACATCTGCTTGAGGTTGAAACAGAATGATGTATATAAGCAGGTTCTATGAGCATTTGTAGAGGAGGTAAAAATAGATTTGCTCCCTTATTTATTTTTTGTTTAGCAAATATCCCTGGTTTATCATTTCTCAGTGCTCGGGAATGTCTGCAATATGTTCACTAAGTCTGGGTCAGATTTAGGCATAGTGTTTGGTTTGTCTTCTTTATCAGTGTGTCTTGTTTCCTGAAGTTAACCATTGTGTTAATTTCATGTACTCAATGTTGGTTGTTGGTGATCTACTTGCAAATTACATGGCTTTTCTTTTATTGAAAGTTTGCTAATTATGAACCACTATTGATTTTAGAGGGGACTGTTGTGTCTAAAGGAATTGCCCAAAAGCTCTCAGCTGCTATTTGTGTTTTTCCTTGTGTTAGATGTTTTCCTCGGCTCTAATCTATCAGTGTGGGTCCTTGCAAGGACATGCAGAGCCTTTATAATACAGGGAGTATACACTGGTGATACTCCCTTCATTTTGTACATCCTGCATGCTCTCCATTACCAGTATGTAGCAGTGATTGAGCAGAAATAAATAACTGGCCCATCGTTATTAACCTAATGGACACAAAGTTAATGGTGAGAAGAAGTATTTCAAGAAATACTGCTGTTGTGGAATATTGGCCTGGCCATCTGCTGGTCTTCGAGGCATAAAACAGTCCCCATAGCTGTTTTTCTGTAGTGATGCACAGGAACACTTCCGATATTCCAGGTACCCCTTTCTGCTGTACCTTGACTCCACAGGGTGGAAAACCCGGGCATGTGGGCCAGAGGCAAGTTGTTCTTCTCTTCTGGTCAGAGCTTCAGTCAGGGTGCCTGAGAGGAAGGACTGTAGGGTCCATGGTAGAGTGCAGTTTCCCTACACCTGGGTGAGCCTGTGTTACACTCATCATGAATCAGGGCTGAATTTTTAAGTTTATCCTCTCTCATCTCATAAATGTAGAATAGTTCAGTTGGAAAGGACTTAAAATAACTATGTAGTTCAACTGGTTCTCTGCCTGACTCTGAAACTGCACTTTTTTCCTTTAAGGATCATGTTACTGAAATCCCATTTCTGAATTAGTCTTCAGCAATGATAATGGCACAGTTGATAGCTGATTGAGTGAGGCTTCGTATCAGCGGTTATCCCAGGTACCCAGATATCACCCTGTCTTTATAAATACAGCTTTGCTGTGGGAGACCGTTCCTTTCCCTCACCCACCAGCAGAGAAACCCTCCAGGGGAATTCACTTGCTGCAGCCCACGATACTGTTTAAGGTGGGATAGAACGGGGCAGCGTTGTATCCTGCTTTTTTATTTTTCTTTTTACCTGCCCCCAGGTTAATGCTGTGGTGGAGGGGGCAGCCAAGCTGAGAGCTGCAGTGGGATCTGCTGCTTTTGGGGAGTCTAAAATTCTGCAGCAACCAGGAGCTAATGCCTTGCAGAGGCCAGATCCCATTTATGTGAAAGCAGTAAATCCCAGCTCCTTCTGGAATTCAAGGAAAGAACATTCCTGAGAGAGAGCTTCTCAACTGCATCCAATTCACTGTTTTGCAGTGTTAAAATGCAATAACATGGACATTTGCAGCATTTAAGATGGATAAAGTAAAAGCACTGTTTCCTCCATCAACTCAGTCTTGCAATATTTTCCTCGCCCAGCAGAAGTGTTTGTCATTGTTTTCCTTTTAATCATAAATTATTAGGGGAAGAAAAAAAATAAACTTTTTCCTCTACAATAGATAGACCCCCACAGCTGTTTAAGTAGGATTAAAGTAAGTGGAATAACAGTAACTTTGGGAAAAGAGACATGCTAGTTCCTTGAGCAGGCCCTGCAGTGGCTGGTTATTTGATTCCATGTTCTTTACATAGTCTTGCAATTCTGTTTATTAGGTTTTGCTGGAAATTTCCCATTCTTGTTTTCCAGTCAGATTACAAATTTTTTTTGTTCCCATATAAGTCAGAAATCGGACTGCCTATTAACTATTCAACGGCTATTACTTTTCAACTAGCCAAATGTGAAAGTAAGCAATAGTATCATTCTCACAATTTTATGAGCGTAAAAATGAATTCATTAGTGGAATCTGATTATGGCTTCATAAAACAGAAGGGTAATGATTTGGTGCCTGCACCTATTACAGTTGCTTAAAATTTGTATTTTCGTAGCCCCCAAAAACCAAGCTAGAGAGTTCAGCCTTGTTAAACTAAGTACAATCCTAATGTTTAGCAGAAAGTCTTAAATTACGAAATTTAAGAAACACAAAGAATAAACAAACAACGTATCAGCAGTGACGCAGCCTTGTTAAACTAAGTACAATTCTAATGTTTAGCAGAAAGTCTTAAAATATGAAATTTAAGAAACACGAATCAAGAATAAACAAACAACGTATCAGCAGTGACTTCAATAAATGAAATTAGTCAATGAATAGCCCCTGTCCTGAGTTATACATTATGATTGCTGTGGAAGTGTAGCATATCTTTAGACTCATCGATAGTCTCATGATTACAGGAGAAGTGATTTTTTTCTTATTTAATTCTGAATTGTACTGTAAACTTGAGTGATTTGAACAAAACCTGTAACTTGTGTTCGTAGAGGCAGAAATCTCAGTGTGGCTGTTTGCACTGTGTTTATTGCTCAGTGTCTCCCAGCACCTGTAGCTGTGCTGGTGGCACGCTCCTGTCTTTGCATCCTGAGAATGGCCCGTGCTTTTCAGCCGCTGATCCGAAGGCCTGGGACAGCTGGCCTTTGGCTGGGCATCCACCTGCCAGGCTTCCTGGGCGCTGGAGGCTGCGTTCCTAAGCAATACAGGCACTTCTCCACCAGCCAGAAGGTTTTCTTTCTGCAAATTCAGGGCTTTTGGAATGAAACTGAAATTTCAAAATGCACAGGCACCTTGTCATTGGTAAATACATTTTAAAGGTTGTTTATATTTGTATTTGAAACGTGCTAAGGTGCGGCCTCTGTTGCATAAGCAGTTCTCTGGTGGGTGGGATTGTGTTCTTCATGGCTGCTTTCACACACACTGGTTTCCTTGGTATGGAATCAGCTCTAATTAAAGTGTGCAGCAGACTCCAAAGCTGGAGCAGCAGTAGAACTTCAGAAGGGCTTGGAAAGACCTCTAAAGCAAACTGGAAGAGCAGCAAAAGCTGCACAAGATGAGTGCAGGGCTTTTACACACACATTCAGTGACAGGTGAAATAAACTTCAAGGCTATCAGAGACTGGAGAGAAGAGGGGAATACAACAAGGGAGTCAGAATGGAATTTTGTGCCTCCCAGCTGTGGGATCATTACACCATGGCCCAAGGCTTCAGTATTTCAACACAGATATTTCAAGGCTGTGTAAGGGGTTCCCAAGAGTAGACGAATGGTCTGTGTGAAATCATTGCTACTTGTAATCTTCCTCTTAAGTATCAATCTCATGAAACCTTCCTAGTGAAAGAAAATGAATTAATATGGTGGAAAAGATCTTGTAAAGATGTGGTAGAGCTGATCGGAGTAAATTCAGAGAACACAAAATGTTTCACTCTTCCCAAAGCTTATCTTTTTGTACCTTTGGCACAGCTCTAGAAGTAATTTGTTGGTGTGGTGCTGTGTAGAAAACAAGCTACACTCAGATGGAGAGAGAGCTTATCCTCCCCTCTACTCTGCCCTGGTGAGGCCCCATCTGGAGTAACGTTCTCCAGTTTTGGGCTCCTCAGTTCAAGAAGGACAGGGAAGTGCTGGAGAGGGTACAGCAGAGGCTACAAAGATGATTAGGGGACTAGAAATCTCTCTTACAAGCAAAGGCTGAGGGACTTGGGTCTTTTTATTCTGGAGAAGACTGAGGGGGGATCTGATCAATGCTTATAAATACTTAAAGGGTGGGTGTCAGGAGGATGGGGCCAGTCTTTTTTCAGTGGTGCCCAGTGACAGGACAAGAGGGAACAGGCACAGTATAAGAAGTTCCATCTAATCATGAGAAGGAACTCCTTTACTTTGAGGGTGGCAGAGCCCTGGAACAGGCTGCCCAGAGAGGTGGTGGAGTCTCCTTCTCTGGAGACATTCAAAACCCACCTGGACATGTTTCTGTGCAACCTGTTCTGGGTGGACCTGCTTTGGCAGGGGGGGTGGATTGGATGACTTGCAGAGGACCCTTCCAACCCCATGTCATTCTGTGATTCTGAGAGTCAAACAGGTTGTTTACAATGTGTTGCAGGCTGTGTTCTCTTGCCTAATTACCTAAAGAAAGAAGACTTGATGCTATCCCTCTGTCTGTGTCCATGTCCTTGATGCTTTTTGACCTGATGGCCAACTTGAGGCATATTGAACAGGGGAACAGATGTCGCGAAAGAAGTAATACAATGAAAGAGTATCTATAAAGAGGGGAGAGGCCCAAGTTAATGGCCCTTTTTGGAGAGAAGACACATGGTTAGGACAAAGGAGCTGTGTTTTGACCTACCTGCTCCTCTGCCAGCATGTGCCCACTGGCACGTCATGGCAAGAGGGTGTGCAGCTGCCTGTTCTAAGGCACAAAGGAACAAACTGGTAGGGGCTGGGAAAGAGAAAAGAACCATGGGGATAGAGAGAACTGGTGAGGTCTATGGGAGAGATGGGAGTTGAAGGTAGGAAGATGGAAAGGAGTCGTCTGAGAGAATATGGATGAAAATAAAGAATGTGAAGCTTAAATATGTGGAAAAGCAAGGTTGGTTAGTCCTAGAGCATATGGAGCAACTTGTGTTAGGAACAAACAAAAGGGGCAGCAAGGTGGAGCTTTCTTTTTTTTTAGTATTTCTGATGTTTTCAGTCTTTAGTTTTACCTAATCTATTGCTTTTTTTTTTTTTTCCCAGGTCTTGATTTTATCCGGGCTGAAGGGTTTGTGTTTTCTCATGTTGCTGATGAAGGGATTATAAATGCTTGTGCTGGTAACCTGCTACGATACAGAAAACAAGTTGGAGCAGAGAACATTCAGATTTTTGCTGATATTAAAAAGAAACATAGGTAAATACAAGCAATATTTTATGTAAATATGAATGTAAGAATGATCTTATATTTTTCTCCATTTTCTGATTATTTTTTAAAGCCTATTTAGTGTCATGAAAGTTAATGATGTAAGGAGAACTTTATTGTTCGAGCAAGGTCTTGCAGTGCTATTAGGGGATATGTTTAAAAATAAATTTGCACCTGTAAGCTGCAGGTTGCTGCATCTGTGGAGTTTGAAGTTGTTTAACCTTCAGGATTTATAAATGCAGACTAAAAGTTTTGCATCTGGTGTTAGGTGAGATTTTGTATACTTGCTTATATGCCTATTATGTTTACAGAAATTTTGTTTCTGGAGGCGAGGCATCCAAGGTTATTTCTAGTTATGCAAGCAGTTGCCATATAAAAGCATACAAATCATAATATTTTGGCATTTTAAAAAGCTATTCTCTTTTTTCTCCTTCCTGCTGATAATACTGATTTCTTCTTCTTAAATCAGTGCTGTCTATGTACGGATTATGTTCTATGATTATCAAACAGAAGGAAGTTATGACAGATGAATCCAGTTTCTTTTCTGTTGATATTTTATCATAACTGTCACATGGTACTTTCAGCTATTTTAGATGTCACTTTTTAGTTTTTTTTTTTCCCCAGAAGAACTGCTCAAGTGTTATGTATTATACATGCTAAATAACCTAATTAAAATGTCTGTGTATAGTATGTGAGTAATCATTAGAACAACCAAGTCTGGAAGATCTTAAATACCTAATAAACAGGTAATTTCAAAAGAGAAAGGCAACAATGCAGCATGGTCAAATTAAGCTTTTAAGGTCCTTTCAGAGTGGCTTCTTTCAATGATTTCTTTACATACATGTATGTATATATATATAAAAAATACATTGCATTAGATGTTTTTTTAAAAAAAATAGACTGCATCATGTGATATTTTTTTTTTTTTTTTTTGCCTTGAGAACTGATGAATTGGTGTTCGGATTATCATTGCTGTTGTTCAAAGGGTTTGCTTTTTAAGAAGGGAAAAGGTTTTTGTTTTGGGCAGAGTAATAAGCTGAGAAGGAAATATTAAAGGACTTGTTGGTTGAGTTTTTTAATGTAAAAAAAATATGCCTGTCACTGAGAGCTGCTAGGCTCCTGTTCTTTAAATGGGGAAAAACTACTTTTGTGGTCTACTTGCTGTGTTACAGCTATCCTCCACGTGCTAGTTTTAGGGTGCCTACTATTCTGAAGCCCCATTTCAACCTCATTTTATGTATTAGGCACTTAAGCCTGCCTTTTTCCAGCTGCAGAAAGGGAGTTAGTGTTCTTCCATTTGCCTCTGTTGCCATGTGTGCCTCTGAGTGTGGCCAGAGCATGGGGCCTCCACCAGCGTTGTCCATTGAGGCTGATCCAGGAAAGACGTTGGATCCATCAGCGCTCATCAGTGCACCATGTTGGCCATAGCCATTGTTTTCTGCTTAAATGGAAATATAGGAACAACAGTCAGGTGTTGAACCAGCAATGGTTGGAGTTCTTTCAAAGCTTAGAACTGTTTAAATTAAAAGCTGCTCTTGCTCTAGGTTTCAGACAAAGTTTGTCACCCATGTGTCAAAAACTGCTGTCGAAAAGCTGGGTTGCAGATAAACGATGTTTGTAACTGCTGTGTAAGATGATTCCTGTGATTATATCATAGGTAATAACTATACTTTCTGTTAGCTGGACTTCGTGAAATGAAGTGGAGGGTGTTAATTCTGTTCAAGGCAACAGAATCTGATTTATGAATGACTGCACATCCACAACTCCCACTTGAAGTCAGAGTGCCGTGTGTGCTCAACATTTCTGAAATACAGGTGCTCGACTCCTAAGCAGCTGTCTCAATTGACACTTGGTGGTTCGCACTTAGCAATTGCTCCTTAGAGACAGGAGACCCAGAACAATACACCGATCAATTATGGTTCCCTGATGGAAAAGGCTGGTTTTTGTTTTGGTTTTTTTTTTTCCCTCTTGGTCCTATTGCAATTTTACTTCCCAATTTAAAACAGGACACTTACCCTCTCTCACAAAGCCTGCCTTTGGTTGTTCTGACAGCGGGGAAGATGAAGGAACGCAGTCTAAACATTCAGCAAGATGGATAACAAATGTGTGTGCCCGACAGTAACCACAGGGTACGTTCCTGCTGTTGACAGTGCTCATGCTCTGACGGCGGATGTCAGCGTGGCCCAGACGGCTTCGGCTGCCGAGTTCTTCCTGGCTGATGGGGTGGTACTGACCGGCACCGCTACCGGCCTGCCCGCCGATCCTCGGGAGCTGAAAGGTGAGAGCTGTCATAGGAAGGTCGGACAACGGGCAGTGAATGAGCTTCTGCATTAATGTAGAAAGAAATCTATAGATCCGCTGTTCTTTAAGGCAGGGGGGGGAAAAAAAAAGAGGGAAGGAAAACTTTGGCAGTGGGGTTTGATTTGATACAGCACATCTAATGTGATGGAGGTGCTATTCGGATTGGCTGTTGCATGCTTCTGAACCACAGTTCAACAGGACAAAAATTAAATGTCTTTATATATAATACTGTCAGTATAAACGTCAGTATATATAATACTGAATGATGCTGAGGCTTAAATAAAAAAAATGTTAAAAATGTAATAAGCTTATATAATACTGAATGATGCTGAGGCTTAAATAAAAAAAAATGTTAAAAATGTAAAATTACGTAAATAAACAAAAAGACTGTTCCATTTCTAAAAACTCCTAATAAAAGGCTACTTTATAGCCTTATTAGAAAACTAACTATAAATCTTTCCATTGAAGAGTTAAGTGGTTTTATCTTTGACAATGAGAATGGAAGTCCTGCAAGAAAATGGGCATTTTGATAAGGCAACATTCCAAACAGTAATACTAGGGAAAGTACTGCTTAGATTTTCAGAAAGAATACAAGTTCATTGGTAGATAGAACGATATTACATCAAAATAATTGTTAAATGGTGTGGACTTTTTATCAAGGGAGAGTCATTTGACCTGTTGACCTTTTCAACAGTGTTATATGATTCTTCACATTTTTATATTGGCCTAAGTTCGAGCTGTCTTCATGAAACTGGATTGCTCCCATGCTAGAATTAAAGTTCTGTCATGGGGGCATTTAATTTTCATCACTAATTTTAATTTAGATTAATGACTTGAATTTGAGCATCTACTACATAAAATAGAATGTGTATCTTTTTAGGTTTTACTTTTGCTGACATGCTTTAACTCAACATGTTTGCAAGTTTATTGTATTGAACTAATGTTAGCTGCTCAGGGTGAAAAACGTACTTTACTTGCCATAGATACCTGGACCTCAAACATCTTCTGAAGTAACACAAAATCATTCAGTGTTTTCGGGGGTTTATCTATATTAAAGCGCTTAGCAGCATTTAAAATGAATGTTGAACTTGTCAAAATGGGTTCTTATTTCATACATATTAAACTTGCTGTGAAATAATAGGTTATAAATGACTCTGCTTCAATCTTCAATCACCAATGTTAAAAAGAAAATAATGGCTTGGTGTGAACACTGAGCTCCTGAGTTAGTTGGGTCTTTTGGTAAACTAGAAATGATACATGGAACAGGTGACCCTGAAAGTTGGGTGTATTTTAGAGACTGCAATAGAATTCCATCCCTGCCTGCAATTAATGTCCCCATCCCTGTTAATGCAGATTAAATAATTTTTTAAAAGGATTTGATAAGTCTTAGGGCAAAATCCTAGGTTAAATTCTGCTTTCACAGATGCACGTGCAACTTCTGCTGATTTCCTGCATCAGAGAGCAAAACCTGACCTCTGGGCCCATAGGCTTTTTGTCACAGGTCCCCAACCAGACAGCATCATGGCTTCTGTTTTTCTTTCGTGTGAACAAACATGTCAGTCTCTGTCTCGTTCTTTTTCTGGGTCCAAAGAACAAAATGAAATCAGAGTTGGCAGCTGTAATGAAGTACACACATTAATTTTGTGTTTGGATTTGTGCTATGAAAGCCAGAGTCTGCAGATCATGGGTTTATTTTACTTAGGTCACAGCATTTTGGATGTCAGCAGGCCCTCTCATGAGAAGGATGTTGACTTAAAACAGTTAAGAGAAGAATTTAAAAATCAATATTGAAGGGTACAAGGAAATGACAAATTAGGCATATCTATGTCAGCAGATTCTTAAAAGGAATCAGTTCTACAGTCATGAAGTTGGTGTTGATGTGAGTGAAATTTTGCATTTCACGAATTTATGCAGCCCTGGAAGTGCTGTATTACGATGATACACACAATTGGGCACCTTTCATCACACTGCAAAGCATCTCTTGAAAGCAGAACCAAGAGACAGATGAGATTTTTGTCATGTCTTTTTTTTTTTTTTTTTTTCCCCAGCTTTGTTGTGCAGTAATACAGAAGTGTTTTTGCCTTTGTGTCTTTGTGTTGAATTGACTGATTTGTGATGGGGTGTGGGAAATGAGTGTTTCCCTGTCAAGCCAGAGAGCTGTGTTCAGTAGGGTTTTGTTTGTAGTTTGTGTTGCTACCTTCTTGGAGAGAACCACCAGCATCGCTCCTCGCAGTGGCTGGCAGGCCCTGCTCCGGGGCTCCCTGGGCATCCAGGGCACTGGTAAGAGACAGAGTATAAGGTCTAAAAATCAGACTTCAGGTGATTAAGGAGCAGGAATTATAGCTGAGCAGTTTTGAATTACAATTAAATAATAAACCGTATTTTCATTTAAGAGGTTATAGAGGTTTTGTTCCAGTTTGCAACTCCATGAAACATTCTTTGGTTGGAATGTGTGAATCTGTCGGGTTTTCTCTTTGGGCATAACTGCTGAAATCCCTGCATCACTTCCAGTCTGTATTTTATGTGACCAAAGCTTTATATAATGACTGCTTAGTTATCTGCTTGGGCAAAGCAAATGGCCTCAGCTGAGTAACCAGTGGAAAAGAGGGTACATCATGAAACCCAACAGCTGGCTGTGACTGTCACCTCCTCAGTTATTGCTCATCAAACCTGATTCACCCTCTCACCTTTTGATGGTACGTTTAGTTCAAAACAGAGGCGGCTGCTTTTGCGGTACCCTCAGAGATAAACGGGAGATGTGAGTCTGATCGGTACTTTCTGTAAGCCCTAGATTTAATGACAGAGAAAGTCCTTTGAATTAAAAAAAACTAAAATGTGTTACAGTGGAGCATTACCATAAACACAGTGTTGTGTACGGTACAGTGATTACTGCGTATGAAAAAGCTGTTAAAGAAGAGTAGTCGAGCAAGTTATTGGCACAGTGGTGCTTATTTTTACGCTGCTCTTTGCCATTGTTTTCAAGCGAGGAGCATTTGGCCTTTATTTCATGTAACTTGTGCATACCATAGTTCAAATGCTTTCATTGTGCTTTGCAACCAAGCACTGTTTTATTTGATTTTATTAAAGACATGTCTGCAGACGCACTGTCACAAGAAAGAGCACAGTGCCCTCTAGTTACAGTTTATTGAAACAGAGAAATGTGCAAGTCGTCTAAACTTTAGGATCTTGTTACTGTAACATCATAAAATAGTCTCCTTTTCTCTTTGTGTCAAAAAAAAATATATAATCAAAAAAAGAAAGCTGAGAAAGCTGAGAGATTTAAAGCAAAGCTCTGTGTTTAGAGACATCTTGACAGTGACTGAACATTGCCATGCAAAAGCATGTCTCCCTGCGGTTGCTTTATTTTCTTTCACAAGTTAGAATTTGTATTAACACAGCCAATAGACACATCACCTTCTACTAATCAACGTTAGGCCTTGATGTGCGTGGAAATGACTTAAAAGTAGCATCTGTAGCATACTTAATTAGGTAACCCAGTCTCGTTGCAGACTTGAGCACTCCCACTGCCATTCTTCACATTGTCAATCTGAATAAATCTCCAGCACAGGAGATGTGTGTGGACTCCACGTGTCGTGTGTGGATCGCAGCAGGAGCTGGATACCGTGCTATTTTGGAAAGCTTTGAGGTTTTCTGTGGTGTCACAGCAGTCTCAGGTTGCTCTGGTTTTCACTCTTTGCCTGGTAGGGCTAAGCTATTGTCTTACACCTGTGCGATCGTGCTCTGTTTAATTATTTGGCTCTTCGTTTTTCCTGCTGATGCGAAATAATTATAAAACAACAACTACCTGCTAATGTGCCTTACGCACTTGTTGTAAAAACAAATATTGACTTGGAAGGCAGTTCCTCTGGGAGTGCAGTAAAGCACTGATGCACAAACCTGCGGTCACTTGTAGCACCTTAATTATGCATTGGTATCTATGTAAAGCAGATATATTTCTAAGAGCACACAGATACTATATAAATAAAATCCTGAGTTTTCTAGAATGGGACTTCAGTAATAATGCTATAAACAACTAAAAATTAATTATTTTCTTGCTGTAAGCAAGATGACAATAAGAATATAAAATATGCATAGAAATAACTGAAGTTTTAATCATATATGCATGATCCATCTGATTTGTTTAAAATTTCCAATAAGGACTGTGTAGAGTGGTTTTATTTTTGTGTTAACATCTTTGTGAGAAGGAGTTATTGTTCCTAGATGGAAAAATGGTAGGGCATGTGGCCTAAGAAGAGATTCAAGAGCGTTTTAATTGATCGCCTTTCTTTGGAGAAGTAGGAAGGTGATAAATAATTAGTCTTCCCTGAAGCATAATTAATAAGTTAGGCTTCCAATGAAACTTCATTTAAACCAACAGTGTTTTGAAGCAGTCTTTTACGTGTTGCATATATGCTTTCCCTAGTTACCTCGTGCTCTAACCATTTTGCATCAGCTTATCACCAATTAAGGCAATTCATATGTTTTTAAAGTTCAGAAATAAAGCCTCACAACACTTCTCTAAGGAAGGGATGAAGCATCCAGTTCTATGAGTGACTCTTCGGATGGTTGGTTTGAAATGAAAGAATGAGAAGGATGCTTAGTAATTTTTGAACTGGGATTTTTAATTTATTTTTTTTTCCTCAGAGCTAGTGCTGACCCAAGTTCTGCAGAAAATACTCTAATAACCTTTTATTTATCTGTGGGGAACATTTCTGTGGTTTTATCTCCTTTTGTTTTTATTCTAAAAAACCTGAACTACAGTAACTAAGTCATAGATCAGTTTCTGCATGGTCAGGTCTGTCCGAATGTGTGCATTTCACAGTGCACCTGTGACTAAGGACTGAAAACCACCCCTGTGTGTGAGGGGTGGAATAGATCTGTTATATTTTGAACCCTGTTTTGATATTTTGTCTATTTCTCATTTTGGAGCCAAGTAAATGGTCCAATAATTAACACATACTGCATATAGAAAAAATAATTGGCTTTTTTGTTCCATTGCCATTATAGAAAGAGAACTAGTTTTTATAAGTACTATCTTTTGCTTTCTGGTAAACTACCTGGAGCTATCAATAGTAGTCTATATGACCAATCTTTGCTTTCCTACTTCCAAGTCCCTGAAATTTATGATGAAGTAGAGAGCACATTCCTTTTCCATTCCCTGTGAATAAGACCCTTCTTGTTTCTTCACTGAAGATCATCTTCTAGTTGTCAACACAGCATCAATTCAGCAAGGAGACCTGGCAGAAATACACACCAGTCCAACTACCATTATTGTCATTTAAGCTGATGACTGAAGAATTGTAATGAGCATAGCTCTGGTGAATAGTTCTGCCACTATGATGGTCTCACCAGACTTGCAAAAAGAACCTGAGCTGATACAATGAATGGAAACAAGAACGGTGTCTTATTCTTGTACCTGTATTTTGATTACTCCGTGGAAAGATTGTGGGAGGTGATTATTCACCTCTTCAGGTGAGGAAAATGGAGAACACAGTTATGACTGCACATGGGGATGGCAGCCCACATGGTCACTCCAGCACCAGTCAAGGCGATGGAGCTGGTTTACCTGGAATCTGTAGGAGGTGCTACTGCAGCATAGTAGTAAATGGTAGCTCCTTTCTGTGTGTGTGTGATCATCATTCTGTGATTCTCTGTGTAGTACCTTGAGCACAACACAGCCCCTAAGTGTGGTGGTAACAGTCACAGTCAGTACAAAGGTCTGGTTCGGCTGTGCAAATACTTTCTGCGTCTATTATCTCTTCTTACCAGGGATGTGGGATAAAAATGAATTTATAAGGGAATATAGTAAGATGGAATACATTCTCTGCCAGGCAATTCAACTTCATCTTGCTTAAATCTTGTTCCTTGAGAACAAAGAGGGGTATGTGTATGGTACCAAGACCTGACTTTCATACCTTCCACAGCACTGAAACCATCCTCTGATGGTTTCCCAAGAATATTCTTCTGCAGTATTTCATAAAACAACAGAATGCAAAATTAATTAAAAGATTTTTCTTAACAGCTGTTCAGACCTAAAGGTAGTTTGTTTTTTTCCTAGAGAAGTTGTTCCGTTCTATTCTAGAAGTAAGAAATACCGTGACAATTAATTTTTTGATATTCACCTTTTTTTAGTGTTGAAAAACTAAGCAAATTAGAGTCTTGATAGAGTTTCAAAGATGACAATTAACCCTAATTTTGGTTTTCTTCTCTTCAGAGGTTAAACATGCTGTGAAGATTCCTGTGCTGATTGGGTCTGGAGTGACTCTGGAGAACGTGAGGGATTACTTGGATGCAAACGCTCTAATAATTGGTTCGTATTTCAAGAAAGAAGGTTATTGGGCAAATGGTGTTGATCCTGACCGAGTAAAGAGATTTATGGAACATATAAGTAAACTGAGAGATTGAGTTTGTCAGTAAAACACTGGTTTTTGTGTGTGTAAGTGCAGTATGGTACATCGTACAGAATTAAAGCACAAATGTGTGCTTGAATGGCTAATAAAATTAAATGAAAATGCACATCATAACTAGCTGGGAAATACGGTGACACTTTACAATAAACTGGTGCTCTGATGTTTGCTTCTTGGCAGCATGTTTCTGTGGCACTCAAAGCCATTGTCAATCAAAACCAACTCTCCTGTAAGCAAAATGCTTATGTGGTTTAAGAATTTGTAGTAAATATTCATCACAGGTGAGCTGAATTTTGTTTTGCCTGCGAGTACAATGGGATGCCCTAAGTTTATAGCTAAGAGTATTGTAAATTGGACAAGTTAATTAGCCTTTCAGTTTCCCCATCTGTAAAATGATGATAATAGTACCTACATCACACAGGGGTTGTAAGACATAATGAATGAATGAATGTACAGCACTTTCATCTCCTCAAATGAAGGGCTCTATTAAAGTTCAAGATCATTATTTTTTCATTAGAAATGTGCATTTATTACAAAAAGGTAGTAATTGTATACTGTACAAAAATTTAAGATAATTGGGAAGTTGATTTACTTACAATACTTATTCTCTAATAAATGTAAATATTTAATTACATTTTAAGTAAAGCTGGAATTTAGTCAAAATGTTTTTGCAAAAATTGAAATTTTAATAAAGGTTATTGTTGTTTTTCAGCAAGCTCCCACAGCTTTTTACCTCTCCACACTAGTATTAGTGATGTTAAAAACTGCCAGGTTCCTTCCAATACACAAGGTGTAATTATGACGGAAACCTTTCTACCAGAGCTGACAGGTAAACACAGATTTTCATTATTCCTGTAAAATGTAGGAGGAAAAATATGACAGTGTCACTGTGTATGTTGTGAGAGATTCCCCTTGCATTTGATATCTTAGCTCTAAGGACATTTAAAAGAACCTGTAGAATATGTGTTATGTCATAGCTGTATAAAATGTGGGTGTGTGTTTTCATTCCTTGGGACTGGGAGCCAAGTTTGTCCTCTGGGATCTCTCCGTCTCTTTCCTCAACATCTATGCATCAGGCTTCTGCTGATGCTAATGAAAGTTATATTGTAGATATCAGAGCAAGTGTACAAACACATCTTGTGTGTCAGCTGGCAGAGTGCCCATGTTCCTCTGGACAAAAGATACGTCCTCCTTCCAAAGGCAAAAATATTTTCAAGAAATTTAGTTTCAACAATGTAATGGTGATTCCAGAACATTACAATATGAGATTAAGTCTTCTCACATTTCTTTTTTCGGGACTAGTCTGTCTCCTGCATGACTCCCAGCAAAAGCAGTGGAATGTCTCTGGTGTGCTGACCTCCTGGAAAAGACAGTCTTTAGAGCCTATGGCAAACTTGGCATTCTTCTGGTTTTCTCCCCTTTCCTTCTCTTAAACACGCTGACAAAATTTCAATGCATAGAAATCCTTTCAGGTGCCTGGTGCTTAACTGTGGCTGGCACTGCTTTGTCAAAGTCTGCATTTACACAGGTGTTTTAATCTGCTGTGTGTTTGGACTTCCATCAAAACCAAGAGTTCCGCCCCAACCGCTTGTCCCTACCATTTCTCCTGTGCCAGCAGGAGCATTCATGGGGCCTCACAGGGATCAGAGAACTGATTCTAGCTGAAAGCTCACCCAGTCTTGTACCAGCCACACTCAGAGGGTGTGGGGGAGAAATTTAGGTCATTTTCCTCATTCCTTGCATCTGCAGCTCTAACTCCAAGCCGCTGGTATAGGCAGTGCAGAACTATTTGAGGATCATGAAGATGCTTTTGCAATCTGCCTTCCACAGACTAATTCACCCACAGCATATTTACCAGGTAAAGCATTGTCCTAGTCTTTAAATTCTTAGCTTGAGTAATGAGTGGCATCTTATGTCCTCTTTATTGTGAAAAACACCGCATTCAACAAAAAAAGAATGAATTTAAATATCTGTAACATCAGTGTGCTTAAATCGGTATATATTTTTCACTTTTGTGTATTTAGGACTGTTTTCAGGCCTTTCACAAGTTGCATGTATTTCCATTCATCATTGCACAGAAGATTTAATGATGGTTGTCCCACCACATATTTTCTAATACAGTTGTTACTAACTTTGAAAATTATTTTCAGTAAATCCGTAAGCTGGAAAGGCTGACGTGTAAGCAGTGAGCACCAGCTGGTGCTCCGGTGCCATAAGAAGAGTAGTAGTCAGCTGAAAACCACAACCAATACACTGATAAGGATCCAGTGATGATGATGATTTCGGTTGCCAAAAGTCACATTCATCACTGTGAGTGTGAAAATACAATGTGTTACCAGCACATCTCTTGAATTGGTTCCTATAAAGAAACTGATTACGATTGCCAAAAGTCACATTGATCACTGTGAGTGTGAAAATATAACGCGTTACCAGCACATCTCTTGAATTGGTTCCTACTCATTCACATCCTAAAAGCTCAGAAGTGACTGGAACTCGAATGGGGTTTCATCTGAATAAAAGGGGTGGTGAGAACTCCTTCAATGCACTGTGCAAGGTCGAAATGAAGTAATGTCATACGCAGTAGTCTTTGTAAGACAAAAACCCTAATGAGTTGGTATAATTCTCATAACATGGAATGAATACTGTAGACAGCCCTTTCACTGTCAGGATTACATTTAACACACCACTGCGTAACACTAATGGAAGGAGCAGGCCATAATTTGGGTCTGTATTGTTTCATATCGATGGTAAGTGGAGAAATTAGGGAACAGAAGTAAAGGAAAGCTGATTTTAAAGCCTGGAAACATGACTGATAGCCAACTCTTTATCATTCTTTGTGCTGAAAGTATTTGTCTAGCAGCATTAAGCATCTGCTTGCGTGTTTCACACAGATGCTGTAAGTCGAATTTGACCTTTTGTTCAGAAAGTGTTTGAATATTTAATGTAAAAATATTAAGTTATCAGAAAGGCTGTCTCTTTTGGGAAGACTCTTCAATTTTTATACAGCCCAAGTTGTTAAAGTACTTTGGAGCATGAATGACTTCAGAGCAGAACAAAGCAGGCAGTGCTAATGTGTAGAAACTCCAGAAGTAAATAACAGCTGTTCAAGAAGACTTCTATTAAATATGTATTAATTAATTTGAAGTACATCACTTAAATATGTGAAGAGATTATCTTGTGTTAATTTACATTAAAACACACAGCACTTGTTAGCCTCATTACAGTATCCTAAGTATATCCTAAGCTATCACCTCGTCCTACATCGAGCATTTTGTTGGGTGTTGATTGCTTTCGATTTGCCCTTTTAAAATGTCAGATAGTGGCCTCCCTTTCTTGTTGGATCTCTTGGATCTCTTCTTCCTCTCAGGCTTTGCTCTTGCATAGTTACTGTACGTACTTCTGTCCATTCTGTGTTAAGCAGAAAAAACTCAAATTGTGAAAATGTAACAATAATTGCCCACCCCAACTTCACATGTGAGCTCTTGCTGTTAACTTATGAACTGGCAAAGAGAATGTAAGTGTCCATTTGTGTAGCAAAATTACTTTTTGAAGATTCAGTATCACTTTTAGTACAGGAAAGATACCTAGAAAAATGAGGGTCTTTTTAGTGAAATTATAAGTAAATAAAACTCACCAGTAATAATAGACTTTGTGGTGTAAATCAATGTATAAATCTTAATAAACCCTCATTCCATTCATAAAATTTAAGTATTTTTATCTGGACATAGTAAGACAAATAGTTTTTTGCCACTTCAGTGCTGAAAATATGTAACCTTGTAAGATTTACAGATAATTTTCAAAGATTTTCTTCCCTGTGTCATTTAGGCAGCTGATCCAGCTGCGAGGCTGTTTTTCATCCCTTTATTTTGACTCTGCAGACTCCTTAATTACAAGTTGGAGTTCAGTTCTTGTTTCCTGCACCTATTCCAACAAACTCTTCACTGGGGGGAAACTGAGGAATATACAGGACTTGCAGGCAGGTCCCGGCAGAGTAGGAAGGGGGAAGGAAACCAAAATATTTGGCTTTAGCAAAATCTCAAAGTCAGTGACGAGTTGCTACGTTGCGTGGTTCTCTTGAGAGAAGTGAATAGGGATGTTTGCTGTAGTTTCAGGTTGTTTGCAGCCTCATCAGTTAAGGCTTTGTGAGTTCACACCTAAATTATGTTTCCAGGATCGTCTCTGCTGGAATATGTGCACAGGGAGACATTTTTTTCCTAAATGAAAGCTGAACTTTTGCAGGATAATTATGGCAATAAGAGGTGATAGCTGTAGCAAAATCCAGGCTTGAAATTCACAGCTCTTTGGTTTAAGATCAGATTTATATGTATGTATCTTCAAAAAGAAGCCATTAAAGGTTTCATTTGCTTCACTTAGAACTTCACTTACTTCCTGTGCCTTTGCCCTCACATCCAGTCAGTGTTTGCTGTGCTGAGGAACTTAGAAATTGAGTTTAGGAACAGAACTGTCCATGGCATTTTTTTTGCACATTTGCAGTGCTTAGGTATGCAACCTAAATGACACCAAGGAATCCAATCTGGCAAAGTTACTCCTTGCCTACACACTGTCTCAGAGCAATGCCTTTGGGGCACTGAGGTATTCCAGCCTTCATCGATGAGTCCCTTTCACCCCTGTGCTTTGCTCACCATCGGAGAACCATCCCTCCTGCCCGTCAGCCTCTGTGGGTCTGCAGCAAATAGAGGAAACGGAGACAGCAGCTGAACTAAAAGCTAGGCCAGATGGTTTCTGGTGAAATGGTGAGAGCAATAGATGCTTTTTCACCCCAATCTTTAAATGCGCAGATAATTTTAAGAAGAAAAAAAGTCTTTCTGCAATGCAAATAGGAAAGCCTTTCACATGAGGCAAGAGGGTTGCAATTTGCAACGTAGTCTGTTTCTTTGCTTACTGTTTGAAGCTTTAGAAGTAGCAAAGGTAAGGAGAGCCTGAGATGTTTCTTGTTAAACACTTGAGGATAGGAAAAGATGTGTGAGGGTAATTATCTTGATTAAAAATCTGTTGATCTTATTAACAGGTAGGTTTCTTTCAAGATGTCAAAAAGGGATTTTGCTCATTTGGGCAGAATTACTACTCTCTGTCTATGTTTAACTTCCCTCTTTCCTGCCACTGTCAAATTTTCATTGTTTCACAAACTAAATTCAGTGTCAGACAGCAAACGTTAGTGTTTCATAATTTCCTTTTTCCAAAGGACATCACTTTTCTTGAAATGAATGGGACAAAGCTGCTGTTTGGTTGCGTGGATCACTGGGTTATTGAATGTTTCGTGTATTAAAATGCAACATCTAGTTCTGTCCTACTACCTATGCAAAGGGAGATGGAATCAGTGCAGGGGGTGGGAGCTGGTAGGTATTAATGACCTTTTTATGACTTAGTGAACAATATTAATTTTACAAGTATAAGTTAAGTATATGAGAAATTTTAAATATCTAAATTTTCCAAATCTGATATGAAATCAAGTGTTCAAGTAGTTAAACTCAGAATTGTTTGCCTTTATGCTGTAGTCACTGTATTAGCTGTGCCATATCATACTGCTCTCAGAATGAGGTCATAAAGCAGAGGACATTGAAATCATGTTTCATACAAATGTAGGAGAAATCCCGAATTCAACAGTAAACAAGGATGAAAAGGAAGACAGCACAGTAAGGGCAAGAAAAGATGCTTAAGCTTCCTGCAGTTCCTGCCTCATTGTTTATTCCAGCTTCCTGCTTTTTCAGTTTGCCTCTCAAGCCTTTCTTGTGCATATACATAGATTATAGTATGCAGAAGACTAAGAATAAGCTGAAGGCAGAAACTGACTTAATGAAGACATTCTTGTGATAGAGAAAAGATTTTGTTGTCCACAGATGCGCAAAGAAAAATAGAAAAGCAGCTGCCCTTAGAAATGGAGTAAAAGTAGAGATGAGTGCCACGTCATGATGCTTTAGTCAAAATTTGATGTGTTGGAAGTCTTTGAGAGGATCTGTACTGTTGTACAGGGATATAACCAAGAGGAGAAACAATAAGCTTCTGCTGGAAAAATACTGCAAGTCTCGTGTCTTAGATACTGTCCTGAATAGTGTTGACTTTTCGTCAACTTTCAGCTGGAGAATGAGGATAAAAGGAAACAACTTTCAACTATTCTGTTATGAATGACAAAATTCATAATCAGTTTTGTGTCAAAAGCTGCCGTTTCCTCAAGACCAAGCTATGGAGGTATAGTCGTGCACTGTCATCTTCCAGTGGAAGATTCTGAAGGGCAGAGGTCCTCATCTCGTTAGTTTCCATCTCTCCTCTGCGGGTAGTTAGTTTGTCTTTTCTGAAAGCCTTTGTGGGCAGAGTCAGCACAAAGGTGATGGAAGAAATTTATGTGGCAAGTGAGATGAAGTGGGCCTGAGATACAGCAATCAAGTGAAGGCTTCCTGGGTCACCTGGCCTGCAGAATTAAGAAACTAGGGATGTAGTTGGTTATTAAATCTTAGAAGTGAGTTATTAAATTTTAAGGGTACCTGCAGTACACCCATGAGGTGGCGAGCGCTGGAGTTTGGGTGAACTGGGATGGCTTGTTTTCCTTCTTGCACTGTCTGTTTGAAATCTCAACTGAAGCATTTGTGAGAGCAAATGCAGCTGGTGGCATTTGGGCTGTGGAAATTATAGTTTGTAATACTTTTCTAATAGTCATTTGAGAGCTCAGAGAATTACATGACTATATTTCAATCAGACACCAAAAACCTTCACGTTTCAGGAAAGAAATTTTTTTACACTACCTTGATCAAACAGCCAAAAATATTAGAGGATTCCTCTGAAGCACTTGCCATGGCTAAGGCAACATACCCGGTGAAATAGATCAGTGGTTCAATCTGCTTTGACAACTCCTATGTAACTAAAAATAGGAGAAATAGAAGAGAAAATTTGTAGGGCTGGTAGTGGCTTGTATTTTTTCAATAATTTATCAAGATTCGAGAGCACAGATTTCCTTTGGGAAATATTAGTTCTTAGGTTTACAAAGTGCCTCAGTTGTAAATACCCATAAAAATGACAATTTGGTAGGTCGTATTTATTCTTAAGCGGGTCAAAGGACATTAGCGTATTCCTACTATATAAATCTGTCAAGTACAGAATTTCTTTATGCTCCCAAATCACAAAAGCGCCTCTTACAGTCAAGGAGAAAATGTCACATTATTGCCAATCAAGGACAACAAGCAAGCATATCGATCTCTACCCAATAACTTTTGCCCTGCTCTCTAAGTTTTTATCACTGCAACTGGACACATCAAGGGATTGGATTTAATATACACATATAGTGCTGATTTATTACAGGAGGAGAATACAGTCTGGCCTTACTTCTTGCTCAATATTTTAACACTTATTTTATTCCTTGCATGGAAGCTTTCAATGACTTTTTCTACAAAGTGTATAACTTTCAGATATCCCTGGATGTGCACAAATCTTCAGCTCATGTAGGTGCATTGACTGTTATAGGTGTACACGCATCCTGCATTTGGTGGTCTTGCAGTCCTGAGTCTTGATTTCAAGAGTTTCTTTATGTGGAAGTCTGTAGCAGGGTTGCTGCTTCAGAGAGACATAACTAAAGATAAGCTTGGGGAGAGGGGAGAGGAGATTGGAGGGCATAGATGCACAAAGGGTGTGGGTGCTGCTTGCTGAGCCTGGTCTGAAGATGCATTGGCTTTCATCTCATCTGTGGAGCTTGTATGTGTAAAGCCTTATGTGTAAGGGCTGTTTAACCAGTCACGGATATTGGAATGCAGCAGAGGACTAGCACTGTCCTTCTCGGTCTCTTTCATCAGTAATACTTCATATTTTTTGGTCATTCTCTATTAATAACTGCAAATCACTGCGGAGGATTTGGGCCACTCCACAAAAGCAGCATCTTTGTACTCTATATATACAGTGATAACCATGGCTTATGGTAGAAGTATGATCAATTAATCACTTCTTGGAAGGCAACTGTATCTACAAACCTGAAGGGAAAGATCTTACCACAAAATTACAGCACAGTGAACATTGGAAGGAGCATCATCTAGTCTGACCCCCTCATCTCAGAGCCTGATCTGAGGTTGCTCAGGATCTTGTCCAGACAGGTTTTGAATATCTGCAAAGAAGGAGTTTCCACAACCTCTGGATAACTTATTCCAGTATTTCAGTGGTCAAGGATAAGCTATTGAGTTAAAAAAATAGGCCATGTAAGTCAGCAGGAGCATATACCTGCTAATTTTGTTATGATAAATGTATGAAAAGAGTATCCTAGAGAGCAGCCAGCTCTGTTATTGTGCAATATTAAGTCCTGTTGCCTTTTTTACCTATCTGGCCAAAAGACATGAGTTTTGATTGATCTTTGGCCTCTTAAGAGCTGGGCAACCCTTCCATAGAATAAATGGATGCAGAAGTAGCTGATAGATTTGCTGGTTATGTTCATAGTGATGTGAAGAGAGCTGGAAAGGTCATACCCTACTCTGCATTATTTCCTGATGGAGCGGGCAGAGGGACATATGTTGAATTTCTCCAGACGTGTCCTTCCCCAGCCAGACATTTTTATTGAGAGGTTCTATTCAAGGATTATCTGTTTGTCAAGATTTCCAGATGTCTAGTAATCCCAGCCTTTCCTCGGCACGTGAACAAATCCTTTCTACCATGCAGATATAGCAAATCTGACACTTGGTGGAAATGCCCGCTGCACATGGTGTGCACACTTGCAGTAAATCTGGATGTGGCTGGGGCTCTTGTGCGTGTGCCCTCCTGTGGGTTTTCACAAGCACAACAAATTGGATGTGTCCCAAACATTTTGGATTAACTATGCGCGCTCAGACCATCTGTGCAACACATGTACCACAGGTCTAGTGATGCTTTAGGGGCTGGACACAGTGCACAGCTCCTGGTGATGCCTTTCAGTATAGGGGGAGTTCAGAGCAGGATCACGGCGCACTCAGAAGTCACACTTTTCATTGGGAACCTCTAGGAAGAATTCTGCTGTAGTAAGAAGCTGATTTCTTGTTCTTCAGCCTCCAAACTTGTCACAGATAATTGTCCTTTCCCTACCTTCAGTGTGCTCTCCTATTGCGCAGATTTCCAAAGGATCTGAGGAGGCAATGGGTTTCAATTCTGGGGGTGTGTGTGTGTCTTGACTGGAACATACTGTCTTCACCAATGTGAATGCAAGGTAGAACAGGGGAGAAAAAGAGAGTGAGCAACTTGGAGTTGAGAGGAAAATGTGACCCAGGGTAGATGTTATCCATTTCCAGTGTCAGGTGGAAATGTTGAGCTTTGCCAGCCGCCTTCAAGTCACCTCTCAGAATCGGGCCCAGAGCAAGAAAGTTATACCTACTTCCATCCAATTCTCACCTTTCCAGGTAAATACAGAAAGCTGTAGTTGCCAGAGCAGTGATGAATCATGACTTCCTTCCATCCAAAGAGCCTTGGGCTTTTTCCCCCTCCAAACATTTAACTTACTTGCAGAGCTGACAGAAAAGCAGTAGATTTTTTTCCAAATATCCATTTGCCTTTCCATTTATCTACTTTGATCTAAAATATAGAACCTGATGGATGCCCTAGGTAAATCAAACATTTTCCGTCTGCCAAAACGGTTTTGCAAATGCTTATTTCATGCCATTACCATTTTTCTGTTTCTAGCAGTAAATCAAAAAGTATCAGCCATTCATCCACTTTAAAAGTAATGCCTTGCCTTTGCATAATTACACATACCCAGTGGAGATCTGTATGCACAGTAAATCTATTCCTTTAAAAGGTTTCGCCTTAAGTACCACAGTGACATAAATTGGTGTAGTGCAAATTTATTTATTTAAAAGGTTTATTCTTTTAACTGATCGGGTAACTGCTATCCTTCCATTGTTTGATTTGGGTGGGGAGGGCTTTTATTAATGTATCAGAGTTAATTCTGCAGCAGATGTTTGTGTAGAAAGGTCTCACTCCTTACAGGACTCGTAGCAATTTATATGTGTGTGTAATTTATTCTCATTACAGGTTTATTCTTAACTGGTGTTCAGGGGGTCTTCACTGTATCTCCAGTAGATCCTTGAGAATTAAATAGTTTAACGAATGTAATGAGCAAACCTGAAAGAAGTACACGCAGAGAAGCCTATGTATTTGGACATTACCTCTCCAAATCTGCAAATAAAAGAAGTGCGATATTAAAAGTGAGTGAGGAATTGCCAAAAATAAATGTCTTCCAGTAATAAGTGCCCCAGACAGTATTTTGGCAAAGATTAAAAAAAAAAAAATGGATCTCTTCATCATTCTTATGTAAACTTGCTCATCTTTATAAGTCGTGCTTGTAGCTCTCAGGGGTATCAAACCTAAAGCAGACAAGGCCAGCTGGTGGAAGCCTGGGAATGAAATGATGAATTTTTTAGCAGATCCAAGTTTATTTTTAGGCTTTATAGAATTATCTTTCATTTCCCTGTGAGTGAAATTGTAGGAAGTATTGTGAAATTGTGGCTACAGTGTAATCCTGCAAATATTTACATACATGTTCAGTGTAATGCATGTGAGAATTCTTGAGACATGCACCAAGTCTGAAGATACAGCAGGTTGCAGGTGAGGTTACGACATGGGCGATGTCATGGAGAACTGAACAGAATTCCTAGTGTGAATGTGTTTTCTCTGAATATATATTCCATGGTACTAGATGGGAAGGCAAAATTCAAGGTGGCTGTATTTCATTAGGTTATGCAATAGAAACGTGCAGAAACGTTTTGGGGAGAGGATGGCTCATAGGAAAGTTTGGGGTCTTGAATCACATTTGGTTAATGAAGGTAATTCCACTAACGCAATCAAAATATTCAACCCTATAATTTCACACTATCCATTTCAAAATGCTGTCTTTTTTTGCTGGCATTGTAGAGCTGTCGACACTCTTTACTACAGTTGGAAAGGAAAAACTGCCTTAGTATCCAAGGCAAACCTGGGAAAATGCCACGGGCCTGGGATGAGGAGATGTGTGTGATAATTACGGATCTAGCAAGGGCTGTATGTTGGAGGGAGGAAGTTTATTATATGGAGCTCCACATCCCATGTCCATTAAGGTCACACTTCTGAGATTTTGTTTAAATTGGATCTGGCTTTTGGGGGTCTTTTCCTAATAAATTTAGTAGACCAGAGGTTGCCAACTGTCGTTTTGATCAGAATGGATGGTGATGATTGCAGTCATAGAGCTCCACAACGCTACTGGGGAAGAGTAAGAAATGCTGGGTGGAGGGGCTGGGAAAAGCAGGGAAATGCTCCATTCAGACACTAGGGAGCAGGTTTGGTACTGGTGTTTTGACTAAATTTGATTTACAGACTCTGAAAGTCTGACTCTGATTCTCATTTTACGTCAATTCTAGCTATTTAATTTCAGACTAATATTGATCTGTGACAGCAGATAGCCATCTCTCTTTAGTATTTAGTCTGCATAAACAGTATAGTCCAACTGTTTCAGCCAACCTGAGTAACATTTACAGAGGTGAGTGCCCTGGGTAGGCAGAAAACACACTCCTAACTGGTTTGTTATGGTTCTTGATAATTTTAAGGGCAGGATTGTGTGTTGTAGTGTATGTGTGTGTAGCCTGTGAGAGATACTGGACTAGTAAGTGACAAAGATGCCTCTTTGAATCCCGTGTCCTGGGATGTGCTCATGGGAGCTGCTAACTGGGAGCACTGGGGACTGACCGCAGCCTTCCCCACAGGAGCAGCCCCCCCTCTGTTCTGTGGTTGGGAACCAGAGGAGCCACCTTAAAGGGTGAGAGAGTACCTCAGCTCCCAAACTGGCTCAATCTTTGTCTTCCCATGCTGTTTGCATCGATGCTAATCAATGTTAATTATGGTAGTGGGGCTTGTGATGTACTCATTATAAAAGCTATCCTATTTTTCTGTGCTTGTACAGTCTGTAACACAATAGAGCCCTGATTGGGGTTCCCTAGATGCTACAAATAGTAATACAAATTGTTATAATAATGAATACGTGGCTCGTAGTGTAAGGCCACCAAACCCAGTTCATACAGCCTGCTGGAGCATCACTTGACAATTCTGTTTGCTGTTACTGCTAACTATGGCACGCTGGATCTGTCTTGACAGTTGGGGCCTCAGCACAGTAAACCAGTTAAGCTTTTGTTCGTGTTTATACAGGTGCCTCTTTTTAAATTTGCATGGTCCATTATCCCATCACCTCTCCATGACTGTACTGGGAGTTGATGGGCACTGAGGGACAGGATATGTGTTTCTTTCCTAGGCTGAGGGCTATAGGTGCAAGAGTGTGAAGATGCTTCCTCCCAGGTGGTGAGCAGCTGGTTTGTGGGTTCCCAGCTCCTGGGGCTGGAGGTGGGTGGAAGCCCAAAGCTGGGAGCTGACACTTTCCTGCCTCCAGAGGCTGCGGTCCCCTTCCCGGTGTCACTCTGTGCTGGGCACCCTGGTACTAAGAGCTGATACCTGACAAGTGCAGTCTCCTGTGATAAATTTGGTTCCAATTTACTGTTATCCTTACCAAGAATTTCAGCACCGTTGTTTATATGCATTAATTGGTATAAATAATTACTGTTCAGTCCCTGACTCTGCATTCCCAGGCCTTACCCTTGTGAGTTCCAGTGACTTAAATAGTCTCATAATTTGTTTTAAAAGAAAGTTTTCCACAAAGGGTCCCTTATTGCTTGTTACCTGGTTTGTTATGGATATTGATTCTAGTCCCATTTGTTTTTTCAATTCCCACCAGACTGCATGCCTGAAATTTTAGTTATCTATGTGCAGTTTAGGCATCTGATTATCTGCCTGTCTTTAGTTTTCTGTTCTGTACCACACTGTGTTTACCAAGCCTGTGGTTTAAATTGTTAAGGTGTTATATGACCTCTCTTAAGTGTGTACGTATTTTTAAAAGGAAATTGAGTCAGTGTTGAGTTGCTTCTATGTTTGTAATTAATGTAAAATATTTAGTATAGCAGCTAGATTTTTCCCTGTTAACTGTGCTTTACTGAAATTTCATGATCTACAGCACACCCTAGTGATAACTGGAAATCATGAAGTTAGACTCAGTCGATTTTACTTCTTTTGAGGTGAAGCAAAACTCAGGACTCCACTAAGTAAAGTCCAGGAAAGTAAATGCCTTTGAAACTAAGATGGGAATCAGGTTGAATCCCTTGGTTTATAAACTAAAAAAAAAACCTTAGAAATTAAGAATATAGGATATTCTTCTGTGAAAAGAACATCTGTATAATGAGTTCATCTGGTTTGCAATCTGTAGTGTTGGACGTATTTTATAACATACCATGAAGAAAAATGGCCCAGGGTTCTGCGAGAAGAGAGAAGAATATTTGTTGGGTTCCCTTTTAGACTTTTAGGGAGCAACCAGATCTAAATACAAGCATTGTGGAGGAAACCTGCAAGCAGTCTTCATCAGTCAGAAGCCCAGAGGAAAATTTCTTGTCTTACAGCTAGGACAGTAAAAATTATGCTAGATATTCAATTTCTCCTTTTGCAGATGGTTAGGTTACTTGTTTTCTCAGGTGATGGTACCTTTATTTACTTTTCAGGGGCCAGCAGGCCCATTATGATCCTGCAGAGGGATGTGCACTTTCCTAACTTATTAGGCTACCTTGCACTCATCTTTTTCTGGATTTCCTTATTTCAATAATTTCTTTTTAATTGTCTGAATGCACAGAATGTCAAGGGTTCTGACTTGACTGCTAGTGACCCCCTGGTTGGATGAGAGGAGAAAGTGGGTTTGAGAAGGACTCTGAGAAAGGAATGTAATTAAATAGTCAAGAAGGAGGGCAAATATTTATCAGAGGTGAAACCAAGTTGGTAGCAAGTGGATAACAGTGGATGGAAGTGAAAACAATATGAGCATCAGAGAATAGAGTGTAAGTTGTAGTTATGGTGGGCTTGAAGTTACAGTGGTTGAAGTTAACCCTCATGTGAGGTCTCAAAGAGAGACAGAGGATTCATCAGAGAAACACGAGTTAACGGTGTCCCAACCTCCCAGCGTGGGAAAGCTGTGAGGATCCACTGCAGATGCTGCTGAGAGCTCGGGTGGCTTGTGCAGGGTCAGTGTGCCTGGAGAGCTGGTGGTGGGGATCTCTTAAGCTGCAGAGAACTGAGCTATCCCAGAAAAAGCAGGTTTGGCCAAAGCAGACAAGCAGGGGAGAGGCTGTTGTTATTTTCATGAAGGGCCGTGAAACCCTGGCGAGTGCAAGGGGACTATACCAGTACCTGCACCAGCTTACAGCTCCAGCTTGGCCCAACTGGAAGATCTGGTCCTGTATCTGTGTTACTTGCCTGGGTGAGGCAAAGCTACCGATGGGGTCCTGCTGTCTGGCTTACATGAGAAATCTGTGATATTTTGGGGAGAGACAAGCTCCCTCTCAGACCTCTGCATTTCACTCTTGTCAGGTAATCAAACAATAATGGAAATGAGCATTTTGTTTTATGTAAATAAAAACAAAAAGTTTGCAATAATTTATGGCATTTATTTAAATGACATGCAAATTACTTTGGGAAACTTAGGGGGGAAAGCAGCACAACTGAAACAGCACAATTGTTTCCAAGAACATTCATTTCAAATCCACATACAATATTTCATTCATGCTTAATTATTTCCCCAATGCTAGTCTAAGCATTACTAGTTCCCTTTGTCTCTTTGCTTTTGCATGCAGTGTGATTAGCAAAACTGCTTGTGCTCTACCAACTCCTGCACATATGGGGTTTAGCCTCTTTGTTCAAGGGGTGGAGCAACAAGCCCTACGAACACTCAGGCTGCCAAATTTGGCACACGTGAGCCCTCCAAAGTATACAGATATCACCCGTTTCATTTAAATCCCTGTCCATATTTTGCATTGCTACCATAACGGCAACTCCATTGTCTGGGTGTATTATTTGAAGCAGCTTTTCTCTCATTGTTTGTGCACTGTAATCCTTGAGGTTTCTGTAGTCGTCGTGAGCAGCTTACTTGAAAGAAATCACTTAGCTCTCACAGATCACTCTCTCTGAACCTGCTGGCAAAGGAACGGGCCATGACTAAAGCATGAGACCTGTGATCTTTCTGAAGAAAATCTCTTCAGTAGAGTTTATAATTTGGTGCTTTCATGGGGCTCTGTTCTCAGGGTTTGGACTCAGCGTTATCTTTCGTCCCCCATGGACGAGGCACGATGGGAATGGAGGCTGAAAAACAGTGTAATAATGCTGGCTGTGGATGTGTACCCTAACAACATTTTACACACACTTCAAACACTAGCAAAGGGACACATCTACTGTTTGACAGAAATTAAGGACAGTTGTTTATTCTAATTGCAGCGAAATCTTAGCCTTTTATTCTTCCTTGGTATAGATTGGCACATCCTGCTGTGAGCCTTTTCAACAGACTTTTGAGAACTTAATGCTTGTCTACTTAGGGCAGAATGAAAGATCCTCTGGAACTTATCACAGAGAAGGGGCTGCCCAGTGCTTTCCCTTCCTAGCATTCAGTCAGCTGCTCGGTCGGTGCCCTCTGCTCCAGCAGCACTTGCCTCTCAGGGTTGCGTACACGCACGCCGTTGTAGGTAAAGCCATTGGGCATTAGCTGTTCTTTCTAAATTATGCCAGTAACCAGTTTCGAGTGCACATCATTTTATCCCTGAGACAGTCGTTTATGCCATTTTTAAGGCAGTGGTTCTCAAGCTGAGGTCTGCAGAAAGCCAGCAAGGGGCCTCTTTGTAGTTCACAAAGAGTTTCCAGTTATTTTTGTTTCCAAAGACTAGACCGCATTATAGGACAACTATAAATATAGTTTAAACACTGCCCTGCTCTTTATTTAGCTTAGCAATAGCTCTTCAGAGAAGCCTGTGGTAGCCACACAGGCATTACGTGATCCCAAATGGTGACACCCTCGTGACTGCAAGTGAAGCAGAGAGGTGGCCTGGGAGGCAGTATTAAAACATAACATGCTAAACTGTCTGAAAATCCCACTGTAACACATCTGAGTATTTGCAGTGACTTCTGGAAGGTTTGAATCTGGTCCATCATTCCAGAGTGATAAAACTTCACTTTTCCATCTTCTTGCCTCCAACCTATCACATGAGAAAAGAAAATCGGGCAATGCGATCTGTACAAGCTGACCCTTCCCTTCCACCCTGCTGCCCAGCTGACTGCGAGCTCCCCTCTTGCCTGCCACATCTTCAGAAGTCAGGCCCAGGAAGGCTGGAGAGAATTGTTCTGTGTTCCCAGAACAATAGCAAACCTCGACTAACAGATTTGTAAACCGGGCTCTTAATCGGCGCTCGTGAAGTCGGGTTGGAAGGTTGGAGGTTGGAATTGAAGTCAGCCAAGGACCCTTGGCTCTGATGGGACTTAAGGCCGCTTCTTTGTGCTTATTCTTTGCGTCTCCAAAGCGCTCTATGCTTGGGGCCAGAATTATATGTAGCTGAACATTTACCATTCTCAGGCTCCATGAGCACCAGGTCATGGTGCAGATTTCTTACACCACTGAATAGTATCGAGCGTGGAAATCTATCACTGATGTTATTCCAGATGCCTTGGATGTCATCCTTCCATCCTTGGTATGAGAATGCTTTGTTCCTTAACTGAAGGTACAATGTGCATTTTAGATCTGATTTTGAACTTCGTCTCGCCTTGGGATGTCATCCTTCCGTCCTCGGTATGAGAATGCTTTGTTCCTTAACCGAAGGTACAATATGCATTTTAGATCTGATTTTGAACTTCGTCTACTTTATGTATGCTCTTTAATTGGAGGTTTGAAAAAACCTCAGGTGTGTTTCTTTTTTTAGATACCTTCTACAAAAAAATCATGAGTGGAGGGAGTGGTTGTAGGACATTGTCTCTTTTTTTTAGCTCCGCTTTGGAAACCTTGCAGGTATTTTGTGTAGCTATTTTTTAACCAGGATTTTATTTCCACTTCAGTGTTCATACTTGCTATAACATATAAATTTGTGAGCTAATTTCAGGATACTGATTTTTACATCCAGATTTGCTGTAGCTTTTTTCTGAAAAAGGTCAGAAAATAGCTACTCTGTACCGGTAAACATAATTACTGAATTATACTGCCGAGGAAGGAAAAAAAACAGCATAACTAACTACAGTAATATGAGTCTAAAAGAGCAAAAGATAGGTATACCATTTGCAGCTAAGGTTATGCCTTAAATGTCTTATTGCTAGCTAGCACTGTCCGGGCAAGCTGTTAGTGAGCTTTATTCCAAAGCACCAGCCTATATTTTTGGATCATTTTTCAAGACAGAGATGATATAAGGCAATTAATAGTGGTTTGTGACCTTCTGCACCAATAGTCCATCTTTTTGGCATTGAAACTGATTTTGCCCAACTTGGCATTTTATCACCTAGGAGTGCGTCAGGAGATCAAAGAATCACCTTTTACAGCAGCAGTGGAATGATTTAGTTCAGTCACACTGTTCTTCAAATTCACCATTTCCTACAAGCTGATGAGGCAAACCTCTTCTTTGCTTAATGTCACATAAGGTACACTGAAAGGCTGTGAAGAGACAGATGTTCTATATCTTCACTTCATATGCAAAAACCTGTTATATCCTTTATTTGCATTCAATTAGAAGTCAGACCCTGATGAATATCTAATGTAGGAAATGGGGAAAAGATTTGCCATCAAGCATCTGCTTGGCTTGTAGTGGATCTCTGTAACCTGCTATTGTGTCTTCCTGTACAGATTTGGTCATTTTTAGTATATCACTTACACCTGCATGCACAGAGGTGAAGAGGCTTAATAGGTGAAAATTTGAGTTACCTTCCTGGTTTTAGAAACGTTGCCTTTTCTCATTGCAACAGAATTCTGGAGGAAGCGCCGTTCCTTTTGAACAGCCATTCTGCAGTTGCAGAATTTCCCTTACTGAGTGGCTCTATTTAAGGACGTAAATATGCATTACTTTTATATTCATTTTCTCTTTTGATATAGGTTTTGCCTTGTTTGATCTTGTGAAGCTCACCATTTTCTTGGCAATCTAGAGCATAATATGAGGAGCTCAGAAGTTATAAAACTGTAGTGTTTTCAGGAAGGGAAGGTTCAAATTATAAATATAATATGAAGCAGAAATGGCAGACTCTTTCAGAACAGATGCTGTTACTGCTGTGACCCTGCAAGAGCCCACATTCCGGGTATTACACTATCAAGGGAGAGTGTAGGTTGTCCAGAGCCCTAGACGTTAGACGGGGATAAGCAAAGCAGCTTAGGATTTCCCAGACTTTGGGGGGAACTGATGGAAATCTCTTACCCTCCTAAGGTTGGATATGATTAGAAACCTGCTTTGTTACATCTTCCATCCCCTTTCTTCTCTGCAGACCACTTCCATCACACCTTCTGGGGAACACATGACATTTCTTCCTTTTCCTCCTTTTCTTCTTGCATTGATGTAACACTATAAATTAAACCAGCCTCACGCGTGTCCAAGTTAACGCACTGACACGAAAGGGAAATCTCAAGAGTATTCTTAGGTGCTTTGCAAGCTTAGGCAAATGGGTCTATATTACTTGCACATGCCTCAAGTTTTGATGATTTTTTTTTTTTTCCTGCCTAGTGATAGTAAGAAATCTAAATATTTTGAGGGGAAAAAAAAAAAAGTGCAACTAGATGAAATTATGAAACTAAGTCTGCCCCATACAGTTGCCTAATTGCTATGTTTTTTTCCTGGAATCTCTGGCACAGAAGAAAATTTAGAGAAACAGATTTTTCAATTGCATCAGGTATTTCTGGACAGTTCCTCCAGACTCAGCCTGCTCCTGATGGGCATTTTCTCAAGACTCTGTAAGGAGCAAGCTGAAAGCCAGAATGAATCATTCTGTTGGTAGCAACAGCCCATCTCCAGCTGAAATTGTTCCTGGCGCCCCTTGGCCTGTCTCCTAGTGTGTCAAAAGCTGTGGAAATATGCAGTGAACCCAGTCCGCTGAGGACATGCTGAACTGGCTAGGAGTTATTTTGGGTTCTGCTGTACGTTAGGAAAGGACTTGACAGAAATCTGCCAAGTGGCTCGTCAAATCAGAATGCCAGTGCACTGCTGCTATGGTTTATTTCTGATGCTTGCTTTTGGCAGATGACTTGAGGATTTTGGGGGTGAAAGGGAATTTTTTTTTTTTTCCCCTCTTGATTTTTAAAAGTATAGAGATCCTAGTAACTTTGAAGAGGAAGAAGATGTAAAACATGTTGATAAAGGAAATTAAATAGGAATAGCAATGATGCTAGTATGTATAAGAGCCCAGCGTGCTGCAGCGAGGTTATTCACGGGAGCTGAGCTGCAGCAGGACCCCCTTGAACTGCTCTCACTCCACCAGCTTCTAAAATTTTAAAAAGCATCTGAACGTTTATCTCGGGCACTAATTATTTGTTAAGAGTGGATGTTGAAATGCATAAATACACCCTAGAATCACAGCGGCCGATCCATCCAGAATACGGCATCCTGTACAAGAGAACGGAGCAGAGAAGGGCAGAGTGGCCCTTCTTGCCTTCAGGAGGACTTCTCCCGATGGTTGAGCTGCATCCGCAGCCCTGCCATGGCGAGGTGTGGGCAGCCACCAGATGGAGCCCGCCGGGCACCAAACGTGGCCGGGAGAAAAATCTATTCCACGTCTTGCTGCTCCAGTAAGACAGAAAATAGGAATTCTGGGCCGTTACGTAGCCCAGACTCACAGAATGTGTGGTGGAATGTGTGGTGGGCTGATTCACGTCTATCGGTGATGCTCCCCAAGGAGGACAGATATACCATCAGGTTCGGTACCTGGTGGGTACCTACAGACTCAAATCTTAATCCAGCTGGTAACAACCCGATTCCCATTGGCTTCAACTGAGTCAGAATTTCTCTGAGATTGTAGTACGATTTACAGCAGCACGTACATCCTGACAGGATACACCCTGTACTGTTACCTTGCATTTTCATTTTTGCAATTTCTACCATAGAAAAAAAAAATAATAGACCTAATCAATACCTACTGCCCTAGCCCTAATAACCTGTGTTTATTTTCAACCAGAGTAGTGAAGTAATAATTCATTCTGGGATACAGTGATAAAAAGTCCTTCCTTTGATGGTTGGCAGATTCAGTGCTTTTCATCTTGCTCCTTGGAAAGCTGCTTGTGGCTGGAATTTGGGGTGTTACTTTTTAAAGCATACATGGCATTTTGGTTCTTTGCTCATTTTAGGAATTACATTTGCTTTTTACATCCAAACCATAAAAATCAAGAGCAGCAGTAGACCTGTAACATTCTGAGCTGTTACACAGAGAGTTATTTTATGCGATTGTATAAAGCATGGGGAGGTTAAGAAGTCCCTAGTGCAGCCACAGGGAAGGGACAAAAATCGTGAGTTATATTCCTCCTTCTTTTCCTCATCCTGCTTTTTCATCTTCTCAGCAAGGAACTGAGGGGCGATGGTTGATTTTAAATCAAAAATGAAATCACAATAAAGGCTTAGTTGACAAAACCCCAAAAACCTCTGTTAACAACCCCTTCTTGGGAAACGGCAGGATTTTTAACACGAGGCAGTAACTCTTCGAAGATCGTACAGGCGTTGGGAAACAGAGTGTGGTATTTCAGGAGCCAGATGTGCTTAGTTGACAAAACCCCAAAAACCTCTGTTAACAACCCCTTCTTGGGAAACGGCAGGATTTTTAACATGAGGCAGTAACTCTTTAAAAATCATACCAGTGTTAGGAAATAGAGTGTGGTATTTCAGGAGCCAGATGTGACACAGCTGTTTGCCTCAGCCCCTGGCTCACATATGGTGCTCCATCCCCCTGTGTTTCACCCCACTGAGGACTGAAACGAACCTGGACCCACAACTATTCTCAGGTGAAAGCTCTGATTTAGGGCCGGGGGTGCCCTGGAAGCATCTTCCCCCCCTCTCCGTGCGGGGATGGAGAGATGCTCTTCCACAACAGCCTGCCCGGGAGCGCTGAGGCCCCCGCATCCTCCATGGCTGCTCCCCGCGGCCCCACACCCGCACCAAGCGCTCACACTGACCGGGGCCCTGAGCCGGGCCGGTTTGGGGGCGGCCCCACCGCACCAGCCCCCGCCGCCTCACGCCGCCCGGGGCTCGGCGCTGTCCCCGCCGAGCAAGCGCGGGAGCGGCTGCAGGGCCCGCCCCGCTCCCCGAGGCCTGCCGGTGAGGGCGGGCCGCCGCCGGGGCTCGGCGCTCCCTGAGGCGGGCAGGAGGCCGGGCTGAGTGGGGGGTCGCCGCGCTCCTCCCCCGGTAGCGGCGGCGCAGCCCCTTCCCCGCCCGGCCTGCGGTGAGGCGGGCGCCGGGCGCTGAGGTAGGCGGGAGGGAGGAAGGGAAGGCAGGGCCGCGGCGGTGCGGGATCCCGGGGGCGGGCGGGCCCTGCGCTTCCCGGGGAGCCCTCCACACCCCGGCCCGCTGTCAGCGGGGTTCGCGTTGGAGGAGGCGGCGGGGGAAGGTTCCAGAAGGGTCCGGGGAGCGGGGCCGGGGGCTCTGGGCCCGGCCGAGGCCTGGCCGCGTCCCGGGGGCCGCTCCGGCCTGTGTGGGCGCCTCAGGGCTCGGGGCGACCTCGGGGTAGGGCGGGATGAGCCTCCAAATTGTCCCGCCCGGGTCGGGCTCCGCTGGAGCCGCCGGTTGCCTTCCCCCCTGGTCTCCTTGTGGCTGTGTCATCCCCTCAGCAACAGCAGCCCCGAAACCGGCGCTGTAGGAGAATAAAAAAGAAATATACCTGAAGCACAATTAGATTTCGGCCGTGCGAAAGCATTTATAATTGCATTTTGTGCTCAGCCTCCTTTCAGTCGTAAAGATTTTGATAAATTTTAAAACGCTCAGAACACGTTGACTAATTTTCACGAGCCGGAGGTTACGTTGTTGTGGTGAGTCAGGGAAAGCATCGTTAATTCTCGGGCTTAGTTCTGTGGGAAGGTTGATTTGGAAGGTACCGCTGCCGCGTCCTGCGCCCCCCGACAGGGGAACGGGCTCTGCTGTTCGTGTGGCTTCCGAGGCTCTGGGTTTTTTTAATTCTTAACTGAAAGTCTGATTGTTTTGGCCCCAGTATGAGCTGGCTGATGCAAGCCACCTGTAACTCTCTTTTTCAAATACTGCCTTCAGAATGAAGGAGCTGGCGTAGGAAATGAAAAAAAAAATCCCACTCTTAATTTATAAATTAAAAAGGTGTTGAGTGGCCCTAAAAAAAAAAAAAGTTAAGGGCTGGAAGACTTACGGCCACGCTTTCACAGATGCTTTATAATTCAGCAGCCCAGGTTAAGCGGGATGTCCTAAGTGTCTGGATGGGTTAGGCCCCACATTTTCTTTTATCTTTCATGGAAGGAGGTTAATTCCTACTGAAATTGACATCTGCTTGCATTTTTAGACATCCAAGAGCCTTGTCAATTTCCTAGGTTCCTAAAAGTGGTTTATTTATATAACGAGTAAATTTGTTGCCTCTTTTGTTAAGTAAACCAGATAAATGCTTTGATAAATTCACATCCCTTGGTAACTACATAAAAGAAGTGAGCAATGCTCTTAAGGTCGCAGTTCTTACAAAATGCTATTAAAAATGCTCTTTTATGCATTTCAATTGAATTCAGATTTCCCAGCAAATCCATGAGTTTCCTACCATCTCCTAACATAATTGACACTCAAAAGTTTGAACATCTGAATAAATGCTTAGTGACATGGTTTAGTGGTGGTTTTTTATCAGAGCTAGGTTGATGGTTGGACTAGCTGATCTTAAAGGTCCCTTCCAACCTAGACAATTTTATGATTCTATAATTATATTATTATAATAAATATTTGTAGATGTAGTGAATCCTCATGGTTGGGAAGGAAGAGTACCTAATACTGAGATAAGAATGGCAATCAGCATGTTTCAATCTTTCCATCAATAAGTAGGAATGAACCCTTTCTTAGCAAAATAACTAAAAGTTACAAATGCAGAGCAGGGTTAAAACTGGTATATTTAAACCAAGTTTTACTGGCTGCTGATGCCAGCAGTATGGGTAGGGACCAGTGGTGAGACAGGCCTTTGTAGATAGGAATATCTTGATTCCCTGTCCATCCACCAGCTATTATTGTAATAGTTAATGGACTTCTGGCCAGTTTAATCATCAGGTCACATCTTTGTGCGGGCTGTTGTTTGTGAAGTTGTGTTTAGTCTGTGTCACTTGCTGAGTGCTTTGTGTTTGGTTTTGCTCAAGTGCTGGTCTCATATTTATTATAAAAAGTCGCTGTACAGAGCTGTTGCTGTACAGTTGAGACAGAAGAGATAGTCCTGGGTTATCTCCTGGGCATCTCTGCTTGCATAAATATTTGCTGTTGTCTTGAAGTTTCAGTGTGAAGTTCTATACAGATCACACATATGCTTTCTAGCAATTGTTGGGAGATTCTCACCCCGCGTTCCTGCTTATCGCTGTAGTGTCCACCAAGATAAAGTTAGCTCCTGGCAAGAGGACTTAGACCTACGTCTTCATTCTTTGGTAGGTTTGGAATTTTTCCTGTAGGTGATTTTTGTTCTATGTATATGTACATTGTAGAGATGTACATTGAAGAGCCTACTCCGTTGACTCAGTAGGAGGTTGTAAGGAGCAGTGAGTACAGCTCAGCAGTGGGCAGGCCGTGTACTGCTTACAGTATCTCCTGCATAGACATTTGAGAGAGTGTTAATTTTTCTATAAGTGAGACAGTGAACCTAGGGGATAAGAGGGTTTTTGCCTGTCTAAAGTCATCATTCTGTGAAGGGGAAAGTAGGGTAATGAGATGGGAATGTTAAACGGCAAAGAACTGAAATAAGGTTCACAACATAGATTAATCCGGGGACCTTCTTTGGTTGTTTGCATTAATAGGACTTGCAGTGAGTTGGGTATGATGTGATCCTTTTGTTATTTTAATTCTTTCTATAGCATTTTTCTTCTTAAGAAATTTATTTTTGATTGTAGGCTCAAAGATGAGATACAAACACATGATGTTGTTGTTCTCTTTGGATAGGTTGAGCAGGTTCATTGCTCACTTTGCTCTCCAGGCCCTGGGGTGAAAGAGAGGACATTATCTAATTTAGTCAGAGAGAAGCACAGAGTTTAACATCTCAGATGAGTATTTGGGGAAACCACAAAGAGAAGAGAAGCACAGCCACTGAACTGTGGTAAAACAAGAGAGGAAGGTCTGTTACAAAACAAAGCTTGCTTTCTCAGCAACTTTATTCTCCCAAACTCTTGGTATTTATTTTTTTTCTTGAAGTGCTGAATGTTCTCAGCACCACGTGAAGTCAGTGGAAGCTGTGAGGACTCAGTACCTCTGAAAGCCAGGCTCAGTTCTGTGGATATCATTGACACTTCTATCCCACCATTAGTGCCCATCCAGTATTTTACATTCCTAGTGTTTCTTAATGTCGGGGTGGTTTCTGTGGAAAATAATTTGTTGCTAGAATCAAATTGCACTTTGTTTGCTTGTCAGTTACACAATCAAAGTTTATAAATATTTTTGGCTGTCATCTGGTTCTGCCTCTTGACACACAAAACTCAGAGTTCCTTTTAAATCTGGGGTAGGGTTCTTGCTCCCTTGTAGTTTGCTGGCACTTTCAAATAAGCTTACCTTCCTATTCTGATCATTAGGTTGATGTCAACCATAACTTTGTGCTCCGCATTCTTGCAGTTGGCTTCTTACAGACCACACCAGTCTGTGATGGTTGGACTCAGTGATCTCAGAGGTCCTTTCCAACCATGAAGATTCTGTGAGGTGTCAGAGGTTTGCAGATGCAGAGCTTTATAAGCCTTTGTTTGGTTTCCTAAAGCTAGCTGTCTGTCTGCAGATTTTTTTTTAAATTTTTTTTTCATGGCTCTTTATCCCAGCAATAGGTTAAACTCTTTTGTGGAGTCTCCCTGCTGCAACTTGTTAATGTTTTGTTAAAAGATCCTGCTTTCATGGCCTGTAGTGTATGGTTAAAAAAAATACTTGCACACTGAAAATTGTCTGATTGAGCACCTTCATCAGAACCTGAAGTTTTCAAAGACATTCGTAATGCTGTGAGTTCATAAAAGATCTCTGCAACATTTGTCCACTCATCTGTGTCTTCACGCTGGATGTAGGAATCTCTGGGATTACTTTGTGTGTGTTGTGATATGTTTATGTTTTAATGGCACTCACAAGTGCTCTTTCTGTACAGTTTAAAAAAAAAAAGAAGACCTAACCTGTATGTGCTGTGCATGAGCTACTTGTATTCACTAAAATTCATGACAGAAATCAGAGTATAGTGAATTTGCTAAGAGATCATAGAAATACTTCTAGGAGTTGAGAGAAAATGGGTGTTCCTTGTAACACCTCTGAGAATTTTGAGTGTGGTGCTCACATTTGGAATTAAGCAGGAATGGCTCTGCTGTGCCAAGGACCTTCTTCAATCAAGCCAAAAAACCCCAAGAAAGTTTTAATTTTGTGAGTGTAAATTCCCTTTGGGGAAGCCATGGGGAGAGTAAAGCAGAAAAATAATTTGCTATAGAAAAAAATACGTACACTTGATTGAGTTCCACTATGTTTCTGCTTTACATTGAGACTAAGTACGTTATTAGTACGCCACCAGATAGCAGATAGACTGCAGACAGCAGTGTGATTCCTGTTTCCATTATGGTCTGGGTTTTTTTCACTATTAAGCCAATTGTACTTTGAATCTAGTGATGGAATAGCTTTTTATTTATTCAGAGAAACCTCAGAGTAGCTGATCACCTTTGCACTGCCTGAGGTGCCACGTCACCCTTCCTGGTCTTGGCAGTGCGGTGGATGGAGTAATGCTTTTCTGTGGACAAGGCCAGCTTCTACACACTGCAGGAACCTGATTTTTCTGCTTCAGGTTTCTTTGCTCACAAAACATCATATAATCTATATTACAATTAGATTGGTTTAGGAAATTGTGGAAGTCAGTGGGTTTGATTGGGTGTGGAGTCCTCAACACAGGAAGGATGTGGACCTGTTGGAATGGGTCCAGAGGAGGGCCACAAAAATGCTCAGAGGGCTGGAGCACCTCTCTTGTGAGGACAGGCTGAGACAGTTGGAGTTGTTCAGCCTGGAGAAGAGAAGGCTCCAGGGAGACCATGTAGCTTCTTCCAGTACCTGAAGGGGGCCTACAGGAGAGGTGGGGAGGGACTCTTTATCAGGGAGTGTAGCAATAGGACAAGGGGTAAAGGTTTTAAATTGAAAGAGGAGAGATTTAGATTAGATACTAGGAAGAAGTACTTTACTGTGAGGGTGGTGAGGTTTTCCTGTGAAGTTGTGGATGCCCCATCCCTGGAGGTGTTCAAGACCAGGCTGGATGGGGCTTTGAGCAACCTGGTCTGGTGGGAGGTGTCCCTGCCCAGGGCAGGGGGCTTGGAACTCAATGATCTTTAAGATCCCTTCCAACTCTAACCATTTAATGATTCTATGAAAGCAGATGATACTCTCAGCGAGAGCAGTGGTATTGTCACCTCTCCAACTTTGGTAGTTCCATCCATGCTGCAGGACCTTCATGCTGAGGCTCTTTGCATGAGATACTCACTGGATTTAGCCCAAAGGGAAGCAGAAGCAGTAAATTCATTTCTGTATTCGGACAGTTGGGTCAGTCTGAGGTCGTGCTAATCTGTTCCTGTCTCACTGAGGGGAAGGACTGAATTCTGCAGGACATGGGGCTTCTTCGGGCTGGCGTGAATGTTCATCCAAGTGGCAATCTGCTCACCTTTGGTTAAGAAGGTGGCAATAAATACTTAATCTTCTCATTTTTCAGCGTTACCAGGCTTGGCAGTGAGCGCTCTACCAGTTGTATGTTTGGGGATTTTTTTTTCCCCTACTGCTCTAGGATGAGCAGAGCAGCTCATCCTAGAGAGAGCTTGAATCACATTGAATGAGGTAATATATAACTCTGGAAGCAGAGTGTGTCACGCTGCTGTCACTAACCATCACACACTGTCATTCTGAGACACTGCTGTGCCATAAGCTTGCCAAAAACCCAAAAGCAACAGTGGTGAAACGAAGAACTTTGATGTTTTCCTTAGACTGGCCTGAAGATGAATGAAGTAGTGAGAGAAACACAACTCTCTGCTTCATTTCCTACTGCGACTCTGCAGCTATGGAGCATGTGTGGTCCCTTCCCAAACACCGGGTTTGTGTTTAGTGTCAGCAGTGCTTGGGTCCTGCAATGACACAGCTGATTTGGAGTCAGCCATTCTAGTGAAAAAGAAAGCTTTCACTTCCGCAGTAGTCAATTTTTAATATGAAAAATGGTGTGATAACACTCCACTGTCGCTTTGCAATGAGGAGATCTATTCAAGAAAGACTTGAATACAAGTTGGCTGGAATAAAAAGTGTTCTAGAGACTGGAAAACCAAGCACTTGTCTCTTTTATAGTGCTGGTGTTACTTATACAACAATAAATCTGCATTCTGTGTCTATGTGATTATATTTTTAATCATATCGAATACTTTTTATTTTTTTTTCCTTTGCAAGCCCTTTCCTGAATTAGTGTGCAGACTGGAAGGTATTTGCTTAATGAGTAAGCTTTTTCTTACCGTTCAGTGCTAAATCCTCAGGCCTTATTTACTGAACACTCCTCCAACTCTGCTGTGGGGATGGAATTTCCTGTCGTTTCACTTCATGGGTTTTCCTCTGGTCTCATTGGTCTGAATCGGTGTCTTTGATTGGTATTGCACCTATTTTTGCAACATGAGATGAGGATATTTTTAGTATCTGTGTCTGTTCTCCTATCATTAAAACAGTTGTTAAAGTCAGACTCTCTTTGCCAAACTGAAAGCCGAAGCTGGATTTTTCAGTGCTTGGCGTTGTGTAACACTGTACTCAAGCAGAGCCGCGTTTGACTTCAGTTGTTATTTTGAGGGGTCAGCATCTTGGCAAATACCTCTCTGAGACTGCAGGATGGCTGCCTGGAAAAGTTGGAGTGTGGTAACCGTTTCTAAAAAGTTTGATTCAAGTGACTGGCTGAACGGCAAGCAAATGTTAGGTACAAAATAAGGAGTAGAATCTTTTTCTTGGGGTAGAATCTTTTATTTTTTTAAAGCAGAGCAGCTGTGCTGCCTTTTTTTGCAGCCTCTTTCCTTGCTCACTTCGGTCACCAGCACCTGCAACTCTGAGGTACTGTTGGGCCTCCTGATTTCCCTGCTGGGACAAGGCAAGGAACCCGGGAAAAACAGTATGTAACATGCAGGAATTCCTAAAAATACCCTGTATTTCTTTTTACACTAGGTCTTGTTCACGTGCCTTGTCTCGGGGTTGCGTTGGGTGCAGCAGAGCGGCTTCCTGTGCCTGCGTGGGGCTGGAACCCTCACCTGAGCATGTCACCCTGCTCTTCTTGTCGGCGGTGGCTGTGGTAGCAGTGATGGGTAGCCACACTCTCTGGGGGGCTCTGCAGAAATGAGCAGGCTTATGTGGGCAGCAGCAGCTGGTGGAAACGGTTTGGTCTCGGAGGGATCCTTCTCAGGGCCAGGTATCTGTGAGGGGGCTGAGGTCCCATCTCTCTGCCTCCTCATACAAATGAGAGTCATCTTGCACGTCTGCTCTGAGTCCTGACGGCCCTACACATATACCCCTGTCTCCAGAGCTTCCCATTCATTCCCAATCCCAGGTCTCTCCTCCAACTCCTTGTGAAATCTATTCCTCAAGCTCCTCTTGCTATAGCTGCCTTGCCGCCTTCAGAAATCAGCGCCAAAGTGTTTCAGCATGTAATAAAACAGGGAGGAGAACTGGTATGTGAAAACAAACAAGTGATTTGTGGCAAGAATTAGGATAAGGAGAAAATACCTGGCAGATTTGTCAATTACAATCTGCTATTTACGACAGAGTGAAGCTCTGCTTGTCTTTTTCCCGGAGCTGTGTGTGATGCTGGACGAACGTGGCAATTGCTCAAAGCAAAGGCAAGGTACTGTAGAATTTAGACAGAAACTTTCTTAAGACTTTCATTGCTGGTACTTGTCTGTATTTGGTCTTCTGAATTTATTGTAAAACTAGATATTTCTGATCTATTCTGTGGTTTCATTTGCAGTTTCAGTAACCTTTAGCTGTCTGCTGATAGGTTTGTTTTTCCCACAAGTGAAAGAGAAAGCAATTATCCTGTATTGACAGTGCCTCTGTCCTTTCAGTCTCACAGACTGCTGACCTCTGCTTTTGCTAAAGTTCATGTAGCAGTAAGATTTAGTCTCTGTTGCAGCCATCAAAAGATAACTTAAAACATCTTTTCCAGGACCTTAACTCGCCAAGATGCCCATCCGCGTTGATGATGTGATGCAACTGTTCTGCCATCTCTCTCAGGAGAAGGGGATGAAAGCTGCTGTGAAACACTCTGGTCGAGGAGCACTGCTGGCAGGTGCATCAGCATTTCTTGGGGGTCTGGTAGGAGGTCCACCTGGAATCGCTGTAGGTAAGTGTGTGTTGCTTTAGGAACAAGAAGTGTGGTTAACTGCTTGAGTGAAGAAGCTGGGAAGTCTGTGTAGTAGATACGGGTTGAAGGAAAGGGGTGTGTAGCACTGAGATTTCATGTAAATGGGCTTTAACAAGATGCTATTTTACGTGCTGGCTTTTTAGAAACAAGGTGTGCATCAGGAAGGTGTATGTCAGTGTTTCCTTCTAAGGTGACAGTGACCTTGCTGACTTTGACTCCTGTGCAGCAGACAGGAAGCCACCCAGAGGTCTGAGGCTGAGGTAGTGGCACCTTTGAAACCCTTTGAACAAGCTGTTAGCAAACCCTTTGCTTTTGGTGGGTAGAGCTGTGGTTCCCATCTGCTGAGGGACACCAGTGTCCGAGGTGTGGGGTGAAACAGGGCAAACTAACAGGCTCTGAGCTCGTTCGTGTGGTCTCTGCTCCAGCGCTGCGGAGGGGAGCGGGGAGTGGAGGGGTGAGGCAGGGGTGAAGGAGCACAAGAGGCAACGGTAGCTGTGAGGGGGGATGTTGGTACCTGGTGGCCAACTTCTTGGTGAACTTAGTTTTTTCTTCTGCAATTCATTATTTCCTGTCACTTCGCTTTTTTTCCCTTATATGGAAAATTACAGGAAGGCCAGAGTCTAATAGTATGGAGTTGTCTCTCCTCTGTATCTTTTGGATTAAGAGTTGTCCAGTTTGAAAGCTGCCTTGTCGCTGAAGTCGTGTGGGCCTTGGTCCTTGGATGCTCCTTACTCCTGCAAGCAGTTCCAGCAATTTCATGGACTTAATGGTATTGGAGTGAACCGTAGTGAGGGTCAGCAAGGTTGAGTTACAAAAAATAAGCAAATAATATGTGAGGAATGACAACAGAAAATGCAAAATGAAGCTGTGTATTTACTCCTCTTACAAGTACAGAGCTTAATTAATAGCCAAAAATAGTATTTTGACAAATGTATGACTGAAGTTATCAGGAGCAAAGAATTGAAATTAAGCTTTTGTAAGAAATTTGTAAGCTGTAAATCAGAAGTAAAAGTAAAAATCTTAAGTGGCCTCATTCTTGAGGGAGATGATGAGAAACACTGAAATTATTCTTGGATGTGTTTTCTCATTTTGTTTAAGTGTTTGTTTAAGCTTTTGTAATGTCTCCCAGTCAAGCTCGGTGCTCTTCAGCCACTGATGAGGCACTGGAGCAAATATACCTATTACTGTATACCAAAAGTATACAATAATAAGTATCTCTAATAAGAATAATAAGTACTAAGTATACCAAAAACCATCTCCCAATTACAGGGCAACTAAGTCAGAACACCCTCATTTAACTTTTAAAATTGCAAAGGTAGATAACCCTGGGTCTTCAGTGGGTTTTAGGACAGTTACAGGGACATTTGCAATCAAGTGCACTTTCCCTTAGTCAAACAGCCTGGAGAGGTGTGGGAGTGAGTAGCAGAGATTGTCCTCGTTGCTGCCTTGCACCAAGGATTAGAGGATGAGATACCTTCCATCGGCAGCGGTCACTGGAGAAACTTGCAGCATATCATGCTTTCTAAGGACTGCTGGCTCTGAGAAGAATGGATTGTGGATGTGTTACTTTGGGGGAAAAAGTGTGGTCCTGTAACAAATCTTGTCTCAATAGACAAGGAACTTGGACATCAATACTTCTAGTGGCTTGTGCATTAAGTGCCCCTAAATCAGATATTGATGTTCTCATAAAAGTTCCTTGAAGATGAATTCAACCATCGTATGCTTTCAGATACTTCTGTGGTGTCATGGGAAAAATTGTCAGCTGAGTAAAAGCTGCGAATTACAGAATTTTTGTCTAATGAAAAAAAAAATGCATCCCTCTGAGTGCTTAAGTGACTTTTTAGGAGCAGTCACTGGGGTGGGAATTTTGGAGGCAGAGTTGGTTCTCACGCTCCTCCATTGTGAGGGTTCCTCCTTCTACCAGGATGTCTGTCTGTCTCTGGGCAGCAGTGTCAGTCGTGTGAGCTCCTGTCGGAGAGCACTGTGTTGCTCCAACCAGGACAGTTCCAAATTCAACTGGTAACTCTTTGAAAGAGAAGTAGGAGTGTAACACTGGTTTCTTAGCAACAGCCACAGTTGAGCCCGCTGTGGAGGATCCCTCTGCTGTTATCTTGATGACCTGGAACCACTCTACCTACCAGACCATTTTGTGGCCAGCTGGGGTGGGCGGTGTGGGTGGGGTGCTGATTTATCTTTGAAAGAGAAGACCTGTGTAGGAGTGTAACACTGGTTTCTTAGCAACAGCCACAGTCCTCTGTGGAGGATCCCTCTGCTGTTATCTTGATGACCTGGAACCACTCTACCTACCAGACCATTTTGTGGCCAGCTGGGGTGGGCGGTGTGGGTGGGGTGCTGATTTGGTAGATGGAAGTGTGAATGTGTCTAACCTCATGAAGCTGATGGGTTTGGTCTCTGTGAGCACCTTCCCAGGGGTGGACTACAGAAGCAGAAAGCTTAGGTGGTTCTGGGAATCTCTAGTAAGAGGTTATGTGTTAATGGGACTGATGAGGCAATCATTGGTCAGATGTTTATCCTTGGGTGTGGTTTCATTTAGTAGTACAGCTTATCCTAAAGAGACCAGTGCCCTAAGGAGTATTGTTTTGTTTTGGATTTCTAGCTTCAAGCTACTAGCTTTGTGTAAAAGAGTTCCTCTGTGATTGCTGTGGATGTAAGAAGCTTTAAAAGTCCTTCTTGGTGCTTTGAACATCACATATAAACCTAGTTAAAGTAGACACATATGCAACTCTGCATTCATTTCTAATAAAGGTGGGAACATGGTTGATGAAGGCTGTGGGTAGAACTTCAGGTTTTAACTTTAGCTGGTAAAGGGTAACATCTCTCTCTCTTTTCTAGGAGGAGCATTTGGTGGATTGCTTGGTGCCTGGATGACTGGTGGACAGTTCAGGCCGGTCCCTCAGATTTTATTGGAGCTGCCTCCTGCTGAGCAGCAGAAACTCTACGATGAAGCTGTTGCTGTTCTCAGTCACTTAGACTGGACTGATATTGCTCAACTGACTGCTCTGGTAATGGGAAACGCTAGTCTCCAGCAGAAGTTGACAGGAGTGCTGATAAATTACCTCTCCAAAGAGCTAAGAGCAGAGATACAGTATGGAGAATAAACATTTCCAGAGCAGGCTTTTTACAGTGTAATGAATTTTACTCTGACTATTGTCATTCTTCAATATAGCAGTGATTAGTGATCGGTACAAATAATGAACGTAGGCAGATCTAAGTATTATTTTGGGGTTTGGGGTTGGGGTTTGGTGTTTGTTTTGGGGTTTGGATTTTTTTTGTAAGGATAGTATTAGATTACTGCATTATCCTGACACTGGCTTGCTATGTAATTTTTAATTACTCTGCACTGGAACTGAATCCAAAGTCACTGAAGGGAATTATGCTTCTCTTAAGCTAATGTATCACTAATCAAAATTTTTTAAGTCATTATGTTTTATTTAGGAGATTTAATCCTGTTTGTGTAAGTGCTATAAATCTCTTCTGTGAATGACGTATTGGTGCCAAAGTAGCTAGGGCACTTGGAAGAATTTTACCACCTTTATGTTTCAGTTCTGCAAAGGAAAGTTATTAGAAAGTATGTTATTCTACTGTGAATTCAAAGATCTCAATCCTTACTTTATTTTTTGTCGCATTTTTATTGTAATTCTCGAGTTATTTATTCCTTTCTGTAAGAAATGAAGACAATGTCTAAGCAGCATTTAAAGCAACAGGTAAACAAACTGTGCACAATTAGTAGTTCCTAGAAAGGGAAGGCACAGCAAGAATACACTTGAAGAAAAAAAATGGAACATTTTTTTACTATGCCCAGGATTAGGGTTGTCATTTCAGCATTGGTTTCTTGACTGAGTCTAAACAGCTGGTCCTCTGTTTTCATTAAAATATTCATAAGATGCATCATAGTGGCCTGCGTTTTGCTTTAAAGTAAATGAGCTCTTTCAGAACTGGGTACTGAAGTTTGAGGAGGAAGCCAGCCTTGGACTGGGTGGCCAGCAGTTGGGAGGGTGGTGATGATGGTGGTGATGATGGTGGTGGGGTGAGGTGGGGTGATGTGTTGGCTGCAGTTAACACTGCAGGCTCCAAATGCAGTGTTGCTGAATGTGCCAGCCAGTTCCTCACCATTTGTTTCAAGGCACTTATAAGACAAGTTCCTAAGTAGAAAAATGTGCAGGTATGCCACTTTTTATATGTAAAAACAAGTGAAACTGCTCTGATAATTTCATTTCTCTCCTAAAATAAAGATATACTTCTCTGTGTGGTGAGGTTTCTAGAAGTTGAGTTTTAAATAGTGAAGCTTTAAACTCGGAAGTTGTATACATTTGATTAATTTACTTCTGCAGGTACTATTTGCCATTAGTAAATTTAGTGTACTTTCCTGCCTGGAGTGCAGGGCAGGGATTGTTCTTCTCATTATTTGAAAACACTCTTTTCAGTGATGTGAAAGAAGGATGGAAGTGAATGGTAAGTGGGCGCTTCTTACCCTGACAGAGTTTCATGATGCCAAGCCTGAAATCAACGTTTCTTCAGTTTCATTGACAGATTACACACCCTGCAACTGGCTTTTTAAGATTTTACATACTTTCTATATCCATTTAAAAATACTAATTTTATGAATGCAGTTACTTTTACTTGAAATTTTTCTGCTTATTTCACAAACTAAATTTCCTAAGTGCCACACTGCTAACAGCGGCCGGTGATTGGATGATAGAGTAGGATTGAGCTGTTCAAAGAATTTGACATCTGATTGCAAAGCAGGCCATATTAAAGATGTTGGTTTCAGTTAATTTATAATAGCATCCAGTATTTAAACAGATCATGACAGGTTTTAGAGTGGTTTCAGACATCAGTATCATGACTCCCATTTTACAGGTATTCATAAATTTGGGTCCAAATGCAGGTAATGAATTGATTTTTATCACTTGTATCAGTGTAACAGATGTGAATGGAGCTTACATTACCGGAGTCCTGTCCTGTGTTCTCATATGTTACTCTATTCCTTGGGGTACTCTTTCAAATGCTTTGTATTATACCCTTAGAAATTATAAACCTGTAGAAATGATAAACTATGATCTTTTAGCCTTCTCTGCAATACAAGGGGAGCAAGTGTCATATGGATACCAACAGAAATTGGGTCTAAGTAGTTAGTTCTGTGTGGACCAGTCTAGCTTCTGTTAAACCCCACTGCTGCTGAACTCCTGAGAAGCTTTCTACTCTGTGCCTCAGAGTAGCATGCTCTGTCATTATAATAAATATAACTTCCATAGGTTTTCAGATGACTGAACTAAAACCAGAAGGAAATGGATTGAATTCTGTTTGCTGTCTGTATCAATATTTAGCAGGTTTGATGCTTGTTGAACTTCTAAGAAGGTGGCAAGTACCTGTTTTCAAAGTGGTAGCAATAGGTTTGCAGTTTGCTCTGAAACACGTTTCACTGCTGCTAACAGAAGAACAGAATCCAGCCAGAGTGTTCTTCTGAAGTGAGTTTGGACATAAGAGATCTGGGAAGTAGCCACTTGTGGTTGCAGAGACCCTGATACATAGCTCTTGAGGGTGAATGAGCATCCTTTTGTTGTTTGTATTTTTGTATTTTAGTCATTTACGACAATTCATACTGTTGAGTGCGGCAGAAAGATCCAATTCTACTTTAATTGCTCTGATTGCAGCCCCACGCTGTCGTATCGAGGTCACCGTGATATTTGGTATGTAGCCTTATGCAGGGGATTTGGGCAAGTTAAAAAGAACTCTTCAGCAGATTTGATCATCTGAGGAAAAGACCAGCTGCACCAGAAGTATTACTATCCATCTGTTGCTGTTCCTGGGAAGAGACGTGGCTGTGCCCCGCTGCCTCCCTTGTTGGTGTTGGAAAGGGCCACGGGCAGGGACAGCATCTTCTGAAATCCATCCCAGCTGCGTAGCGTCCCGGCTGGGTGTCGGGCACAGCTGTCGCCTAGGAAACGAGGGAACGCCGTGCCAGCGTTTTCGGGAAGCAGCTGAAAGAGTCACTATGGGGAGATGTACATATTTATATAAAGAAACCATCTGTGACGCTGGTTATTAACCTGGTGTGGTTGTACATGTGACAGAATCAAGCTAGGTTTTCACTAGCAGATGGTGTGTTTTTAGTTTAAAATTTGGGGGTTTTTTTCCTATGTGGTGGCTTGTTTTTTTTTAAACTGTCTGGTTTCAAAATAGAAAGCAAGCATGATTATAAAGTGTTATGTTAGCAAAGGGAGGGAATATCTTTTTTTAAAAAAAATCCTGAATTCAAACGTAGATTTGTAATTGAGATGTGCCATCTAGTGGCAATTGGATTATTTCTTAAATTTAGTCTATCGAGTCTTATTCAGTATATGGATAACACAGTTATCTTTTTCCATGAAAAATAGGGTTAATGTCTTTTTTTGCTCTTACTTGGTTAAATTCCTTGCTTTAATGAATCTGTATTAGATTATAAATATCAGCCCAGCTACAGACCGGACTAGAATTCGCATACGTTCTCTGCAGAAGTGGGGGTTTTTTTGGTGATCATCACACGTGAGCTGTGACTGCACAAATATTTACTGCAGCTGCGTGTCACACTTAATTACAGGGAGAAAATACACAATCAGGCAAGAGGAGGGCGGCTTCACCCTCCTGATTACTGAAGGACAAGAGGCTTTGGTGGGGCCGAGCAGCAGCCCGTTTGCAGAGACGGATTGCCCACAGGCGAGTTGGCAAGAGCCAGTAAAGACTAATTGTGTGTTTCTCAGGGAGGGGGGCCGCATTTCTTTGTTGGGTTTATCACCTTCAAGCCTGTACCTGCAGCAGCTCTGTCTGGGTCTGAGCAACCTTGGGAGCGGGGTCCCCTCTTGCGTAGGCCTCACCCGTGAGTAACTGCTGCTCGCGGCAGCACCGGGGAGTATTTGGCTGTGAAAATTCTGTCTTTTGCTAGTTACAGCACAGGCTTCCTAAAGGTATTGCGGAGGCTCTCGGGTTTAAGTCCTCCAGAGGAGAATGAGAACTGCAAGAGAGGCCTTGAACTAAGGGTGGGGAAGAGGATGCTTGAGTGGTGCACCATGGTGGCACCACAGCGCCCATGATACTGCTGAATTAGTTGTTATCATTCTCATTAGCTGGAGGTTTTACAGGGTTTTGGGGAGATCCTTCTGCTGTGGAAGAGGGTTCCCTGTGCTGACCCACAGATTCCAGAACACGATCCCTGTGCTGACCCACAGATTCCAGAACACACAAAGAACTGTGAGAGCACAACAGCCCTGAGAGCCCATTGACTCACCAGCCTTGAGTTCACAGCGGGCAGCGAGGACCTCCCCAGCAGCAGCAGTCTGCCCAGAAGGTGGCCAGGCAGAGGGAGCTGCCTCCAGCCTCAGAGCTCAGCTTCTGCAGGGTAAGTACGTGCCCCCATGAAGGAGGGTCTGATGGCTCAGTCTCTTTGTGGCATCTTTGTCACATCAGCCCTTCCCTCTTACGCTGGTAGGAGAAGTAACACGGATTAGCATTACGTGGGCAGTTTTTCTAAGGACAACCCCTCTCCTTCCAGGGCTGCACGCCTGCCCCAATGGAAGGCTTTGCTGGGAAAGAGCATTCCCAAAGGAGACGGTCTCCATCTCTTGAAGAAGGCAGCTGCTGGCAGGAGGGGGTGCTGTGCCACCGCCTGTGGAGGGGTCCCTGCCTGACCAAGGGCGGTTTGTTTAAGGAAGCCCATGGATCTCCTGCAGCAGTGGTTTGAGGGGTGTCTTGGGGCTGTCACTCAGCATCCCCCCTCCACTGCTTTGGTGCGAGGTGGTGATGACAACACCCAGCTAGTGATGGAGGGCCGTGCAAGGAGATGACTCCTGGCTGACAGCTATTCCAGATACTTACCAGCATCTCACTCAATTTCACTGAATTTTTTAGAATTGGAAGGGACCATAGAGATCATCTAGTCCAACTCCCCTGCTGAAGCAGGATTGCCTAGAGCTAGAGAACGTTACTCAGGGCTGCATCCAGGTGGGTCTTGAAAATCTCCAAAGAAGGGGACTCCACACCCTCCCTGGGCAGCCTGTTCCAGGGCTCTGTCACCCTCACTGTGAAGAAGTTTTTTCTCATATTTGAGTGGAACCTCTTATGTTCCAACTTGTGCCCGTTGCCCCTCGTATAAATTTCATTGTTATTATTTTATTTCTCACCATATCATTGGAGATGATTCCAGCGGTACAGCGTGGACTGTGCAGGCCACCATGCCCTGGCAGAACCGCTTTCTGCTCTTCTTCATGATTTATAGCTCCTGCCATACGTTCTTCAGTGCATGGGCACGGCTGGGGTGGAATGACCGCAGTCACCTGCAGCACTTCACCAGGGAAGAAAGCTTGTGCTGTAAAGGACGCTGGTGGGCCAGGATAGCTGCTCTTTTGAGGTGAAATTCTGTTTATCACACATGGCATAAAGCTACGGAGACCCAGAGTGTCCAGATTTCTTTCAGATGACACCTCTTTGGTGATGGCAGCCTGCTGGTGGTTAGCATGTTAGCATGACTTTTCTGACTTTGGGCTGGTTTGTAGAAAGTTTGTTATTACAAAGCTCGCTGAAAGAACTTATGGAAGGGGAAAGGGATTGTACTATTCGAAGTCATTAAGCAAATTGATTTTACACTGCTCAAATGGCCTGCCCAGGATTGCTTGTGCACAATGTGGAGAATGAGTCAAATCTGCTTGTCATCTTCTGGGTTCTTCTTGACTGTCAGTGATGAACTAACTTTTTGGACAAATCCTTTATTATCCTTTAGGGTATCTTTTCTATCCTGCTGCTATTGTCTTCCTGTTAGCCTGCTGGGCTGCCAGAAGCAGGACTGGCATAGGGGATTTGCTGTGAGCTCCACCACTGTCATGGTGTCAGTGCAGAGTCTCCTGCTCAGGAGCTACCTGCTCTGTGGTCTCACCAGCGTGGGGACTCGGGGGCTCCACAGCAGCAGCACCTTCCTCTGCTGGCTGAAAGGACATCCCTCGTGTCCATGTTGTTTCATTGCTGTTCTGGCACTTTCACACACCCACATTTCCTATCATACAGAATTTATACCAATCTTAATATTTCTGTTAAAAACTATGCAGATTCAAGTGGAAATTCATTTTTTCCCCCCCTATTTTTCCTCACAGTGTTGAAGCAGCTCCAGTGGTGCTCCCTAGTGAAACACAAGCAGGCTGAGGGGTTTAATCCTGCATAGCTGGACCTGCTGAGCTCAGTCTCCACCAGCAGTTTAGCAGCACTGGTGCAACCAGAGGGTGTAAAAGTAATGCAGTTTTTTTCCCCCCAGAATTAAATCTCTTGTGAAGAGAGCACTAGCTTCTTAGAAAGGCTGTCATTGCTTGGCCAGCTGATGTATAACTCCAGACTAATTGAATAGCAGACTTTCAGCGGGGTTGGAAAGCTTTTAAAAAACCAAAAGCCTTTGCATTGGAGTGAACTAAAGCTATTAGCCCCTAATTAAAACATGAGGTTTCATCTTTACCTTTCTAGAGATCACAGAAATCTATGTATTTTTCGGGCTGTAAGCCAGAAATCAAACATTCATCATGTAATTGCAGTAAGTGTGTGCTAATACTTCTCATTAAGTGTGATTTATGAATTCCAGAAGAGCCTAAGAGGTAAATATATAAAATTATTCTGAAGTCTGCAAAAATGAGGGCATTCATTTCTTTGGATGACTGTTCAGCAGGAAGGATTTAGGCAAACGTGAACATTATGGCTTTCAACATTCAATAAAGACACTGCGTTTGAACATCTGTACCTTTGCAATTGCCTCAAAATGGTGTGGTTTCATCTAGTGTTGCTGCTGATCTTGCAACAAAGACAACACTTCAGCTGTCAGCAGGTACAGCAGTGTGGGGTGGTGGAAAGCCCATTTTGCTGGGCCTTGGAAGAGAATCTTAGAATCGTTTTGGTTGGAAGAGACCTTCAAGATCAAGTCCAACCGTTGGCCTCGCACTGCTGAGTTACTGCTAAACCATGTCCCCAGGCACCACATCTAGCTGTCTTTTAAATACCTCCAGGGATGGCAGCTCAGCCCCTTCCCTGGGCAGCCTGTTCCAATGCTTGAGAAACCTTTCAGGGAAGAAATTTTCCCCAGTATCCAACATAAACTTCCTCTGGTGCAGCTTGAGGCTGTTTCCTCTTGTCCCATTGCTTGTCACTTGGGAGAAGAGACCGACCCCCCCTACCTAAGCCCTCCTTTCAGGTAGTTGTAGAGAGCGAGAAGGTCTCCCCTCAGGCTCCTTTTCTCCAGGCTGAACACCCCCAGCTCCCTCAGCTGTTTCTCTTAAGACTCGTGCTCCAGACCCCTCTCCAGCCTGATTGCCCTTCTCTGGACAATCTGCAGCACCTCAATATCCCACCTGTAGCGAGAGACACCTTCACTGGCTCTTCTGCTTGTTTTCTGGGTGACCTTGAGCCCTATCTCATTCCTGAATGCATTTTATTTTTTTCTTTCTTGGTTAAACACTTTGCAATCTATCCATAGGAAATGGTGTGTTACAAGAATGAAATAGCACTATTATGCAGCTCACCAGCCTGCCATCCTGCAGCCAGGACATGAGCATGGAAGAAGGAGGGATGTGATAAATGTTAGTAGGGGCTCAGAGCGATGGGGCTGGAGAGGAAGCTGCTAGGTTGTGAAGTGTAGCTGCTGGCTTTGTTGCCAGGGAATGAAAGATTTACACTGGTGTTTGACCTTAACTAATTATACCCCGCAACAGGAGCATCTAACAGGATGCAAATGCTTTGTATTCCTTATTTCCTGCTCAGCCTCAGTGGGCAGGAGTGATTTAGGGTGAAATTAAATCTTTCCTGTGCTATGGCGTGCTGCTCTGGAGTAGAGCACTCTCAGATACTCCCTTGTATGTGTAATATGAAGACAGCATGAAAGGTTTGTTATTTCTGTATTGGTCAGTAAGATATGATGAATGATTTATGTAATTGGGGGTCAAAACTGATCTAAAAAGGCAAAAACTTTGGTGGTCTTATTTTCACCTCACCTCGCTGCAGCTCCCTGACCAGCTTCACGTGCTGAGATGTTATAACAAATTAATTGGAGAATCCCCCAGCTGGGTCAGAATCAGCCCGCGGACACTGGCAGAGACAGGAGGGTTCCTAATGAGAGAGGTGATGGAGCTGGGGCAGGGGTGTGTGTAGCCCTGACTGCACCTCCCCAGGCACTGGCATTCCCTGGGAGCCGGAGGAGATCCCTGTCTCCTGCTGAAGGGTGTGAGCCGGCAGGTAGAGCCTCTCCTGAGGGCAGGATTGTAGGTAAGCACATTCTCCTTATATTTGTATGCATTTCCAATGTGATTTTTGGTCCTCACCCAGCTAACTGTGCCAAGGGATTGTTTTCTGCCCTCTCCCTGGCAGGCGACGCTGTGTGATAGAAATGGAAGGTTTCTGGGAGAAGAAAGGCAGGCCAGGGCAGCTCTGAGCTTTAACTGCCCTCTGCAGTTTACTCAAACCTCTCTGGCTCTAAGAATCCTACTCTTTTGGGGCAAAATGAGGGGGGGGAGAGCCCTCTAACTTCCCTACCTTGCCCTTCCAGGTTAATTTTAAGCCCTCCATAACCAGATTTCCCAAAATGCTAAAGACTTGCTCCCTTTAGAGCAGCAAAGGAAACAAAAGATGCAACAGCTGGGCTTGGGAGAGAGAGACTACAAGAGCAAATACTTCACATTACTCAAGGAAGGAGGGGACAGGGCAAAACAGTTTAGCAAATACCGCGTTTAAAGCGGAAGACTGGCTGGAGTATCAGTGGGAATCAGCTGCCTGCTCCCTGCCTGCCCGCCAGCTAAAGTTCACGCAGCAGACTTTTGGCCAAACTGCAGTTTATTAATTTCTTCTGCAGGAACAAAGTCAGTAATAAAACGCTAAGTAGGGTGCTGGCGAGGCAGGCTCTTGGATCTGATTTTGTTGGTTTCCATAAAAGGGGCTTGCTTGCTTTTTCCCAGCCGTTCTCTCCAGGAATCTGTGTATAAAAATATTTGTTCCATAACCACAGCAAACAGCCTCCCCTCGCCTGGCAGCCGCCCGCATACTTGAGGCTTTCTGCCGTCTCTGAAGTTTAACTCTGCAGGAACCTGTGCTGCCACTGAGTCTAATCCTAATTTGGGGCTTTCATGTCCCCGGCCCGGCCCCGTGGGACCGGGGCTGCTGACAATGGTGGCGGCGCATCCCCTGTGAGTACAGGACGAAGATTAGCCTTCACGTTGTGCCGCTAATGATAAGTAGCAACGAGGATAATAAGGAGCACTCTTGTAGTGCTTTCCCTCTTCAAAGTGCTCTGCTGATACTAACTAATTAAGCTGCCACGCAGCCTCGCGACAAAAGGTATGGATTTCTACCGCGCATAATTTAACTGCACTGTATTGTTATGCAATCAACCAAAATTGGATGGTGTCTTCCAACAGCAATAAGGAAATCAATTAACCAACTGCTTACACCCCAACAACTGAGCCGGCTTCAAAGCTGCCCCATGTCTTTTGGTTAGACTTGGTGCGTCTTTGGGAACCTCAAACATTCATGCAAAGCAGCACGATGCCAAGTGTTTAACAAAGTGCTGTTGGGTCACACCAACCCCCTGCAGCGCTACAGGCTTGGGGAGGAGTGGCTTGGAGAGCTGGCTGGTGGAAAAGGACCTGGGGGTGTTGGTCAACAGCAGGCTGAACATGAGCCAGCAGTGTGCCCAGGTGGCCAAGAAGGCCAAGAGCATCCTGGCCTGTATCAGGAAGAGCGTGGGGTGTAAGACTCGGGAGGTGATTGTGCCCTCTGCACTTGGTGAGGCCCCACCTCGAGTGCTTTGTCCAGTTTTGGGCCCCTTACCACAAAAAAGACATTGAGGGGCTGGACCGGGTCCAGAGAAGGACAATGAAGCTGGTGAGGGGTCTGGAGCACAAGTCTTATGAGGAGAGACTGAGGGAACTGGGGGTGTTCAGCCTGGAGAAAAGGAGGCTGAGGGGAGACCTTCTTGCTCTCCACAACTACCTGAAAGGAGGGTGTAGAGAGGCGGGGGTCGATCTCGTCTCCCAAGTCACAGGAGATGGGACAAGAGGAAATGGCCTCAAGTAGTGCCAGGTGAGGTTCAGGTTGGATATTAGGAAAAATGTTTACACTGAAAGGGTTATTAAGCCTTGGAATGGGCTTTGGAATTAACCACAGGGAAGTGGTTGAGGCACCATCCCTGGAGATGCTCAAAAGACGGGTTGACACAGTACTTAGTGATGTGGTTTAGTGATGTTTTTTATCAGAGTTAGGTTAACAGTTGGGCTTGATGATCTTAAAGGTCCCTTCCAACCTAGACAATTCTACAATTCTATGAAAGTGGCTCCAGTGTTCTGCAGCATCTCAGTTTCCATCCACCATCTCCTAACCCTGCCCTGAGGACACAGTCCCGGTGTCACAGGGTTGAGCCCGGGTACCGCTGTGCTGACCTGAAGAGCCCCCGTTTCTGTGCTTACACTATCGCACTGGCGTGCGCTGGTTGCAAAGGAAAACAAGGTCACACCGTGTGCATGCGCTGTGCTGGTGTGTCAAGGAACAGAGAGGATGCTCTGCTTCAGCTGGAAGGTTTCAGAAAGCCTTTCTGGGCAGCGAAGCCCCCTGCCCGCAGCACCGCAGCCCTCGCCATCTGCTGCTCGCATCCACCCGAGGCAGCGCTCAGAGCCCTCGGCACTGGTTAGTACTGGTCACTGCCCCTAGCAGAAAGATAACCCTGGTTATATGGTCACAGTGCTGGGCTCTGTGACCTATTTTCTCTCAGGAAAGAGCTTGAGGTCACTGTGGACAGGTTTCTGACAACACAGGCTCAGTGCTCAGCAGCAGGTCAGAAGGTAATGAGAAGGTTAAGACAGGGAAGGAAACAGAGAAGAAGGCAGTAGACGTTGTTATGTCACTGAACAAATTCAGGTCACAGCCACATGTTGAATAGTCTGTGCAGACTGCTCAGTCCACTCTGGTTAGTCCTTTTTGGGTCGAAAAGGACATTGTAAAGCTAGGAAGGGTACGGAGAAGGATACATGGTATAAGAGGGCTGTGCAGACTGCTCAGTCCACTCCGGTTAGTCCTTTTTGGATCAAAAAGGACATTGTAAAGCTAGGAAAGGTACGGAGAAGGATACATGGTATAAGAGGGCATCTGTATAAAGAGAGACGGGCTAATTTAAAACTGTTCAACCTGGAAAAGACACTGAAGTGGAGAGATCTGGCCATGGCTATGAGCAGGAGGAACAATCCCAAGGCACAGAAGACAGGGTGCACCCACTGAACTGGCAGAGGTGAAGGGAAGTGCTTGTTTCCACCATGGAACAGGGAATTGCGGAGCTGACTGGCACAGGATGCTCTAGGTGCCAAAACAAAAATGTGTTCAGAAAGTGATTAGGCAGGTTGGTGGCAGCGAGGGCTATTAAACACACAGTCCAGAATCAACCACTGCCTCGAGAAGTTTCTCACTGCGGGCTGACGAGATTAAACTAGTGGCAGCATTGCTCCGTACAGGTGCCTCGTGATTCTGGGGTGGGTGAGCTCTGGCTCTGGTTTATCGGGACTGCTTTCATGTGTTACCCCCAACACGTGCAGCACAGGATCTCTGCAGCGTTGTGCCAACATACGTGCTGCTGCAAGTAAAGTACAACGTATGTGCTGCCAAAGCTATCGTGTTCTGAAAAGAGTGTGGCACGCTTGGTATTGTACAAAAGGGTTTTCCTGTGATAGGGGAAGAGCTGCCCATTTGCTTTTGTGCCTCTTATCCCGCTCAGGAGCACAGCCTTCCTCCCCGAATGCTTTCCCATGTACAAACTAGTCATTAAGCAGAGGTGGGAAACCCTGACCTCCCTCAGTCCAACAGCTGCAATCCATTATTTCATATTCTGGAAATTGCAGTATCAGCTTAAAAATTAAACCAAATATCTTTATTGCTCACACTGAGCAGAAAATGTCTCCATGCCACCAGAAACCAACGGAAGGAAAGCTTTATTCACACCCATGTCCAGTGGAAGCTGCATTAAGATATAGTCATGCTATTGCTTTGTTTTACAGTTGTTGTTTTACAGAGAGAGATTGCGTGGGTCATATGCAGATTGAAAAGTTCTTCACGTTTTATTTTTGCCTGTTGAAGTGCTCTCACAGAACTAATTTAAATTTTATATATATATGTATAAAAAAAGCTTCTCCTATCTTGCTGAACCCCCACCTCACAGGGGTCCTGCTCTGCAGGGCTGGTTCAGCTGGGAGATGCCCAAGTAGGGATGCCCTGCCCGCTGTGCATGGGGCAGCTCTGACACGTCCCACACTGCAGCTCCAGCATCCCACATAGCTGGGCAAGCTGGCCCCAGGAAAACTCAGCCTCTGAAACACAGAAGACAAATTCTGGTGGGGGAGGATGGGCAGGGAGGAGAAAGTTCAAGCGTTGCAGGGTGGGAGGCAGAGCTGGATGAGCCCGCTGTGCTCCCAGCAGCCCTAAGCACCACATCTGGATCTGGAGCTGCCTGTGAAAGCTTGTGTCTGGGGAGCTGCGTTGCTCTGACCAGCTCTTCTGCCTGCTTCCAGCACAGGACCCTTCCCCCATCTCCTAGGGGGAAAAGGGGCTACAATCTTGGAGACTCCCCCAACCTTGCTTCATGGATTGCCTAGATGATTCTCCCGAGTGGGGAAGGTGCTGAAACGGGGGAAGGTGTGTGGAGGAGTAACCCTGTTTTCACCAGTCTGTCTCTAACTTGTTAAGGTCTAAACCAACAAACATATCCTTCTGTGCCACTGCCATGTGCTGGGCTTTGGCTGTTGCATGTCCCTGAGGAGGGGAAGAGAATGTCAGCTGGTGTGGGTGATGCTTTCTTAGTGACTGCTGGGTGTTGGCAGCACTGCTGCTCCAGAAAGGGCTGGATTTGGGCTCCAGGAGGGGCTGTGAGGGGCTGCCCTTGCTGGGGGGCTGCACCAGCAGCATTAAGGCTTTTAGGAGGGCAACACACCTCTCACGGCCGTGTTACAGGGACAGCACCGGTACCGCTGAAATCTTGAAACAGCGAAGCGTGACGGTCTCCGTTTGTCACCCTCCCCAGATTGACGCTGTGGCTCTCCACCAGTGGATTTTGTAGGACTTCTCCTCGTTAGGGCTGTTTCCTGGCGAGCAGATGGCTGCAGCATGTGAGGTCCCGAGTGCCTGCCGGGGCCCAGGGGCAGCGGGGGCTGCGAATGCCTCCAGCCTGGCACCAGGGGAACCAAGAAACCCGGTCACAGCCTGATGCTCAGCAGGACAAGTCCTCACCCCACCACGGGCTGGGTGTGACTGACACCAGCCTGTCTCTCTTGAGGTTTTGAGGGGGTAAGGTGTTTCCCCCGCATGAACCATGGCAGAAAGCTCTGCTGCAGAGGCTCTTGCAGGGTTAATGCTCAGCGTCTCTCCTCCCTCTGCTCTGCTGGTTCAGTAACATCAGCTGTGTCAGGGAGAGCAGCTGGATCCTGCCAGGCCAGTGAAAAACAGCCTCTCTCTCCTCGGAGAGGAGACACCCCTGCAACTGGTGTGAGGCTCCCGCGTGGGGGAGATGCTCAGGCAGCTCCCTGCGTCTGTGTCCCCCCACCATAGGGCTGGAGCGATGTGCTCTCTGTGGAACTGGGCCTGGGATGCAAAGGGCATGCAAAGTCATAATTACAGGAGTGTACAGAAGAACTTTGGACTAAGAAAGCCACGTACAGTGAAACCTTGCTGGGCTGGTTGGGAAAGAAGTGTGCTCAAGGCCGTTTTTTTGGAAGGAGCTAGAGACTCGGTTTAGTTTGCCTGAAACTTGTTGCTGAGCGAAAACTCGTCAAGTCAGAGAGTTTGATGGAAACCAGGTAGCCATGGCCTGGGTGCTGGTGGCTCTGGTTTGTGGGTCTAAGCTGTTCCAGGCATTTGAGGAGGGCTGTGAGGGGGGCACTGCTCTCCTGTTCGCCCTCCCAGGCTCAGGGCTCGTTCCACAGCTCCGGCAGCGTGTGGAGCTTCCTCTGGGTTTCAACAGGAGGGGGGACAAATCCATGGAGAGTCCTCAGTGTCACACTTACTTTTCCCTCTGGTGCCTCTGGAAGACCCTTTCATATGAAACAACTAAGGGCCTGGTTTTGCCTTATGTGTAACTCTTGATAAAAAACATGTGACCTTTTTTTCCTTGTTGCTATCTGGTAGAGGAAAAGAGGCCTGTCTGGCCTTGAGTTAATGCTTTTCTTTTCTCAGATCCATTTTTTTTTCCTAAGGTTCTCACCAAACCACATTGTGTTTAGGACAAAAAAAAGGAGAGCCCAGACAAAGCTCAAACAGGGGCACGGTGTTCCCTTGCTGTGTGGGGCAGCAGGATCAGTGCTGGGCACCAGGATCACGGGCAGCAGATGCTCTGTCCCAGGGTGGCTTGACCATGCAAGAGAGGACACTCCATAAGAGTGCTCTGCTAAAGCAAAACCTTGTCTCTGGCTCCCCTCCTCCTTTTTCTCTGCCCTTCCTACAGCAGGAGGTTGTGTAACTCACTCTTGGCCGTGAATCTCTTGATAAGAGGTTTACAGAAAACCTGCTTATGGTTTATTTGCATTTCCGGGCCTTACTGGAAATGAAGTCAAATGCCAACTTGGAGGGAGTCTCTCAGTGTTCGTCAGTAGTCAATGCCTCCTCCCTGCCCGCCCCATCTCCTCCAGCTGCCGTCTCGGGACCACAGCACCCACTGCTGTGGTTGTTTGGGGGTTTTATGAACAAGTGCGAGGGCAGGAGAGGCTCCTTCCCATACACATGTCCAGCATTGGGGGTTCTCCTGCCTGTGGCATGCAACATAAAGCCAACCTGGCTGTGTGTTGCCCCTCCAGTGCTTTACACAAGGATGTGCAACCTGTGCTTCCCTATGCTCCTCCCCAGGTTCTCTGGGGAACATCTCCAGTACTTGATTCTTGGGCAAGGGTTTCTTGGGGCTGTTTTGCCATATGTGTGTCCACCATGGAAATGACAGTAGTGTAACATCTTCCTGCCAGCACCTTTCTTAAAGATCCATGGCCTGGAGCAGAAAGTGTCAGGAACAGAAGCCTGTGTTTTTTGTTGGAGATGCATTGCTTTAAATCTCAGCAGTAGTTGGGACCATCTGTGCTCCTCAGTTCCTCCTGCTAACCAAAAATCCCAGGAACAGTAGTAGTGAGTTGGAAGAGGCCACGGGCTGTGGCAGAGCCAGAACTCCTGCTTGGATAAAGACTGAGCGTTTGAGTAACTGGGAGCAGGAGCCTGAGTGTGAAGCTGGCTGGCTTCGCCCCGCTGCCTCCCAGTGCTTGTGAACAGCTGAGTCACCACCATGCTCTGGAGTGGCCTCAGGACATGCTTCACTGAACCTCTTTGATCCTTTCCTTTCAGTTTATTCACAGAGCAAATCTCCCCATTACCTTTCCTTCTGCTTCTCTGACTGGCTGCCATCCTCTTCCTTACCTTCCTACTTCTGTGACTGGCTGCTACAGCAACGCCATCCTCTTCCTCACCTTCCTACCTCTGTGACTGGCTGCCATCCTCTTCCTCACCTTCCTACCTCTGTGACTGGCTGCTACAGCAACGCCATCCTCCTCCTCACCTTCCTACTGACCATTGAGAGCAGAAGAGGATTGCCTCTCTGCATGGCCCTTGCCTCTCTTTTCCTGCCTCTTTGTTGGAGAATCCTCAGCAGTTCCAGAAGGTCTGATGCCAACATTCAAGTTTTGTGCACTAGTTGTGTTCTTGCACCCGTCAGCTACAGGGATCGTCCTCTGTCTCTTGCGTGCCCAGCTGAAAAGGCACCGTTCTGCTGAGCGCCAAAAAATTCTTGCATTTTTTCTAAAAGTGCCTGGGGCCCAGTTTCTGCTTGAGGGAGCAGGAGGAGCATTTTTCAGCCCGTCTGATTTCCTGATCCAGCACACCACGGGGTCGGGCTGGCATCCAGCAGGGAGGGCTGCACGGTGCTGTGCCCTTTGGGCCCTGACACCTTCAGGCAGGGGCTGAGTAAGGAACCCCTTCTGGCAGCTGATCCCCACACATCATGTTTGGGAGCCTTTCAGGAGGAGGATGTGACCCCACAAAATCCCCAGCCTGCAGATATTCTTCCAAAGTGAGCATTCCAGCTACTGCTCTCCCTACACGCACGGGTCTGCAACCTTTAATGCATCCCTGGGAAGGCATTTATTTAGCTCAAAAAAGAAAAAAACCAAACCATCAGGAAATACCCCATTAATGCACTCTTACTTGCATGGGTCTGCAACCTTTAATGCATCCCTGGTAAGGCATTTATTTAGCTCAAAAAAAAAAAAACAAACCATCAGGAAATACCCCATTAATGCACTGCAGATAGAATCGGGCTGGAAAACTCCGGGCTGGGCTGTAACAGCACAGCCCGTGATGTAAAACCCACGTGTTCTGCAGGCCAGAAGCCAGGAGCGCCAGGCTCTAATCCCAGTGCTGAGCAACCCAGCTCGGCGAACAGAACTGCAGGAAGGGGGGGGCGGGGGGGAGAGGCTTTGTTTAAACTACCCCATGTTGTCCTAGGCAGGCTCCTTTTGCCCTATGCATTAACAATTCTAGTGTCACTAGGTTAACTTGGGGCTTCCACATGAAACGTCTTGGGGAACCTGTGGCATCCCCAGGCTTTCGGGGTGCAAGTGCTGATGGGCACCCCAGCTCCGAAACACCTTGTGTATACGAGGCAAATCGTCCTTATTCTTGATTATTCACAAGCATTGCAGCTTTTCCACCCTTGACTCTTCTCCATACCCATCTCCTGTAAGGAAAGGGGATGTACCAGCTGCTGGGAGGTGCGTGTGTTTCCAGAAAAGCCATCAACTGCAGCGTGCACAGAAAAAAGGGGCTGGTTTGTTTTTGGTGGGATGAGCGAGTTTGTTTTTTTTGGTGGGATTACTTTTCCTGCTGTGATTAAGAAAAGCTATTGCTCAACAAGAAGGCATTTGTTAGAGGCATGCCTGTCCTTCATTAGTGGATAAAAACAGTTCATAGCTCTTTGGGGGCTGATAAAAGTGAGACCTTTGGACACATAAGATAAAGAAAAGCTGATCTCTCAGACAGCTAAGGAGTAGGTTCAAAACTGGAATACATTTCTGGAGCCTGTTACTAGGAAGAAACTGGGAGTTTTGCCTCAGGAGCAGGGAACTGCAATGCCAGCTACAGACACGGATACGGCGGCTGGGCTATTTTTGGCTTGTGAACCGTTCTAATGGCTGTTTATTCTTAAGGTCATTTTCTGTTTGCATAGCATGTACACCCTTCTGGTGGGTGGGAGGCATTATAAAAACAATCGCTGCTGCGCAGAGTTATGAACTAAGCTTGGAGAGGGATGGAAAAAACAAAACTCGGTGTACTTATTGCCTTAAAACCCAAAAACATCTGTTTAGGTCATAAGGTTTGTTGATCTATTCTTAAACTGAGCCCCCACCGGAAAAATATTGTTTCAATTAATACAGACTACTGCGGGGGATTGCAAAAGACTGGGGAAAACTCATTTAGATGATAACATGGTATAAATAGAAAGGAAACATCAGATTTGGTGTCTTTTTTCACTCACACTTACCTTCAAGAAGTAAGTAGAAACCCAGAGCATTCACCCCACGGCTGAGGAGTCAGAACCCAGGCTGGCCAGCCCGGCCTAAATCACAGCTCTTGTTTAATAACAACAAGACTCTTGTTAAATAACAACACACTTGATTGTCGTATTTTCCTGGCTTCTTCCTGTTGGCCATATCTTTATTCGCACACAGTCAAGTGATACAAATCCACTGGAACAGTGGCAGTTTACAAAAGACAGTAAGAATGATTACTTTGAACTGAAATTTAAAAAACCCTAAGTCTGGCCATCCGGCAGGCAATGTACTGTTTGGAACAGGGCCTGGTAAGGAAACGGTTTATAACATTGGCAGTGTACTCCCAGCCATGTTCCTTTTCCAGAGCATAAAATACACAATACAAAAATATACTAAAATAATAACGGAGTTTGTAGAAATGTCTGCTGCAAAACAATTGCAGTTGTCTGATTTTCAGTATATTTACCCCCACACTATATTATGATAGAATACTTGAATAAACATGGTTTATTTCTAACTTAATTTGAACTTCAAAACTGATCTCAAGTCAACTGTGAAATCTTGGGCTCCAGTCCTGGGAAGTACATAAAGTACCTTAACTTTGGACTTGTGAGACTGATAGACATGAGGTGAACCCACAAGTGAGCATTCAATGCCTTGGGCTCTGGCTCCTGAGATAAGTGGAAGATTAAATGCTAGGCTTCATAGCATCTTTATCTAGGGCATTTTCCTGGATTTTTCAAGGCTTTAGCAAGTCCTCCCTGGACTATGCTTTTACCTGATAGGCTTGAGTTCATCAAGTTGCTGGTGGAAGTGCCTGTTTATGAGATCTGGGGCTCTGCACTTAGTTGAGTCATCTGCGGTAAGCGTCTCCCTCCTTAGCTCACTCCTCTGTACAATTTTACCTGTCCCTTTCCCCTCTCCTTCCTCCATCCTGCCCCAGAACCATCGAAATGGCCTCTTCCCACACAAGAGAGATGGATGCTCCAGCGCTTTGCTCAGGCTGCTCACAACGAGCCCCATACAAGCTCCCTGCAACTGGAGCACCATTTCCTTAGTGTTTCCAAAACGGAGAGACCCGGGTGTAGAAATGGAAGCCTGTGCTGACCTTACCGTGCAGGGGTAAGCAGGTGTCCCCTCAGCCTGGCACGCCTGCAGTGAGAAGCTCTGCCATCTGGAGTGCCCCTCGCCATGATGGAGGAACACACCGCTAGCAGGCAAGCGTGGTTAAGTCCAGGATTTCTTGCTCCTTTTTCTCCCAAGAGCCAATCTCAAAGCATTTGAGAAAAGAAGTTAGTATTGCTCTGTTTTTGCAGAGAGGAAGACTAAGGCACTGAATGGTGAGCTCCTTTGGCCAAGGCTGATCCACAGGTCTCTGCCCCAGTCCATGCTCTCCACTGAGCTGCTGCGCTCTGTACTTGTGTTGTCTGAGACACAGTCCCAAGGGGTAACCCCATCTCTGCTCCCCCGCCATGCAGACACCACACACAGGGGCCAAGTTCCACCTTCCTAGGCATGGCCTCCAGAGAAAGCATCAAGAAGGACATGCATTGGAAGCCAGAAGTTGGCTTCCCAGTGACTAAACGCCACCAACTCCCAAGGAGGTCAGCTATGGAAAGATGACCAGGATATTTCTGAGGTATAAAACTCCGTGTCTGCTGGCCACTGGTCAGCTTTGTCATCGTCAGACTTGTCACTGTCGTCACCGCTGGAGGGTTCGTAGCTCGGGACGGCAGAATGGATCGGCTCCGGCTGCCTGCGATCTGCCTCCTCCTCCTTCTTCTTTTCTGCCAGCAGCTGCCTGTAGCAGAGGTTGCAGACCCTCAGGGGCTTGGGGGACAGCCGGGGCATCAGGAACCTCTGCCTGGAGCAGTCTGCGCAGACGACAAAGCCGCACTTGCGGCAGTGGTGCCTCCGGGTGAGCGTGGAGAACTTGGTCTGCGTGCAGCGCATGCAGATGTCCGTCGCCTTGTCTGGGATCCAGGGGGCTGCATGCTCCGTGGAGGGCTGCCGGCCCGTCTTCGTCAGCAGGTGCCTGATGCACTCCTCCAGATGGCTGATCCACTCTTTCCTCTCCGTCAGGGAGGCCGCGGAAACCACAAAGGACTTCTTGGAGGTTTTAATCATCCAACGGTTCTTCATCTGCAAGGTGTCTGGCAGCGTCTCCAAAGTGACATCTTCAAGGGGAATGATGTGCTGGGAATTGTACTTCCTTTTGTTGATGACGATGCTGCCGTAGACGAGGATGTCGTTGAAAAGGAAGAATATGCGTGGCTTTGGTTTCTTGCGGCATTCTTTGGTTAAAATCCCTTCTCCTAGAAGGACCCTTCCCGGCACGGCTAAGGGCTGTCCGGAAGCCCCAAAGCAGTTTTCCACAGCAGCAATGCGCTGGCTGTTGATCTCAGTGTTTGCAAGATGGTCCACCATCTCCAGCTCGCTCTGAAAGGAGGAAAAGAAAAAGGGAAGTGAAGCTGCAGACATCTGAGTAGTGATGTAGGCACAGGTGAGACGCTCCTAATACAACCCGAGGTTACGAGTAATTTCTTTACCACTCCTCACTTTAGTTTGTTACGTTTTTGAATTAAATTTTCAAACTTTTTGATCCCACTTTGCAACAGCCCCATCTGTACTGGGATAGTTCAGTTTGCAGCAATGGAAGGCCTTGAAGGGAGAGCCAGCTCTTCCATTACAGCTGTGCTTTTTACCAGTATAACTGCATACCCAGAGGAAAGGAACCCAGTTAGTCTGAACTTGCTCTTATGCAGGTGTAAGCTCAGGAGTTACCGTGCTGTGACCAGGACCTCCCCCTTTCTGTCCCTCTTGGTGCTGGGAGAGAACTGATGCTGGGCTGGGTGCAGGCTCTGGGAGGAGATCCGTGGTCTCAGGAGCAAGCGTCCAGTTTCTGACTGCACATCTGCTATCTCAAAATTAGTTACAGACACACACACGCCCCACAACGCCATTTTGGGCCACAGCTGAGGCAGGAATAGAACAGGGTGATATCACTTGTTCGCACTGGTCCTCCTTGCGTAACAAAAAGAGGGGAACAACAAAAGAAAATAAAAAAGCACTGCTACGTGAATAAACCCACACAAGCCAAGCCCTTCCTCCATTACCCCAGTTATGCCGGGGCTGCCAGTGCTTCCAGTTACAAGACACATCATTCTGAAAATAGTCTGATCTCTGCTGAAGGGGAAGTGGAAGGCAGCACGCTCATCCTTTCCCACACCTCTGCGCCCTCCTTCTCAGTTTTGTTAAGTTTTTTAATAGAAAAAAACTAAATAAGGGTAACTCTGACATGAGAGCAAACGTTTTGCGATTCGTAGTTTGCAATGAGTAAAGTGCTCCATGCTGTAAATTGAATTTTTCATTGCACCTAGTCCCTCCTGGGCTGAAGGGTGCTGCCTGGGGCTGAGTGGCCATGGGAACGTGAGTCATTTCCTCTCCCAGAGAGGTAGCTCAGCCATCACGAGGCAGCTCCGAGATCACAGGGATGCCTGTCGCCCTGGTCCCTCTTAGTGGTTCATCAAAGCACTAATGTAGAGTCTCTGCACCATTTTCCCTGTCCTCCTTGTCCAGAGCCCCTGTAGCCACGGAGGCTGGACGGGAAAGGGAAGAGGAGGAAGAAGACAGCATGCCCGGTCCTGTGTGTTTGGGACAATGATGATTTATATTCTTCCTTTGCCCTTCACCCCAAACCAGCCCTTCAGTGTGCCAGGAGGAAAAACACAGAGCCACCGCTGAAGGCCACTGTCCACTGCATGCTGTTCATATCTCGCCTGAGCTGTCTGACAAAAACTGGTCACTTCTCTGAGTCCCCAGAATTTTCTTCTGTAGAGCAGGCTGGGGTGCCCTACACAAAGCTAAGGTGCTGGTTTAGCCCTGGGGGCACAGAATGAAACAACCTACCCTGCAGAAATAGCTTTCTCTGAGAAATGTTGTGTGGCTAGTGCTCCTGAAGAGCTGGCTTCTTCAGAGTCTCCCTCAAAAGAGAGGGAAGGTCCCAAGGCCTCCAGCTTCCTTCTGGAAGGACGTGTATCTTCAGAGCCTCAAAGCACCGAACAGATTTAATGGAGTCAAGTGTCAAGTACACCCACTCGTGTGTGTGTTCTCCAGTGTGGAGGGCAATTTACAATTAGCTGCAATGCCCTGACCAAGGGCCGTGCTGCAGCCAGATGGGGTGCAATGCCATGAGCGGTGGCTGAAGGAATGCCCCAACCAACCTGCTGCTTCAGGAGGGAGATGCAGAAGTTGTGTGAAGGGATTTATTGCTTGCTGTCAGGAGAGGGGAACGGCTCCATTCCCTTCCTTGACCCCTCAGCCCAAGTGGGCCTGCACACCGAAGCAGCTGCTGTGCTGCAGGACATACATTCAAATCTATTCTGAATTAGAACAACGCAGAATGTGTTTTTTCTCCCTCTTAAATATACAAATAAGGCTGAAGAACAAACAGGCAGGGAAAACAACGGTCCACAACTGAACACCAAACTCCATGCCTTTGAATACCTGTAGTCTTTACCTATCCTGGGATGTGGTCTCACGGGGTTTCTTCAAACAAATCCTTGGATGAGGAGCTCTTGAGTGAAAGAGCAAGATAAGCACACAGAATAATGAAGGAAAAACTGAAATTACAGCTTGGGAAGTTTGGTGTGGAAAGACCGCAAAAACAACAAAACACTGTAAAGAATTTTTGGCACCAACACCACCAAGTGGGATAAACCAAACAGTTAATCCTGCTCCTACCAGTCTCGCTTCCCCATGTTTCTGGGTTATGGAGCCCCAGCTCTTAGCCTGCATCTCTTACTTTTATGTATTTTAGAAGCACGGTCCAATCTCTCAAGCGACCACAATACTTGAGACAACTCTATTTCTAGGGATCTCAGTGTACTGAATCCCAGTGGAAATGAAACATTTTGGCAGATATAAAGACGCTGCCAGCAAAGAGCCAGAAAACATAAGCTCATTTTCAAAGAGCAGTGCAAGCCCTGCCACCATGAAAGTTTTAGCTGTCATAGTGATTTGGGCCCCCCCAGAGGCCAGAGAGCCCTTGGACTCGCTGCGTGGAGCAGAGAAAGGGTTGGACAGAGTCAGGTTACGTGAAAGAAACTGAAGTGAGCTCTCATTACACATGACACTTCTACCTGCAGGGTATGTATGTCCTTATTCCTCCAGCCTCTAGTTTGTTACCTACTTAAAATGCCATGAGTTAACCAAAGAAAAGCCAACTCTATTCTAGGAAAATCTTCCCTGCTAAGACTAAAAGAGTCAGCTGCTGCTGTTCAGTAGCCCAGGGTATTTCCCAAAGGAGTTTTCCCAGGGAAGAAAAAGTGTTTTTCTTCCACCTCTCTCTCCTTAGGCATAAATGACTGGAGAGGAGCTCATATGGTGCCTGCAAAGAGCCAGGGAACATGAGCTCATTTTCAAAGAGCAGTGCAAGTCCTGGTGCCATGAAAGCTTTAGCTGTTGTATTCATTTGGGTGAGTAAAAAGTAGTAAAAAACAGGAGGGGTGGGATTCACACTGCCTACCTTTAGGCTTGGACAACTAACTCTACCCATCTATGTGCTCCTCTTCAGTTAGCGGGCAGAAAGAGCCATCTGCAGAGGGTGACTTGCCATGTCCCACCACACCTGAAATCAGTTCTGCCCCGAGTTCTCAATAGCACTCAGCTTGAGTGACTGCATACAGACCAATTTCACGCCAGTATTGACTCACTGACTCCAAAGCCATACTCAGTTTGGCTTTGGAATGGAAGAACTACGTGAATTTGGTAAATAGAGATAGCTGCTGAGTGCTATTGTGGTCTCCTTCAATGGGAGGTGAGAGCCCCTCCCTTTGGAACAACAGCAATGAGATATAAAAATGAGGATATAAATTCCAATCTATTTGATTCATTTTGGTAAATATCTTTTTCCTGTTTGTTGTGTCAGGTCAGCAGGGTCACAGTCCTTATTACCAAGCGATACGTAGACGTGCGACAGAAGCTTACACAGCTGAAATAAGGGTGGGAGGATGCACTTTACTGGCGTGTGCCTTTTCACAGGAGTTTTTGGCATGGCAAAGTTTGGGGTTGTTTTTTTCGTCAAGATCTGTTTGGTCTGCACGTGCTCTAATATTATGCAGCGAGTATATAACTCAGTGAATACAACTGATATTCAAAAGAAAAAAAAAATACGATTTGGCACTCCACTCCCGAAGTAAGCAAACCACGTCTTCTAACAATGAGCGCTTGTTCACTTGTGATTGTAAACAGCCATGTCGCTGCGTGCCAGGCAGAGCATTTCAACTTAAGCTCCTGGGTCAGCGAGTCTGGGGTATGTTTTACAAGCCTGTATATACATAAGGCTAAGGCGTAGCAATGCCCTGAGCTGTTCTACCTCATTCTTCAGTTCTTGCTGTCAAGCAGAACTGACAGTCTTGGTATCCCTTGCATACCTCGTGCACACCACATGGAAGGGATGGTCCATGAGTATCGACATGCTGAGAGCAGATCTGACTGCCAGCAGAAAATGCCTCATCGTTCTGCAGCTCTCCCTTACTCCTCCTTTCTGCTTTGCTCAGCTGAAAAGTCTCTCCTGGAGTTAGGGCTGGCATCAGCTCTTCCTCGCCAAGCACAGCAAGCAGAACCTTTTATCCAGAGCTGGCATTTAGAGCAAGAAAAACATAGCTCCTCTCCTTTTCCTGCCTGAGGGGATTTCAGCTTGCCTCTCCCTCTTTCCCAGCATGCTGTAACTGCTGGGCCACTGGGATAAGGGGGGGCAGGCTCCGGCAACCCCCTTCCAGCCCTGCTCATGAGGAATCCGATTCAGGACATGCACGTTTTGGGAACGATGGTCACATTATGCCTTTGGCATACGGACTAGCCAAGTCACCGAGCTGCTTGCTTGCTGCTGCCCAGCACACCCAGGACTTGTGGCATGTAGGGCCAGAGGGAGGGGACAGCTGAGCTGTGGCTTTTGAGCAGCTCAGACTGATGCTACCAAAACCAAGCAGTTGTTAGCCCAGGGTCAGTTGTGGCTTTCACACATGTCACCCAGGCTCAGAGGTGTCCGAGCAGCTTTGCATGGAAGGAAAACCTGAAACTCAAGGCAGAGCCTCCCCCTGCCCTGCCCTGCCCAGGCGGGGTGGTACTCCCTGGGCACCTCCTGTGCCCCTCTGCCACCCATCAGCGCCAACCTGGGGACCGGCCACTCTCCAGAGACCTCCGTAAGGAACTCTCAGGTGTTGGAGCTGGAGGCAATGGGACTGATGTGACGGCACTTGGTCTGGCCACCGGTCACAGGCTAAGGGTGGAGAAGTGCTCGTGATACAGGACACACAGAGGCTCCCGGTGAGGCTGGGTGACTTCCAAGGGAAGAGATGAATTCTCCATCTCTCCCAGCGCCTTCTTTCAGAAGAGGCATGGGGCCAAAGGCAGACACTCCTCTTACAACTCCGCAACGGGACCAATTTCTGTGGTTTTGGTACTCGGTCAAACTTGGTAACTTTTTAAAGTCCCTTCTGAGGCAAAGTAATAAATCCCCACTCTAACGGGCCACGCACAGGCTGCGGGGCGCCAGGGGGTGACCGCACCGCACACGCGTGACACGGGGAGGCCCGTGGGTCGGCACAGGTCCCAGCCGGGCAGGGCACACCGTGGGCCCCGCCGGGCGAGCACGGTCGACCCCCCCCTCCACCCCCCTCAACGGGCGGAGCGCAGCCGCCGGAGCGCTCCCCTCCTGCCGCACCGTCCCGGCGGCGGAAACCCTCGGCTCTCCCAAAAATATCCCCCTCCACACAAGCCGCCGGCCCCCCCGCTCGGCCCCCTACCTCCGTCCGCAGAAGGTCCCCGGCCGCCTCCGGCGAGCGCTCCCCGGCCGCCCCGCGCCGGGCGGTTCCTCT
>NW_015090842.1:13301340-13358757 GCF_001431845.1 Calidris pugnax
CCTGGGGCGATTGGGCGGGGAAAGGGTGGGAGCTGGCGCGAGCTGCCGCTGGTCCTCGTGCCCTTGGCCGTTAACCGTTGGCCGTTAACCGTTGGCCGTTGGCCGTTAACCGTTGCCCTCAGCTGCCTCGCGGCGCCCACGGCCTTCAGTGCCTGTGAGCGGGCCGGGCCGGGCCGGGTGGCCCTTCAGGAGCCTGTGGGCCCTTCCTGTTGCCTCTCCTCACAAGACGCCTCCTCAGCGCTCGGGCTGGTGGCCGGGGATACTCGAGGGGCATCTCTTGCTGTGGCTGTGCCTCCCCGGTGGCTTCACGTCCCGCAGGCCACTGAGCACCCCTCCCGCCCAGCACCCGCTGCAGGCACCGCACACCAGAGGTGAGGGTGAGCCCAGCTCTGGCCTTGCATGGAGCTGTAAAACAACCCCCAGCGCCCCGGGCCTGTGCTGATCTATAATTCAGGTGCTTGCGCACTTTCTGTAATAGCTTTTCTATTTTTAATGGGAACTGATGGGCCTGTCAAGGTATTAGAAATGTTTTTTTTTCCCCCCAGATTTTAATTTTCTTTGGCAATAATAACGTGGGCTGGAAAGCTCATGGTGCACTTTAGATCTAGAGTGCTTGGGCAGTCACAAGAGTTTCCACAAGACCTTGTTTCTTCATACTTTGTCAGATGAGGAGATGAGCATGCACGTGGACTAGGTTAACTGCAGTATGTGGCTCCCTGGCAGTGTATGAGGGAGGGTTACAGAGAGGGCCATGAGGTCGTCAACAAACTTCTGAAAACCTGGGAGAAGAGAGCTCAACACAGAGGGCAGGCTGCTGGGCTGAGCGGTGATCTTTAGGTTGTTGCTAGGGCTTTAGTGTGGTGTCTTTTCTGTCCTTGCGGGAGAGCAAGGCTGAGCGATGTGTTGGTGGAAGGAGGGGCAGAGCCTTTGCAGACCAGAACCCAGCCATCTCTGTCCTGGCTGCCTTGCAAGCAGTCTTCTAGGTCTGGGGAGATCTGCTCAGCTTAGACAAAATGCTCATCCTCGACAAAATGCTTTTTTACATAAAGTTAACTGTAATTACACAAAGTGCTGAAATAAATATGTCAGTTTTTCTTAGCTGCCAGACTAATTCATATCTAGCCAGCTGTAGATTATTACTCTTAAGCCTTTTTTTTTCCCCTATGTGCTAAAATTATTCTGAATTTGCTCCCTTGTTATCCTAATCATAGTCTTTATCACTGGGATGCAGTACTTCGATTTATTTTTCTTGTTTCTCAATACACTCACCAGGGCAGTAATCATTACGTGTCGGCCGAACACAGCGTTGTGTTACCAAACAGCCTGGGGTTTGAAGGTAATTTCTACTTTCTCCCTTTTGAGTGAGAAGTGGAGGTGTGCTCAGGAAATGCCACACTAGGCGAGGGAAGCCCAGAGGTGCGCGCTGGGCGTGCAGTCAGTATTAACCAGTTGCACTTGAGAGCTGACTTTGGGTTGGTTGCTTTGGAAGCTGTTACATCCTTGTTTGCCTGCCTTATTGAGATACAAACTCAGAGCGTAACCAGTAATCTTAAGAGCTATTTGATAGACAGGCTCTGGAGCTCTTTTTTCCTGGCTGTAAAAAGTGAAACATTTGTGGGACCACTTGGAAAAAGCTGCAGCTCAAATTACCAGCTTTTAAAGTCTCTTTACCTTGCTCCAGTTGTATTATCTGATCTATGGCCTCTGGCATTTTCTCCAAAACCACTTGTTTCTCAGTAGCAGAAATATCTTGCCCAACTGGGATGCAATAATTTCAAAGCAAGTAAAGGAAACGGCATCTGCTCAGCTGAGTCAGCCAAAGGTAAGCTCTGCAGGGGAGAAAATGGCTTTTTATTATCTTCTAGTGGCAAAATTACTACAACTGCCTGCAGGAAAAGATTAGATTATAACAGTAACAAAAACATCTGTTAAGTTCCAAGCTCAGTGTATGTTTAGTGCATGTTTTTTTAAAAAAACAACTGGCATTTGATAAAATTATTTTGAATAAAACTCAATATTGAGATTCAGTTTGGGATGTTAGGAACCCACTGCGATCATCGGGTAGATGGTGGTTTTAACTAATTGACTACACAGGGTATTTCATCAGTGGACAAGACAGCTTTTAACTATAGAGATTTTACTGAACTGAGCTTGGAACACCACTGTTACTTAATGAGTGAGTAAGTCAAAGTGTGTTCGTTATACGGGTTACTTGTAAGCATGAATAACCTCTGTCCTATGCTCTGTGAGAGTGTGGTGTGCATGGAGGGATGAATGTTTGTCTGATCTGGCTCCCGGTGGATTCAGCTAATCAGCCTGTTTTAGAAACGTCTGAATTGCTGTGATTGATTTGTGTCTCTGAAGTCCTACCAGCATCATTTGCGTGCTTTAGAAATGAGATGTTTCCAAGTCTGGTGGTGTGGAAATCAGAGCCCTGCTCTGCTTTGTCAGTACACACTGAAACTTCAGAACATGAGTTTCCAAAATATCATTATTAGTCCACACGCGTTTATACTGTTGCCAGACAAACCCATTTCAGAGGGTAATTGTGTCCTCGGGGCTTCTCTTGGCCTGTGTGCAGGAAGTTACCCACTTCTTGAGTTGGTCCTGGGAGCCTGGCCACAAAATGATTGTCAGAGTGATTAAAGTATTCCTGGAAGCAACCTTGAGACCTGCTTGCTCCTCTGCCTTTTGCAGAATGAAGCAATACACAGTCGATGTGGTTTTGTTTTTACACTGGCATTGCTGGGCTTTGCATGCATGCAGCACTTTATTCTAAGGATCTTGAAGTGCAGCACAGTATCTAATGATGAGAGTAAAACTGAAACTTGGAGAGTGACATACGGTCATATGCAGCTTGATCACTGAAATAGGAATAGCGGGTTATTTGCTATTGTTTTCAGCAGCAACAAGCTTTTGCTCAGAGTGAATCACTTGGGAGGCTGAGGAACATCCCCCAGAGCTCCTGACTCACAGCCCCATGTGCCTCGCCACAGGGTCATGTCCCAGCTCAGAAATCTTGGTGACCATTGCAAAAGCTGTCCTGTGCAAGCAGATTCTAAAGCTGCAAGTTTGCATCATAAGAGCCTTTGTTTGCTGTGCCTTGCCCTCCCCTGCTCAGACCTTCAGCCCTGTTCTCCTCATCATGTGTGCAGTGCTGTGCGTGGTCTTTAGGCAGAGTTGGAACTAGTCTTGAATAACCAATAATGAACAAGCGGGTAAACAGCACAGACTAAATTTACATACTGTGTATAAATACATAATAATGGTTCTAGGAAAAAGAAAGAGAAGAGGCTGTGATCTCTCCAGTAAAAAAGACACTTGTGGTTGTCAGCACTATGAGAAGGGTTTCAAACCCATGTTATCTTTAGGGTGTATGCTGGTGTTTTTGTCAAGCCTTGGCAGTTGCCTGTGAATCTCAGTGCTGTGAAGGCATGAGTATTTTCCTTGTTCCTTCTTAATTTTCAGTGATAAATGGCAGTGGTGAAACATACAGTGAGAGAAAGGAATGCTAGGGGTTTCCCTGCTAAGCCAATTTTGGTTTTAATAGCTCATTCTGTGATTACAGTTACAGACCACTGTGGAGAGAAGTGGTTAGAAGATCTGACCCAAAACTTGGTAAGAGTTTTAATCTCTGTTTTGAATCAGCATGTAATACATAGTTCCATTTATATCTCCCTTCTTAACTGTAAAATACTCAGGGTATTTTGTCACTGAAATGTGCTTTATATGATATCATTACTGTGTACCATGCAGTGGTGTACATAGATATACTGTGAGCAGGAGACATGATAAAACTTGAAACTTAAAACCAGAGCAAATCAAGTACACTGATTTACGCTGGTGGGATCAAGCAGAGAGTGTGCAGGAGCGTGGGGGATGTCAGGAGGGCAATGCTGGACCTCTGATGCTGGGCGTGGAAGTGGGGAGCTGCTGCCAGCAGGACTGTGGATGCGCCTCACCTTGCGGGGCAGAAACACCCCACCATCCCACACTGGCAGCCTTTTCCCTGCCTCCTGGAGCACCAATGCCACGTGCCCTGTGACAACTCTGTGGCTTCTTCCATGTGGCTGTTGGGTTGAAGGTAGTAAAAGTATTTTGTAGCTGAAAAGAGAGCGGGTCCAAGCATTGTTTCAGTGGAAAATTTTTTTTGTTTTTTCTTAATGCAGGTTGCCTAGTCTCAATTTGTTCAGGTTATGTCACTAACCCAGGCTTTCTTTCACATCCTTAACAGCATGAGCTTCGTGTTCATTTTCTGAGTGGATTGATCAAGTGGATCAGTCGCCATGAGTCTCCAGGTTGCACCCAGGAGCTGCCCAGTACAGGGACATACAACAGGGAAAGCACAGAAGAAGTTTGTTCTCTTCGGAGAAGCGGGACGGGTGAGTGCACACTGACATTTGTTCTCTTCAGAGAAGCGGGACGGGTGAGTGCACACTGACAAACAAGCAGTGGGCTTGGCGTGCTGCCAGACCACTATTCCCGAGTAGTGTTCCCCAGTAATGGGAGCAGGTTGTAGTCGAAATATGAAAGGGGAAGGTGAGAGAGTATGAAATGCCTGAACTGTGGGAAGGTGCAGGTATTCAGTGCAGAAAGGGGTGTAATGTTAGAGGAGAAATGTATGAAATTAATGTGGAAGACAGAGATATGCCTAAAAAGGCCACTGAAAGCTTTTTGGGGCATGGGACTACTGCATCTTTTAGACTCGGCCTTCCTTCCAGAACAACATCATTCTGTGCATGTTCCTCATCTGAACTCCCTACCATTTCTGTTTTATTTAAACAGTGATCTCATATTCAGACTGTGCTTTTATTGCACAAGATAAATCATGGTGAACAATTAGGTATTTCAAACACTAAACTTAGGTAGATTAGACATTTCAAATATTAAAGTGGGGAAAAAGAACAGGGAACAAGAGTGTGATAATCATCAGTTAATTTAAAAAGATGTAAATGTGTTCACCTATGATTGACTGATTAGTCAAAAACACATAAAAGCGTTTCATTCATAGACCCTGCTTTGCCCATGGATATACCTTCTATTTATGTGAAGAACATGCTTTGGTCTCTTTCCTTTGGAACTGCTGCCCAGGCTGAGTGTGTGTGCTGCTCAGAAAGGAAAAATCATCTCTTTGTAAGGGACCCACGCCTTTCCCCACATAAATGCCTTTTGTGCAGGAAGGCATCTACTGCGATTGCCCGGGGAGGTTTTATGCATCAAGTGCATATTGCAGAAAGCTCTGTGAAAGGGCAAGGGGAAAAAAAAAAAAGGAAATCCTTGTTTCCTTTCGTGTTCTTCAAATATAAGGGAAAACAGAAAGGCAGCGTGTTTCTTTCCAAGGTGTTCTGCTGACATCCTGGAAACCAAGAAAGCAAACCTCAGCTTGGCTGGGACGCCCATCCATTGGCATGCTGGATCTTTAAATGGAGAGGTGCTGAGCTGAAGGAGGAACCATGGGGATTTCTTAACAGGTGGAAGAGATTTATTGGCTTTTAGAGAGTATATTGCAGCCTGGGCTGTGCAGGGTATGAGATGTGACATAGGCTAGGGCCCAGAGGATGTGTGAAGCATCACACCTTAATTTGTGAAGTGTAAAAATTATTGCCTGCGTGAGAAACCAGAGAGATTATGTGTAGTAGCAGGTGTGTGGTAGGCTGTTGAGGAACATCTGAAGGAGGAGCTGAGGATTGTGCTTTGGTCCTCAGCTCAAGCTATGCAAAAATTGTCCTTGTGCATGTGCTACCATCCTGCCTTTTTGGGTGTGGGAGGAATCTGCAAGAGTTAATGTTTTCCTGAGATTTCTCTCTTAGTGGTATACTGAAATATGCAGGAAGCTTTGGTTTTTTTTTCTCGTTTTTTTTCTTTTATCTTTTCTCAGAATGAAATATTTCTTCTCTAACCTCAACCCTGAAGAGCACTGGGGAGAGGCAGGGGAGGGCACTGCAGTTTCGCTCTGTACCAGTTGGGCTGTTTGAATTCATTAGCTTGGGAGCCCCCACAAATGCCTCGGGCCGTGTACCTCCTCATGCACCCAACTTGGGAGAATCTTTTACCACTACTGCATGCATTAGCCTTCATTAATATAATTAGCATAATAGCGATTAGGATTCATTATTCCCTACAAAAAGATAAAGCCAGTAATACTTATCTCAGAATCAAATTCCTCAGTGCCTTGTCTTGGGATTGCTTTATTTTGGAGTTGTTTGCTCTTTATATCCTTCCATCTTCTAGAAAAAAGAAAGCCACTTAATTGTAAAACTGTTTGGGTCAAAGAAATGCACTGAGATGATCTTTCACGCATGCTAAATAGGTGAATTGATCTATGGGACCCACACAGCTCAGACAACCACTCAACAGTAGAAACTGCAAACTTCATCTTCTTCAAGCACAAAAGCTACTTAGTTTCCCCATGTTGAAGCCTTTTTATAATAGCAATAAGACAACTCTAGAGAGAACCATCTAATATTAACTCCAGGGAGTAATCATCTAATCACAATCTGGGGGTGATTTGAAGCACTCATCTGGACCGAATGCCTCACAACACCCCAGGAGTGGTTTTATTGCATGATAGCAGTACCCCATTGAGCCTTATTGCTTAATTAAAAACAAATTCCCAAGTAATTTTTTTGCCTTTCCATAAAAACACAGTAGTACATAGCATGTATAAAACATCCATTAAATGATGGTAGATGCAAATCTATGTTGTGAGATACAATCCGTTTCTTTACCACTTGGGGTTGAAGTTAAATGTAAAACCATTTCCTATAATCTGTGCACTGCTGTGTTTAGAGAGGAATAAATATGGGAAAGAGAGGTTCATTGTAGGATGCCTAGTTTTTATTAAGTGATATGTTTGGTCTTTTTACAAAGGAGTTCAAATTTTTGTCCATCTTGCAGAAACAATAGTCAATCAACAGTGTGCCCTTTTCTGATTCCTCCTGGAGATCTCCCCAGCTCGCTATCATTTCAGTGCATTCTTCAATAGCAATCCTGTATTTCTGTCTGGGAATTCCATTTCTCTGGGAGCAGAGAGAGCATGAACAGCGTAGGTGATGTGCTTGGGAAACATCTAGCATGCTACATAAGTGCTACCCAGGTGTCCTTTCTGGGTTTTGTAGTCTAATGCGGATTAAGCCCGGTAGATGCAAAACCATTTCTGGTGGTTTCGCCACAGAGCTGATCCCTGCCTGCACTGGGTGCACGGCTGAGATGTCTCCACCTCCAGCAGTTTGATTGAGACCACTGCTACAGCTGTGGCTGTTCTGTAAGGGACCCAGATTGCAGAGGGGAAGAGTACGAAAGTCTGTTTTGTTCATGTTGAGGTGTACCTCAGCATCCCAACCCATAGATCCCTCACACCTTTACAGAGTGCTTTCATAGCCCTAAAGTGATTCTCAAATGTAGTGCTCCCCTGAGGACTTTGAGTATTACTCCTATATTACAGGAAAAGGAAGCAAATCCAAGTTTTAAAGCGATTGTCCAAAAATCATACAGGGAGTGCTAGAGACACTGCTCAGAAATCCTGGCAGCCGAAGTTGTAATTGGGTTTTTGGACACAGCACTGAAGTAAATGGGGGGAAAAGGGTTGGTGTGACATTTGCTTCAGATTTGTCGCTCAAGTACCTTTAATTAATTGGTGGAGATAAGCTTGCAAGTACAGTTTTTTTTAAATAAAAGCTGAGAATTACTAGTAACTATTACTGTAGTTGTTCCATGTGCTGAAGGTGTCTTGTGGTACCTACAGACTCTGGAGAGAGGATGACATTTGTGTCCATCTCACCCGCTGTGGGCTCCACTCGGTGTTACACACACCCTTCTGGTTTTCCCCATCAAATGATGGTTTCCTAAGGACTGGTGGGACCTGAAGCCCTGTGTGAATATTTACTGCTGATAGCAGGTTGCAGCATTCAGGGTTATAGGGGCAGTATACTTCATCCCATATTTAAATTTTGTAAAAAGTAAAGGATTTTTTGTTTGGTGAACCACTTTGCTGGAATGTTTTGCTGACTTCATTTTTAATGTCCCATTAGAGAGGTGTTAAGTCTTGTGGTGGAAGATTTGTTATGAAGAGGTTACAGCATTGTACTAAGGAAATGAATGAGAGTAAATCTAGTCGCCGCCTTCTGCTGCCTGAGATCAGTCTGAAAGAGTAGCAAAAAGAATTAAGTCTGTGTGTTTAAAACAGTGCTGTAGTAACTTGGAGCATTGCCAGGTCAGGTTAAGTCTGTGTGTTTAAAACAGTTCTGTAGTAACTTGGAGCATTGCCAGGTCAGGAATGGACATGAAAGGACCTGACAGTGTTCTTGAACAATAAACATTTTTACCTGAGAGATCTCTGCTGGCTTTATTAGGAATGTCATTATCTTGCTTTGATCTGACTCTCTAGGACTGTCTGCTCATACAGCTGACACGGAGCAAGTAGCCAACAAAGGAAAGCCCTAATAGGCTTTAATACCTTTAGTGAAGAGTGTCTCTTCTCCTCAGATGTATGTCATTTTACAAAGGCTCTTTTCATCTTAATGTATCATGGAGATGGCTGTGTGCAGTTGGCTAAAGGGCAGGGTTTAGCAGACTCGCTGTCAGACTTGACTAGCCATGTTCCACAGCTCAGCGTGGAGCTGTGGGGGGGTCAGCAATGCTCCTTGCATCCTCTGCCTATAGAACTGTTGGAGATCAGCAATGCTCCTTGCCTGCTCTGCCTATGGAGCTGTGGGGGGGTCAGCAATGCTCCTTGACAGCTCTGCCTATGGAGCAGCTGCCAGTGGCACTGCTACAGCCTGGATGCATCTGCAGGGCAGCGGGTGGGACCTGCCCCAGAGCAGGGCCTGAGGAAACAGCCATGGCAGAGCATCTCCCACTGTGGGTTGGGTTTTTTTGGCAAGTAAGTTTTGAAGCGGAACAGGGGGTTTATTAGCCTTCAATAGAGTGAGAAAAACCAAGCATGCCCTACCTTGTGGCACCCAGTCACACTGGGCAGCAGTGTACTGCTGGGGTGGGCAAAGGCATGCCTCAGTCGCATCAAATGTGTGGCTTACTCTGACTGCAGCAGTGCTGAAGGGTTCACAGAGTACAAACCTAGCTTATTCTTTCATCAGAGCATACATTTTTAGCTTTAGACACAGAGTAAGCATGATATTATAGCTACATTTATTTGGCCTTTTAACAAGATGAGGAATTAAATTGATGGTTCTGGGACATGTATGATTTCCTTTAAGAGTATATCCTTTCATGAAGCAAATCAAAGCTGTGATATTTTAGCAGCTGGAAATGCCTGACTTAGTTTGGTCTGTTTCCTGATTTCATTTTGACACAGTAGGCAATTCAGAAAACATATTTGCAGTAAGGAAGATTCAGTTGTTATGGAAACGTCTGAGAAAGGCAGCTGACATAGGGTAAGGCATGCACCAGATTTGCTGTACACATAGACGCAGTGAAAAGACAAGTTCATGTAAGGTAAGGGACCAGTTTCTAGGCTCTGCCTGCTTCATGGGTGGTTTTTCTGTCAAAACAGCAAAAAAAAAAAAAAAAAAAACAATTTAAAAAAGTTTATAGAAGATTCACCTGAAAGGCAAAGGAAGAATGGAAGGTCGAAGATAAAATTAATCAAAAAAAAAAAAAAAAAAATCACTTTAAATCTGTGAGCATGTGGCTCCATCTTCTGGTACCAAAGCAAAATGTGTTGCTCTGGGCATAAAGGAGGTGAGATTTCTACAGTATTTTTATGTTAGCTGCAATAAAATCAACAGCCAAAACAACAAAAACAATAATAACAAATTAAAATACCTGTGCCTCAGACCCAAGCCACAAGTTATTCATGTGGTTTTCCTGAAGCTACAAACCATTCTGCTGCATGGGAAGAAAACTGTCTTTTGAAACATTCTCTTAAGTGTGTATCCCCAGAAGTGGCTTGTCTTCCAAAGTATGGCACTGCTCACCTACATGGAAACAATGTTTGATCAGAGCATGGACTGTACCAGTGAAGCTTGATGCCTATGGAGGTGCTAGTATTGTCTCCTGCTTGGAGCTGTAGGATGTTTTTGTTTGTTTCCCCTTCCCCAACAATATCTTTGGCAAAGTAGCTAAAATTCATGGTACATCTTCACGGAAACGCTCGCAGGGTTGAAACAGGAATGAGCGGTTCTTTGAGGTAGACTGCCAGAAGTCAAAAGAAAATAAAGCCATTTTATCACTTCACCAAACAGGGAATGTTGTTACAGTGCATATTGCGCATGCTTAATTGAGCTTGATTACTCAATCTGTTCACCTTAGTAACTAATTTTGTTTTAAACAGAAGTAAGTAATTGTTCAAAACTGGAAGATGTTATCATTCTGTGGGTAAGCCTCGGGCTTTCTAAGTAATCCTAAGGAATTGCCCCAACTTTGTTGCTTTTAAAACAAACACACAACACCACAACAAACCAGAAGCAAAGGTAGTTGTCTTGATCCAGCGCTGTCCTAAAGCTGTTGTTTGCAAGCCATTGCGAAAAGGAGGTATTGCACTGTAAACACAAAATTGAAAATATGGAGCATGTATTTTACTTCTGTGTACGTATGTAAGTATGTCTCTTTTTTTCCCCTGGCTATTAGCCTAGGACACAAGGGAGCCTATATTCTTTGTATGAAGCATTAGTTTTCAGTCAAAACTACTTCAGGACAGAATTGTGAGAATAAAGGTGAGGGTACATAAATTTAATGGCTCCATTGCTTCTGCCTGTACTTGTGCCACTCTTCCACTAACACGAGTGCTGAGTTCTTTGCATGCAGCAGCTATCTGTGGGGAGGGCTGTGTGGAGAAAGTGCGCATTTGTGTCAGTCCAGCTCCTGTATGGCAGGGAATCATTTAGCAAAAATCATCCCTAAACTAGGCACTAGCCAGGGTTTCTCATCATGGCCTCAACAGCAAGGCTGTGGATCAAAACCAGACGTAGAACTAGGCTTTACTCTCCAGTGTGGTGCTTTTAAGGCCCCACACAGAGGGAAGCATTTTAAATGGCCACAGGCTGTGCTGATATAGTGAGATTGCATCCTCCATGGTGTTTATAACCTGTCCCTGGAGCCAGAGTGTATTGGACTTCCCCTTGGCACTACCTGAGGCTTTCTCTTGAGGCTGCCTCAAATTTCTGTGATCTTTATTTTTTTTCCCTCTATATATTTAACCTTCAACTTCATCCTGTTTCATTTCATTGGCGATTCCAAGCTTTGATTTTTAGTGTCTGTGGCACTCTCCGTATCCTGTGGATTATTCTAAAGGGATCTACTCACCTTTCTGAAAGATGTCACAACGTTAGCACCTTTCACCAACACTAACAGTAAATAAATTCTACAGACCTCTTTTATTAGGAAGTACAAACCCACAACAAATCCTGCCTGGAATGTGTTTGATAAATCAGATCTTTTGCAGACATCTGGAGATTGTGTTTGCAAATCCCCAGCCAGCTTGTTTTGTAGTCATTGTTGCCATAATTCAGGTTAATGTTGTTGCCACTTTTTACTTGCTAAAACACATGTGGTGCTTTATTGCTGAAAAAAAGTGGCTGCCTTGGAACAGAAGTTCTTTTAAAACCCTTCTTGGAAGTTTGCTATTTGGAGAAACAAATGTCAAATCAATTGTCCTAGCACCGAACTGCCATTCTGAAAATGCAGCTGTGAAAGGAGATTACTTGGGTACTGTGATGGGAAGTGCATAAGAATCTAGATTGAGAATTATGTAGCAATAGAGACCTAAAATAACAAGTGGAACAAGTACACTTTTAGCTTTTCCTGCAAAGATTTGCTTAAAAAATACTAGATCCCAAGCGAGAATGCTCATGCCAAGTTTTAAATCTCATTTGAATTTTTATAGCTGTTATAATCTCTGATATATAACCTTGGAAATAAGGTCTTGTAACAGAAATGCCGAGTCCCTTGACTATTGCCTCGCAAAAAGGAGTTGCTGTAATAGGCTACAAGTCTCAGACAAGTTTGCAAGGCTGGCTTATGTCTGCATTTCATCACTCAAATGGGTCTAAGCTGGGCTCTTCATATTATTTGAGGGTATTTGTGCGTTTGTGATCAGCCAGACGCGGCTGTTCCAGTAATGTCAGCCTTCTAAGTATAACAGGCACACTCCAGCATATCCTTATCCACTGAAATGTTGCCACAGGGAGAGGCTTGGAACTTGGACACGCTGTCACAGAAAGTAAAGAGGAGCTTATTTTCTGGTTTTTTCTGTTCTTATTCTATATTTCTGTGCAGAAGAAATGGAAGTTCCCAAGGAGCCTGGACTGCAGAAGGATTCCACGTGCCAGTGCACTTTTCCCTCTCATTATCATACGCTTGCAATCAAACTCTAATTTTTGAAATAAAAAACCTGCAGGATTCTTTATTGGGACTATTAAACCTTCAATCTTCATTATTTAGGACGGCTACTTACCTTTTACTCAATGAAGCCATAATGCAACTGCTCCTATAAAAACTATCGAAATGGCTACTGTGGCAGTGAGTAGATTTTCCTCCGTGTAACATAATCCTCTATGAGTGAGACATAACTATCATTTACATTAATTAGGCAGCCATATAATGGGGTGTTCAATAGCTATTACATCATTTAAATTCTTCAGTGAGCACCTCAGCCACCCAAGAACTATCCGGCTGAACATTTCTAAGTCCATAATTTTGAAATAATCCTTCAGAGGAAGAATATGCATGGCAGAGTGTTGCAGACAATTTCACCAAAAAAATTTCATTTTATTTAGATTTATGGGATTATTTTAGCATTTACAAGAAGTGCATAATCCTATTTTTGCCCTCCCTCCCAGAATAACAGTGCTATTAAGTGGAGTCCATTTTGGGGCTGATACTGTGTGTACACTCAGAGGATGGCCAAGGAGCTTGCAGCTGGAGGTCTGTGTTGGCAGCAGGACTTATATCCACAATGGGCATGTTTCCCTAAACATTCTGTTACAAGCCTGGGGCCTTGGAGCTACGTCGCTCAGTTGAGAAGCCCTGATTTACAGACAAGTGAGTGCAGTCATGCTTGAGGTTTAGAAATTTTATCTTTTGCCTTTAACAAGCATATGAGGACTTTAGCATTTATATTCTATTTCGGTTATTCATTTAAAATTTGTGAGGTCAAACCAAATTCATTTGGCCTTACTGGTAATATACTTCCTAGAAACTATTATATGGATATTATAATTAATGTTATAACTGTATATTGTTATATATTTTTGTATATTTTAAGATTAGTGTTGCAGTCAAAAGTATGCATGTATGTCATGAGGCTAGGAGCTCATTTTGAGAGCTGAAGGAAATAAGGCTGAATTATTAACAAATACACCAGGAAGAGACTTCTATGAACAGGACTGTTAATCTGCCTGCAGAAGGTGATGGTTACCAGAAGATTGGTCAGTGCCTAGAAGTATTTTAAAGTAACATGACTTAAATCACTGTTGTTTGGCAACAGTTAGGTGCTATGGGAATATTTCCCAGCAGAATGAAAAAAAAATAGTTGCCCAAAAACAAGCTGGGGAGCAGGGCAGGATAGAGTGTAAAGTTTCAGTTGTCCCTTGTCCTTCAGCATCATGGTTTAAAGCTATTGGTTGTTATTTTAGTCAATTGTATACTTGGTGTTTTTTCCTCTTCTTAATGGTTATAACATACTCTACCATATCCGACTAATACAATAATAGAAAGCAGCAGAGAGCTCTCTTAACAGGGAGAGCTCTTAATTCAGTATTAAATGTTGTTGGATTCTCTATAGTGCTCCGTAATCCCTCTTGAACAGGCAGAGTGTGCAGAGGTAGGTGTCAAAACCCATCTGTAGGTAGAGCACCAGGTACTGTTTGTTCTGCAGCCCAGGAGGGTTGTGTTTGCCAGATGTAACTGCTCCTCTCAGCAGCAGTGGATGCTTGATCCTCTATTTTTCACATTCACTCATTAATTAAACCAGTACACTGAGGGAGATTTCTGCCTTACCAAAAGAATACGTTTTCATCATACGCTGTAGGGAGTGTAACTCAGAATTGGAGTTGGTTACCATAGGAATGACAGAATTAAGTGTGAGATAAAGGTGGGTCAAACCTCCGTGAAATTCCATGGAATTGGCTGTTGTCAACATATAATTTGACCTGCTATGTAGGACCATGGTCTAGTGAATGTTGTAGCATGACAAGCTTTATAAATCCACTTTTTGTTTGTCTAACAAGATGAATTAAGGTGAGCATTTGTTATATAGGTCAACTAATGGACTCACCAAGGTCCTGCATGCTAATGAGGTCACCTTGGGTGCAAGAAGGCAGTACAGCTGGGTTGAGGCACAGCTGACAAGGGTTAGTCTTTCAAAGTACTCAGGTGTTTTTCATATCAAGAGAGCTTGTTTGGATTTTTGGTGTTGCCAGAGAGGCCAGCTGGGCATTTGCTTTAGCTGTGACGGTGCAGGAGCCTGGCCTGATGTAGCTGCTATTGGGGACCTTCTATCCTGCTATTACTGTCCAAACCTCACATAATGTGTAGGCTGAAGAAGACGGAGCTGCTGGAGCCAGAAGGGAGAGCTTGTGGATTGCTGAAGCCTTGTACTTGCATCACCTATGGTAAGGTCACTGCAGAGGCAAAGGGAGATTAATTTGGGAAATTGTAGTGTGTGATGAGGGAGGAGTATGAACAGCTAGAAATTAGCCATCCAGTGATCTTCAGTGTGAAGGTGTTGGTGACTGCAGCAGGAATCATAAGGGGACCAGAACTTCTTGTTAGAAAACTGGTGGTTTTGGGGCTTGTAACTGGGGAATGGGCTCATGTAACTGCTCTGGTAAGGGGCTGGGGAATTGCACTGTTTAGATAAAAGCAGTATCACCCTGGTTTTCAGAAGATACAATTCCCGTTCCCTGAAAATGTGCTGCTAATGCAGAGGAGCAAAATGGTGTCTCAGGTCTAATGCAGTACAGTGGGACCTGCCTGACATTGCAGCTGTGTTTTAATCGGACTTTAAAAGGCCTAGAAGGACATGTAGAAAAAATAAGTGAACTGTTCTGGTTATATGAGACAAAGGATTCTATTTAAGAAAGGAGTCATAAGCAAAGATGTAAGTTTTTGATGATAAACCTGTCAGTAGCTTGATGGTGTGTGCTGGCTCTTTGGCACATGCACACCAACAGAAACACCAGCAGTGTGGGGCTGGGTTGCTCCGAGAGCTCTGGTTTCCCAGTCACGCTGTCAAATGCCCAAGGACACCATTTTCCTTGGAAAGTGAAAAATGTTGATAATTTTTAGATGGTATGCTGTGGCTCTTGTTCACTTCTTAAGGACTGCTTCGCATTTACTTGTACAATGTTAAAGGTTACCTCTGAATCTTCTATAAAAGCTTTATAAATATGAGAAGTAAAGAAAAAGTGCCAAGGTGGAGAAGGACGAATACCCTCAGTTGGCTAGTGTGTGATGCATGCAGTCTGCCGCAAAATTGGCATAATTTTTTCCCTAGAATAGTGGAAGACAATGCACAGAATTACTCGTGTCATGCCAGTGCATACCTGCAGCCATTCTCTGCAGGATTTACTTCCCCTCCCAAACTGATTCTCCTTCCCTTTGTTTTTCAGTCTGAACTCCAACTCTGTTTTTTCTTCTGTGTTTCTTCTCACCCCATGCCATTTTTTGGTCTCTTTCTATTAGAAAACACTACCAATGTTTCCAGTCAAGATTTCTAAATCTGTGATTTGCAACTTATGGTGTAAATAGCTAAGCTAGGTTTGCCTGCCTTTTATGTACACACCTCAGAACAAGAAGCTTTATTTTGCATATCACAGCAGGCTAGCATAGCCGGATCTTGTCCTTTTCTTTTGCAGTTCAACAGGAGCTTTGTTCTAGGAAAAAACTTCTAGTCACCCTTGTAGGCACTTCTCCTTTGCAAATGCAGCAACTTATTAAGGACTATGTGTTTCTCTTCCAAATTATTTTAAGGTTTGTTTAAAAAGAGTTGTTTGGTCAAAAAATTGGTCAAAATTAGAAATTATTTCTAACCTCTTGCATTGACACAAGTCTTCCCAGATCTGAAATACTAAAATGGACAAAGAGTCTGCCAGAGGGATAAACTTGTCCAAGGCTTGAGACTTCATTAAAAAAAGGCTCTGGTCTGGATCAGAAATTTGTGCTGTCTCTTATGCTTCACCAAAACATTGGGTGACTTGACTATATAAAGTTAGTATCAGCTTGTGCTGCTGTGATTTCAGCGATCTGAGTTTCCCAAGGGGAGTCCCAGGAGGGTTGTTTCAGGGGTTTCCATTGTATTGCTGTGTAATCCATCTTTTAGAGGAAGTAAAAAAAACCAACAACCTTCAAATGGAAAATTCTGTTTGTTTTCTTGGGTGTGACTTGGTTTTATTTTAAGCATGTCCTACAATGAATTATTTTGAGGTTTCAAACAGAAATTATGGGGTTTTTTGTTTGTTTTCCCATTCTTGATTAGATGTTCAGAATTTAGTAACTGGATTACTTACAGTTGTTTCAGTTCAGATTGGTTATAAATAGATGTGTCTTTGTATATATGATATATACATAGTAGGGAAGCAGAAATGTGTTGTAGTGAGATAGTATATTGTTCATTGTTGCTTATTATTCTCTGGTTAGCTTTTTCTTCAGTGAGAGTTTAGGTATAAAAATCATAATGAAAAACATGTCTGCTGTATGCAATTCAGTGTTGAACGTTTGAAGGAAGAGGCACATTAGAGATGGCTGTGATTAGTGCTCCAATTTTCTAATATCAAACCATTAAGTATTTACTGTCTCAGCTAATGAAGAGATGAGGAATGGTCATGAATCAGCAGGGAGGCCTGGTGAGCAGTCATTTCCATGTTACCCAGATTTGAAGGAAGTTCCTTCACAAGCAATGGGGAGTTTAATGACTTCTAGTGAAAGATGAACACAGAGCTGTGTTACGGAGAAAGCAGATGGGACAGGGGGTTGGTTCAAAGAGCTGATAGCTAGATGTGATACCAGTGGTCTGCAGGAGTGATTTAGCTTAAGTAATTTATGGGGGCTGTTTGGAACACCTCACCTAGTCGTTATGAAAAGGCCTCTTCAGGTGATTTACCAACTGCAGTAAAGGCATTGAATGTGTTGGCTGTTCAGCTCTCCTGTTATTCTTCATCTGTCATCTGTTTCTGTCTGCTCCTACATGGGATTACCTTGAGGAGCTCTCTGAACGTCTCTTCAGCACTCTTCACTGTAAATAATGAATGCCTTGGTATTATTTATCGAAAAGGACCAGGCATTTGTCTTTTTTGGTTGCTGAAATAGGATAAAAAAATGGAAATGCCAGTAGCTATGGGAAGCTGTATCGTGTTCATCTGTGTGTCCATACAGTACAATATGGTATGTCCTTCACAGCGCAATGAAACATGATTGTGTCTAATTCCAATTTGTATGGCATTCCCATTAATGATGTCTATTTAAGACATCCATTAAAGGCCCTTAATGTTAATTAACTGGACTATGCCAATAAAGTTCTATTAGCTTCCCCCTATTAATTTAATATTATAGGCATTTAACAGATGTCTTAATTAGATGTTACACTAAAGGCTATAAGCAAAATTAAAATTAGGTTGTTGTCCTGAAAGGAAAGTTTCTAGTATGATTTATGCTTTCTACCACTTTGTTCTTCCTTCTGACTTCTCACAGGAAACCAAGGGATTTAATTTCAGAGAACACTGAATAATGGGTACGAGGTAGAATAATCACTCAGGTCTAACAACTTTAACACTTCACAGATACACGTTCATTGAAAAACGCTTCTATTCTTTGGCACTTTCAAGTGTGTTTATCCCTATATTCAAAGGCTTTCCTAGTGTTTCTTTTTCCTATTCTCCCATTGGTGTGAAATGGCTGTATAAAATAGACCTATCTGGCAAAAACTCTGTTTTCTCTATCTCAAAGGCAGTACTTGCTAAAATTACAGCAAAGATTTATTTCCATACCAACTGCTTTATTTCCTGACTTCAGAGGGGGCAGAGCAGCAGTCTGTTCTTCTTGACAACCAGTATTGCCTGTGCTGTGATTTCAGCTCATCAGTCTGGTTCAGTGATGCTGAATCTGGTCTGTCTTTGAGGGACTGCGCCAGGGAGATGCAGCTCTCCTGTAACCTCTCCCAGCAACAGGTCCAGAAGGGAAGTAGGAGCTTTGGAGGGCTGACTGGCACCGTTAGTGTTTTCATAGGACCTGGGAGGGTTGGAGGTGGTGATGATCTTTAGCTTTCTTGTGGCAGATAAATGGCTTGTGTGCCCTGCAGTGTGGTTAGGAGCTCTAGCTGGAGCTGCCCTCCTAACCCCAGTACTGGGCTTTTGTGTGTAGTGTATGTGGGAGAACAGCTCTGTGCTCTTTAAAGAAATGACCCTGGTTTTAGCTACAAGCACTTGAATGGTAGCAGTGAAAATCTCCTCTTCCTAGATGTGGGTCTTTCATTTGATCCTGAAATTGACTTCATAATTTGCATGGAAGGCTTCTGAAAGCTATCAAACAGCATAGAGGCTCTTTTAGAATAGAAAAATGTTACGTGATCTAAATAAAGGGGTCGCTAACACCTCCCAAACAAGTCAAACCTGCTTAGTCAATGAGAGATTGTAACCTATGCAGTCAAAAAAGGATCCTTGAAGTATATACTAAACAAATAATGAAAAAAGGACATAAGGGTTTAAACATCAGAAGCTTCTTCACAAGTGGTGCTGTATAGAGTGGTTGGTGAGTTTAGAAGACTTATACTAGGGTTTAAACATCAGGAGTTTCTTCACAAGTGGTGCTGTATAAAGAGTGGTTGGTGAGTTTAGAAGACTTATACTATGAAACTACCTGACTTCTTGTGTTCCACTGATTTAGTGCTCACAAATAAGTGATATAAACTGATTTTTCATCCATGTTAGTTTTTTTTAACATTGTGTAACATGTATTTTAATCAGAATAAAGGTATTTTTTAAAGTGTAGAACATAGACACCATGTCTGGATAGGTCAGAGTAAGGCCCTATGAATAGAGATTAAATATTCCTAAAGCAATTTTTTCGGTAATTTAAGAACAAGATTGAATGGGGGGCGTTTCTGTTGTTGAATTTCTAGCTTCAGGTGCTTCACTGTTATGTGTTGTGTTCCCTGCATAATATATATTTACTAATATAGACATACCTGATTTAATATTAAAGTAGCATGTTGGTAAGCAAACAGGTTGCAGGGCTGCATTACATGTTTGCTATGTTTATATTTTCATGCAAACACATTATCTGCAACTACTAACCACAGGGAAGGAGATATTCAAGGTGAAACCTATCAGTTTTAACAACTTGCATATCCTTGCACCAGGCAAAGATGTTGCTGTTGGCTCAGGAACAATGATTATAAAAGAGCAGTTGTCATCACCTGCAGTCTCATTATTAGCATATTATAGGCAGATAAAGCCCAGTTTATACAGAAGGCAACAATAACATCACAGATTTACAAGATACAATTTTCATTGTGCAGATTTATGATTATAAATTGAAACAGAAGTCAGGTAATTAATACAAATCATACAAGTTTAATAAAAGCAAGAATGTTATATACAAATAACAAAACAGATACAACAAACCCCAACAGTCTGAGAGATTGCTTTAAAGACAACAGCTACTTGTCATTCTTCAGTATGAAGAAATGCTTTAGAAATGTTTCATGTAGCTTTTTCGTTTTCAATCTGCTAGAAAACCTTGTCTTTAAACTGCAGGAAAACAGTAGATATTTCTATTAATACTTCTGATTTTCCATGAAATCATAGGTCAATAGTTCCTTTCAACTTGAACTTCTTTGCAGATCGCTCACTTGCTCTAAGCTGGAATTTGCTTCCATAGATGTAGGAAATGAATCCATCAATTTCCAAGCTAAATACATTGTTAAGTTTGGGAACAACTGAAAATGGAAAAGGAAATGAATTAACAAAAGTGGACTAATAACAGGGATTTACATGAAATATATTGATGTCCCAGGTTATATTATTCACATGTAGATTTGAGGTTTGTCACATTTCAAGGTTTTTATGCTTTAGCAAGAGAAGAAAAATAACCCAAACTTCAAAATTTTAAACTGGAATTACTAAAGGTAGTCCTCTTTCAGGAGCATGGAGTAAGTGTTGCATGTGAATCAGGTGAATGAGCCATGTGCATAATCATGTTAGATTCATTGGAAATGCTTTATTATTTTGTTTAATTGCTCATTTCTAATGAGACTGTTTACGTGGTCAGTAAAGACATAGACTTCTGCCACTTTATGCAAAGAAACAAGCACTGATAAAAACGTACTTGGAGGTGTAAGATGAACAGTGTTTAAGAAATTTCTGATTATTTAAGTTATCAATAGCACTGAAAAAATTGTCTTATATACCTTTTAATTTGTCCTCTTTAGTTATAATTTTGAAGACATGTTTGAATTCCTGTAGAATGATTCCTGTTATCCCGACGTAAGAGGGGCACTTTGATTTTGTGACTGAAAGAACAGAAGTATGTGGGTATTAGAGAATTTCAGATTCATGCAGTTTATTTGCTCTTCTACAGTTGCCTCATGATATAAAAACTGGTTTGCAATATTCTGAAATAATGCAATTACAGTAATCCCTGGTAAAACTTGCACTTAATCTTTGCAACTAACAAGATTTTCAAGAGCAGTTGAAAAGCAGTTAGCATTGATAGGTAGAGAAGGAATCCATCAACATATGATCTCAACTGTGTGATTCTAGAGTTAACGATACTGAAAGGAATTTAAAAATAAGCAGCTGAAATACAGGAGTGTCTACTGAGCTTCAGATGGTTTTGTAAAAGAAAACAAACAGAATACCTGTAACAATAGCTCCATGGAGATCAGCTTTTAGCAGTTTGCCCTGAAGCATATGTGGTTGCCTTGAAGAAGAAAGCGGGATCAGGGAAGAGGGGAAAAAAAAATTATGGAAACTTAGGTTTACAAAACATGACCATGACTATTGAAATCTTGGTCAAAGCTTACAGCAATAGTACATGTCCTTATCAAGTCACTGTGAGGTTTCTAGCAGTAACTCAGTAAACGTGGGAATATCTACTAAATCAAAACAACACTAATTTTAAAATATCTCAACTTACGCATCTGGCTTAAGTCCATGACATAGGTCTCTGATGTACTGTTTCCAGAGTTCATGTAGTGGTAGAAAGATGGAGTATCTGCAGTAAGAGACAAAAATAATACACAAGAACCTCATTATCAAAAAAATCTATCGGTTGAAGTAATCCATATTTACATCAGAGTTAAGAGTGATGTTAAGTTTTGTAATCTGCTCTCACAACTTCACCTGTGAGGTAAGCCATCCAAGCAACAGGTGTGCTTTATAAAAAGAGACACAAACTAAGTATGCTCCCCTCTACTGACCCAAAACGGTGCCATGTTTTAGAAGATGGGGCTATAGCTAAGACCAAAGAATTTTTTTGGTTTTTTACCTCCCCACTCACTTCACGTTAGCGACCATAGTGGCGTTATGTGCCTGAGTTGGAGGAACCTGATGCAGAACTTAGACTTACAATCACAGGCACTCTAACTTAAAAAAGTGAAATCTGAGTTGATTGTATCTGGGTTTGATTTCTTGTTATATTTAGCTGCAAAAAAGAAAAGAAAACCAGTAACAGAGAGAGAGGAATTTTCCAACCATATAGGTGAAATAATTGTTTTCTTATGGTGAAGTGCCACAGGCAGAGTCTCAGGCTGACTTTGTGTGCTGCAGGGTTAGCACCCACACCCACCTGCTGCTGCTTTTGCACACTGGTGATGCTTTACTACATAAAGGAAATATTTAAGATCTCACCTTTGCTGTTCGGGTTCAATCTCAAAAAGACGCATTTCTCGCCTTTGCTTGGCAGTAAAACCTTTCGGTTTCTTCCTTTTTGGCTTTTTCTTTTTTTGGGAATAATGCTCAAGAATGACAGCTTTGCGACTCAGTATATCCTGGATAGCTTCAGGTTTCTTTTTTGGCATGCTGCGCTTCAGGAAGGCGTTTACAAAGGCTTTGGCCTGTTCTGATCCTTGAGGCTAGAGATGTTTTTAAAAGATACTTTAACATATTAAACTGTCGCTGACAAGTAGTTCTGTCAAGTTGACAAGGTCAGGGCAGGAATGAGCGATCTGTGTACAAGTATTAGTAATTGGAAATGCTGAGGTGGCGGGCGCCGGCCTACGAGGGGCTGCGGGTTTCGGTTTCTGCCCTCGCTTCGGGCAAATGCCCAAATTGGGGAGAAAAAGCCGATTTTTTGCGTTCGGTCCGACATGGCGCATTCAGACGCCAAAGCCAGAAGGGGCGGACTGGTGAAACCCGTGCCGGACATCCCCCCATCCCACCTCACCCCCTCCCGTTGGGTGCCGGGGGGTTCCGCGCGGCGGCGTGAAACGGGAACCGAGACCGGCCCGGAACAGCCGGCACCGGCCCGGCGGGAGCGGCGCTGCTCCCGAGAGGCCCCGCCGCGCCAAGGCTCCGCGGTCGGCAGTACCTGGAGGCGCATCCCCGCCGTCTCCCCCGGCATCAGGCGGCGGTACAGCTCCCCTGCAAGGCAGAACGGGGCAGGGGGTCAGGCGGGGCCGCCGCGCCGCGCTCCCCCTCGCCCACCGCCACTCACCCTCCATCGCGGCGGCCGCCGGCGCTTCCGGCGCACCTTGTGATGTCAGGGGAGGCGCCGTGCGCCTGCGCAGCGCTGCGTCTCCCGGGATTGGCCGCGAGGGGGCGCCGGCAGCGCCTCGGTAGCTGGGCTGTGTGAATGGGGAGGGAAACAGCGAACGGGCCCTTTTCAATAACTATATCTATGTAATTCAATAATAGCATGTGATACACGTACCTCACGGCACCTCCCCGCCTGCACGGCTCGCAGTGCCCCTCGGAGGATGGGGATGGCGCCGCGGTGGCCTGGCCCGCACGGGACCAGGAGCTCGGGCCTTGAGCGCTGTTTGTGTCAGGTTGAAAGAAACCCCCTCAGCACTAACCCCCAAAAATGGGGTGTCCAGCGCACCAGCCTTGGCACCACCGGGGACAAAGGGAAAGGGGTGTCAAAACCTCTTCAAACAGGAGCAAAAAAAGGGAGTTGGGGGGGAAGTTGTTAGATTGTGCTTGCTAAAAAGCTTTTTATTGAGAGTTTTTACTACTCGGCATGTTAGAAAAAAGACCGTCTTGTTACCATCTCCCCTTCTGCTGGTTGGGGTAGTAAATCGCAGCCTTAACCTCACGTTTCAGAGGCTGCACTGCTAGAGGTAACTAAACCCCTTGTGTGTCCTGAGCAGAGGAGCCTCCCCCCATATACCAGCGTTTCTGGGTTATTGCCTAACATGGATGGCACGGGGGGCTGCACACTCAAGGGTCCCAAAGAGCTCAGTCTCCCTCATAAATCACAAACCTTGCTAGACTCTGGTTTAGAGGGAAGCCATCATAAAGATCAAAAGGCAAAAAAAAAAAAGGAACATAAAACAGGAAAGTGACATTTCTTATTGCAACCATGAGGTGCTATAAAGGGAGAATCTGTGGCCAAGGTAGATTGTTAGGTTAGCCATTTAGATTAAGCTAGATGGGAATCATTTAATGCCTTTAACTTCTGTTAGGTGTCTGAACAACCATGTTTCTATTATTACACAAGTCACAGGTTTATTTCAGCAGAGATCAGGATGCAAAACTAACATTATTTCTAGTCAGAATCAAATAAACAGTATTAAAAAATAAAAAACCTGGCTATTATTTATCTCTTTTATACTAACAAATTCTCTGACTCAGGAGGTTAAACTGAGCACCAGATGTTTCAGTTACTATCATGGGGAAATTTCTTTTAAAGAAGTCTTGTCAGCATACCTTCTATAATGCAGGCCACCTCATTTTCTCTAATCATCTGCTACTTTAGTACAATCATGTACACTTGGAGTAGACAAGTCTGTTGTTTGAGTAGTGATTTATTAGTGTCTTTTCCCACAGTAACAGCATTGCTTCAGAGTCTAGATGCTTGTTGCGATGGGCAACCTGGACATGTCAGCCCTCACTTCTTCCTCATCCTGCAGTTTCTGCCACCAGAGATGCTGGGACATCCATTTCCATCTTTCCATCCTGCAGTCCCCTCGCCTCATTTGTCCTGCAGATCTCCCCAGCCCAGGATTTACAAATGCAGTGCTGGAGCCAGCAGCTCCCCCAGCTCCTCAGGCTGTGGGCAGGCGCAGACCCTCTCTGCCCACTGCCAAAGTTCTCCCCATCCCACTTCTCTTGGTTAGGAGAGAGGGTTTCTTCCGTAGCCAGCCTGTCCATAACCCCTTTCCAGCCATAGCCCTTGCTGCCATTGCAGGTTCCTGGCTCTTGCGTGCTCCTGTTCATCTGTTCCCAGTAGCTAACAGTGTGTCAGATCCTACCTTACCGTGCCTGTGCTCGCACACCCTGCAACGTGAAATCTTTGTTTAAAATCTATTCCCTTGTTTCTAGTAATCAAAGTCAAAAAATCAGCCTCTCACTGTGGGGTTTACTTCTGCTGATACGTCGCCACCTCTCTCCTCCTGAGATAGGACAGTGTCTTGCTTGCTGTACAACACAGAGGTCCTTTGAAACCAGAGCACCAGTTCTTTTCCTGGCCAGCCTAGTCCCAGCTCATGCTGTCTCTGCTCAGACATGACGGTTCTGCAACTACAAGGAGGTTTATATTCTTGTCACAGGGGGATATTGGCTTAGCAGATGCTTAAGCACTGCCTGGTAAAGGATACTTAGAGAGCTAGTTACTGAGACAGGGTACAGGAAACACACGATTTTGTTGAGTGCTGCTGTGGAGCACAAAGGCACTAAAGTGATCCCTGGCAGGGAATGATATCGTAGGTCTCTCTTTACGTGTGTAAAGAAGAAAGGGCTGGTCTCTGCAGAGTATTAAGCGTGAGGACTGGTGGGTTTGGATCGCAGTCCTCCTGGCAGTTAAATACATTGCCACAGCAAGCAGATCTCTTGGTTTTACAAAGCATGGACTCCTTGAGTTGTCATTGCTACTAAGAAAAGATCAATTTTCATGAATGGAGTACCAGGATAAGCACTATGGGTCTTTAGGGCCATATGAGTGCTCCTTCACTGGATTTATGCTACAATTCCTAGGGCACTTCAGGGATTAATAGTCAAATCAGTGTTGGCGGTGCTGGTATTGTAAATCCAATGATCCAGGCTAAACTGGTGCCTGGGGAAGCCAGTCGCTTCCAACAGCTCTACATCTTCATTTCCCAATTTATCTTCAGATATAATGTCTGAGAGAGCGAGATCAGCGTGTTAGTGTGTGTCCCAGCAAGAAGGCTCCGCGTCAGGAGTCAAGATTCCCATCAAATAGACATGAAATAGAACAGGCGAAGAAACAGAAACCAGAGAATATGAAAGAGAGGGCTCAGAGAAATGAGGAAAGATGGGTAAAATGTGAATATAAAATCAAGTGGAAATATGCAAACAAAATAATTATAATACATGTTTCTGAATGTGCAGCATCACTCCGCCTGTCACGGTGTTTTAGACTTTTGGAGCTTTTTACTTCTAGGAAATCACCTTGGAATAGGTTTATAGTGATATAAATCCCTTGTATATATTATTAATATCAAGTTACAGGTGCCAAATTTGGCATTTCTTATTCTTTTAGATCTAAATATGGCTTTATTTATTGCTCTCTAAAAATAATAATAATAAAAAATCCAACACAAACCCCCGGCAGAGAAGCAATCTGACGGTGTGCACTAGGGGGCCGTATTGCTGTACCTGTACGTGCTGTCGGATCACAGGGATGGGGAGAAAACCGTGTGTGGGCCAGGCTGGGAACAGCAGTGTCCTGGGGAAAGGTGTGTGAACGTGGGAGCGGTTATAGAAGGAGCTTTATGTCAACAGTCACAGAAAGCTAAAACTTGAGATGCAGGGTGACCAAAAACAGAAATTAAAGATGCTCGTATCTTTAGAAAATCAGTGTTTTTTTAAAAAGAAGAGAGTAATTGTGAACTGAAGCAGGAGATGAGCAGAAGTGTATGAAGTTAACTGATGTGTGTAGTAAGTGACTGGGTTATAATCACTGTTATGCTTTTGCTGGTTGTCATTGATACAAGAAATAGACACCATAATTCTCTAGATGGACAGTCTCAATGAGTGTTTGAGCTCTCAAGGTCAATATAGTTTATTCCTCTTGGCTAAATTGTATTAGCAGCTGAATGTAATCCCTAGGGACATCAGTATCGGTGAAAACAATTTCCATTTAAAACCTTCTGATGTGATTTCCTCTATCCAGATATCAAGCTGCTAATACAAGCTGCTTTCCACCCCCTTCCCCATGGTTGTGCTGAAGCAGGTGCAGCCCCCCTGCTATCCCCCCACCTCCTGCCTGTGTCTCGCTGCCCCTCTGCCACCACCTCTGCCTCCTGTAGCCCCCATCTCCTTTTGGCCTGGCGGGGAGCACGGGGCTGGTCCATGGCAGCATTTTTAGGGTGCCTTGGCTGGCTGTACCCTGCTGTGCCATGTCCAGGTGGTGCTGGTGTGCCACGTGTGGTTCCTTTCCAGGGATTCTGTGCTCATGGTTCACTGAAAAAACATAGGAAAGGGTCATGTCTGGGGGTGGCGGCGAGCGGGCAGGGTGAGAACTGCTGTCCAGCCAGGTGGGTGGACAGAGCATTTGATATTGGTACCCTGAGCATTCATTCCATCTCAGTGTAAGTTTGCTAGAGGAAAGTGTGTAAATTGTGTGTGTGGAAGCCCAAACTCTTGAATTATGGGTTTGGTTGACTAATTGTAGATGGCTGCAGTTGGTTAATGAGTGTCATCTTTGATGTACCCAGCATCCCACAAGTGTTTCTTTTCCATATATTTTTCCGTGGATTTTTCTGCTTCATCAGCTCATTTTTACCTCATGGATTAGGATGAGATGTACCGTCCTCCCCCCCGGCCCCCAGCTGATAAACTATTCTTTCCAGATGAAGGTTCATTGTTTCCTGACAGTCCTGGCTCCTCCTTGTCTGAAATTGCAGGTACCACTTCTAGAGGAATAAAAAAGACTGGCTTTTCTGTGTGTGAAGAAAACCAGAAAGTTTGGAAACATAGCTTGGAAACATAATCCAAATATGTCAGAAGGCAAATAATAATTTCAAAATGTTTTCAGAAAATGTCAATGGTTTAAAAGCCGGGTTTTAAAAATAAACCAAAGAAACCAGCAGGCTTTTTGGGAGGCTGGTGGCAGCAGCCGGGCAGTGCCAGGGAGGCTGCTCTCACTAGAGGGCAGCCCGGCACCGGCTGTGTGAAGCTGGAGATGGGCTTTGAGTACTGCCTGCTATGAGTCTTCTGTACCTGTTTCTACATGCTATTGTCATTCAGCTGTTTCAAGGGGGGAAAAAAAAAGTTGAAAAATTGTTTCCTCTTTTGGAAGAAATTTGCCTGCTTGCAGCTTCTTTTTTTTAGCATGTAGGACTCTGGTTCTCCTATACACCAGCCTCTTTTGCATCACAGTAAAATTATCAGTGGAAAGAGGATTTTGAAGGGATTCAATTTCACCACAAGTTAAGGAGGCCCCTTTCTCAAACACCAGTATATTCTTACATCAAAATGAGCCCAATCCTTCATAAAATGTTAGAAATATACATAACCCTAGATAAATGGAGATAACTACTGTAAAGTAGAACTACCCAGCCCTGCCTCCCAGAGCTACGCTAAAAAAGCAATGCTTTCTCCCCAAACCAGTAAAGAGGAGGCAGTAACCTGAGGCTTTGGCAGCTGACGTTTGGTTTCCTTGCATGCTGAGATCACGTGTGATCCAAACCCACATCAGGATGACAGACACCACTGCTGCTCCTGAACAGCTTGTATTTACTAATTAATACCAGCATTCTGCATTCATGTATTATTCCATGACAGTCTGTCTTACAGTCATTACTTTTGCGGGTTTTTGAATCTCATTTAGATCTTATTGAATATTTTATTTTAAAACATAATTAACATTGGCTTATATGTGATAGGGATGTATGATGCAAAATAAGTATTAAAGTAATAATAGTCATCATAGCTATAGCAGATTGAACAGTTTAATGTATTTCATTTGGTTTTAAACTTTTGTTACAAAAGGTTTGTCAAGCTCTGCAAGCCTACGTGACATGGTTTGCTTGTCTCGACTTGGCGCTTGACCCATGATACGTAAGTTTTGGCCAAAAATACGTTACTGCGCCCTGCATGATACTATTTGTAACAGAGTGCACTAGAGAAATGGTACCTGGAAGCGCTTCATGCTGCAGTACTGTGGCTGCTGCAGGATTTGCACATCCCTGTCAGCCAGGGTGGCTCCTCTGGTCACTTCCACACCTTCTGGCACTCAACTCAAGGACCACACAGAGAGTGTGGTCCCGAACATAAAGGAGAGTTTTACTTCTGCTGTGTGTAACTCAGGGCTCGGGACCAAGATGAGGCAGTTTTTCCCAGGACTGAGGTGACAGGAAGGAAGAGGCACTTTTCACACAAGGCTAATGTTAAAATAATTTATGTTTTGCTGAAGCATCTTTTGCCGCGTTTCTCAGAAAGTGCCTAAGCACTAACTGCCTGGGTCAGAGGGCACCCTGTGGCTCGGGGGGCTGTTCTGCCACCCCGACCCCCAAGGAGAGAAGGCTCCAGCCGTGCAGGGCAGGGTCTGCAGCACAGCCACCTCCTGCACAGCTCAGAGCCAGCAGGTGCTTCATGCCAAACTGCTGGCGTGCCCGGAGTTAGGAACTGGGATGAAATCCCAAGAAAGTTGAAAAGGTTCATTAATTAAACAGATACAAATTTCTCATTTTTCCTCTGTAATGAGGTGTCTTTCTCAAAGGCATCACTATCAGCGAGGCCCTGTTCCTGCTAGACTCTTTCGAAGTAACACAATTAGGCTGTCAGGAGTGAACTATTCTTTTGAATAAAATGACTCTTGTGCTCACCTTGTCCAAGAGAGGCATTGCTGAGTCCACACACACACGCAAAGGCCTCATCTGCTGAGGCACCATAGAGCTTCAGGTCCTGCTGGTTTGAACGTGTCTGTCACAACATGCCAGTACACGCGTGTCCTGCCCATGGCATATGTGTGTCTCCACAAATTCAGGCAGTGCGACCCAGAGAAAAACAAGTGAAAAGTATCAATCTGTTGAAAGTGGGCTGATAAGCCCTGCCATGTCCCTTTTGCCACAGTCAACACCTCAACTAGTGATGTCCTGAGCTGCTGCCCGAGGCAGTAAGAGATAATAGCTGCTTGACTCAACCCTGACAGAGTGGTGCAGTCACACAGGTTACCTGTAACCCGTAACACCGGCTGTGACCATGCTGGTAATGCATGTAGGTGGCATATTTTCTTTTTTAATGTGCCTTGTATCTACATTAGCTTTTTATCAACCAGTTATAGGGGCACTGGTGACAATATAAAGCGTGGCCCATGCCATCAAGAGGGATTCGGGCAGATCCCTCTCATGGACTGTACTGGTGGGCACTGAGCCGTGTGCTCTCGGCCTTTCCCCTTCATGTTTTCATACATGGGAGGATGAAAAGTAGTCACAGTATCTGGGGGTTGTGACTCCCACTGCAGGGAAGGTCTTTGTGAGCGGTGGCCAGCTGCTTGCACGGCACTAGTGGTGAGGCTTCCAGCTCCCTACCTGCAGTCTGATTGCTGCTGAGCTGCCAGTGTGTGGTGGGGCAGTGAGGGGGTTAATGCTGCTGGATTGCTTTGATAATTGAAAAAAAAAAAAAAAAACCATCCAAAGCCAACCAAAAAAAAACCACCTGGTTGAGGTCAGTGCTCTAGTAAGTACCTTTTAAAGAAACAATAACCTGGTGCAATAGAAAATACTTTGCCCATCTCTTCAGTAGAAATCTGATAAACCATGGAGAGAGGCAGGTGTCTGGGGAGATAAAAGTAATAAATGTGGCTGCAGTTCTGAGTGAGCTAGCCTGTCAGGCTGGTAATTAAATGAAAGCCCCTCTCAGGAAATGCTGGAAGCTAATAGCTATACATGGAGATGCCAATTCATTTGCCTCAGCAATATATGTTAATTTTAGCATGACATTAATTTATGCAATTTGCAGTGGGACAAAATGGTGGGGGTGCAAGGGGGAGAGCTTTCATCCTGCCAGTGATTATTTCAGGTGCTAGAGACTGTTAAGCACCTTATACTTAAAAACAGAACAGTGAGTGAGAATGGGAGAGAGGAAATGTTTAATTTAAGCAGATCTTCTAAACAGAATTAACTAATCACAGACTTATAACTGACCCGAACCCCATTTGCAGAGAGCTGCCAGGGGATCCTTCGCTTGGCCACAGCTCAGTAAGTACCGAGCCCTAGTTAGCAAACAGCTTGAGTCGCTCTGTGTTGGGGTGGTTTAAAAGGATTTCTAAGAGTTACACGAGTGTGAAATTAGGAGCGCTGCAGTGGCAGAGTGCACCTACAGGAAGAACAGCGGTTCTTTGAGACTGCAGTAAGCTTAAAGATGCTCCGGTAGGTGCTCCGAGGTGCAGGAGAGGACTGACGTGCAGGTAGAGGTGTGCTGGTAATCACTAACAACGCTCCTGCTGTCTGGGCACGGGGCTCAGCACCGCCTCAGCTCTAGTGGTGCGGCGCTTTGTGCTGATAGAGCTGCCCAGCTCCTTCTGCTTTGGGGTTGTCCTCTTCTGGAAGAAAACTAATGCTGAGGCCAGACAGACATCGAAGTGGGGGAGTTGTTTGCCTGATGCGTAAGGCAGTGAGGGGACTGCGACCCCGCTGTGTGCTCGGGCGGCGTGTGTTTGTGTGTTATGGTCCCTCTCTGAGGTCATTTTTGACCCCTGTGTCCCGTTTCAATCATATTTGTCAAGCCATCAAGCTCTCATATAACGTCGCTGCAGCTCACACGCACACAGCTGCCTGCCTTAGAGGAGAGCTATGCCATTACCATTACACACTCTTCCCCGTGGTGGATCCGGAGCTGCCGGGGCTTGCTGGTGATAGGTGCCACCACACAGACCCTCCACCCCCGGCAGCAGCGCCAGCTTCTGCTGGGTGCGTGGTCTGTGTAGAAGCAAGGCCCTGATTTACACTTCCAAGTGTGGTGTTAAGGGCATGGCTATAGGTATTTCAGCTCTGAAACACACACTGCAGCACAGCAGGCTTCTTTCTAAAAAGTCTTCTGATCTGTAAAATTATCAGCATTGAGGCAGCAGAAGGCAAAGCAGATTTTCCTTTATTTTCTTCTGCCTTAGAGGAGGAATACTCACTTGCCCTTCAGTGTGATTACAGCCCATTTACCAACACTTCTTTTTGAATTTCAGACCTAGGTTTTGGAACAGTCAGAAGCAAGAAATGTTTCTTTTCAGAGCCTGGAGCAGTCAGTGCAATGGTAAAGTTTATTTAACAAAAAGAATAGTTCCAGCTGAATTCACATTGTGAAATTACAGGTCCATTTAAAGCAAAATAGAAATGGTGGCAGGTTAGGGTCAGGGAAGGAAGATAATGGCATCTGCTGTAAAGTGCATCCAACAACCGTCTCCAAATTTTTAAGTTTTTCTAGGATGTTTTTCTTTTCTTTGTATAATTATGCAAAAGAATAGAACTAAAAAAAAATAATTGCTAGATGCTGAAAGCAAGCTTGAGGCTTGCTTGGGGATTGCAATTGGAAACATTATAAATGGTGTCTCAAATGTTGACTGATTTCAGAGCTATGGGCTCTCTCCCTCCTGTCATGGACCAGGATGGAGGTCTGTGACCTTCCTGCCCGCACATGTGTCCCCAGGGTCTGTCCTCCCTGCGTGGCTGGCCAGGGCAGGACCCCCGGGGACACGATCCCCACGAGGGCTGGCCCTGGCTACCCACTCCTTGCTTTACAGCCATTGCCCTGATGCCACAGAAGTCACCTCAATCCCTTTTGTTCCAGACTGCAGCTGTCAAAAATGCACATTTTTCATGAGAAAGAAGGCTGCCACCAGCTTTTCATAATAGTACTTTAAATGTAGCTTGCTCTTGCCACTCTTTCTGCAGACTGGCTGCTGTGTCTCCTCCCCGGCTCTGCTGCGGTGTCCCTCTGCCCCTGCTCTGAGGACTCCCCATTAGTGTCACCCTAACACCAGGAGGTGAGCTAGAAACAAACCTGGGAATATTTTGTAAGTCCTACCTGCATCAGCCCTGTGTGTTTGCCTGCAAGAGCTGTGGAAGCCCTCCCTGAGGAGTCACCTGTGGCCCTTTGAGATTGCCAAAGGGACTTCCAGAGATTTTAAGAGACTTTGGGGCATGCCTTAGTGTATCTCTGTCTTGACACTACTGAATCCTACTGAGCCCTTCCATAACCCTGGCACTTAAACAGAGATTGTGTTGAGAGCTGTCGTCTTCTTATGAGTTAAAACAACCAAAAGAGATAGAAATAATTTTCCACGTTGTGTGGCACGTAAAAACGTGAAGATACATTACCTGCAGATTGCAGCTCAAATTCTGCTCTGGCTTGGTAGCACCAGGAAATGTTCCCACTCTGAACAGAGGTGATGAGTGAACCAACCAGCTGGAGCCCTGCTCTCCCTCGCTGTCGGAGGAGGCGTTTCTGCAGCCTGGTTTTGGTTGCACCTTCAGACACGGCACGGCGCTGGCTGCTGCTCCCTCCCAGGTCCTGCTGCTGCCAAGAGCTGGGAGTTTAAAACCAGCTGAGCCTCCCCACACGGCAACATGATTTACTAAACCACTAAGATATTGGGTCAGCCTTGTAAATCATTTTAATTATTTCACTAAACAGGTTGTGGAAATAGATCAATAGAAAATATGGCATTTAGGCTTACAATGCTGTGTATTCATTATGGGAAAGAAATTATATTAACTGATTTAGTAGCTAATAATAACTGAAAATAACAATTTAATGGAAGCCTTCCAATCCCGCGCTTTGAAAGCAGGATACAGCTATACACAGTCTACCCATTTTAATCTCAGTCAAGTATACATAGCAATTTTTTGACTCTCAGAGAAATGTCAGTCAAGTACAAGTAACTCGCAGACTTTCAGCATCCCATAAATTACATTATAATAAAACAAAAACAAAGAAACTGTCAACAGCCATTTTTACACACTGGCAGGGTCACACGAACCAGGCATATGAAAAATAAGAAAATATATTGCAATATAACAAAGTGGAGGTGTTGCACAGCAGGGGCTGTTTTCCACTTGCAATTGCTATTTCCGTGAGACCGTGGTTTGCACTGCTGGGCTTGAAGGGCACTTCTCTCTCTAAAGTGTTGGGGGTTTGTCTCAAACATCTGAATGCTAAGTATATGCTATATACATGAAATATACATAAAGAGGGGGAGGAAAACAAACCAGAAAAACTCAATCTCTCCTGTGCAGCAAAAGCCAGGTGTTGCCCTTCAGTAGTTGGGGTTAGCATTGCTCTGTTACAATTATTTTACTGTAGCTAAACTAAATTTGGTACGCTGTGTCCTGGTTTTCTTAATGCATGCAGGATGGTCGCCTGTGCAGCTGCAATACCTTCCCCTGAAGTGAGCTGTACATTGTACCTATTTAATGCCTTATTGGCCATGGAGTAGCTGCGCTGAACCAAGCAGGCGCGACTGCGGGCAGAACCTGAGCTGCAATCAGATCTGCGCCCGTGTCGCTGCTCCTTGGAAAGCCTGCAGCCTGCTGATAGGCAGGTGTCACACCAGCTATCTCCTCTCTGGCTTGCAGGCAGAGTTAAGCTTTTCTTTAAGCCCTCAGGCTAGATAGCATTTGAATTACGCACTCCATCGCACCCCAATTAGCTAGGGATGCATGACAAAAATCATTATCAGTGAGTTTATTTGGGGAAACACCTTATTTTGCTGCTTGGTTCAGCATATGAAAAAAAAAAAAAAAAAACACCACAAAACCTTCTTCTCCACTGAGAAAAGCTTGTTTCAGGGCAGAGTGAAACTTTGAGCCGTGGCAAATCATGTTGCTCCTGCTTATTCACCTGTCTCCTTGAGCTCCAACGGCTGTTTTGGGAACGTTAAGTGTTGCTCAAATAAAAATGAATGGCTTCAGCACGACAGCAGAGCTGACTGAGCACATCCCCTGCCCAGGCTGTGCAGCGTGCCCTCTCCTGCTCCCCACACCCCACAGCAGGTGAGTTTTAGAGTGTCCCCAGGTAAATGGCCCCTGTGGGTTCCACCCCACCTCCCCTCCTCCCTCACCGTTTTGCAGTCACGCTCTCAGCTCTAACCAGCAAACTGGAGGGATGTTTTTCCCCAAGCCCCGTGAATGTCAGCAGCAACAGATGAGCCATGGATGAAGGGAAACGCGCTGTGTGAACACGTGGTGTTTTCATGGCCCTGAACATGAGCAGTGTTTTCTCTGGCTCCAGAAACCTGCAGGGGCAAGGTTTGAATTACCCTGGGTAATGAGCCTAAACCTGGTTGATACTTCCATGCACGTTTACCACCAGGTTGACAAACACTTTGTGAACCCAGCGGAGCTCCACGCGTTTCCTGGTGAGATGGTTTGCTTTAGTGAAACGCTTCAGTCTAGTATAAGTAGTGTAAGACCTTTCTGGCCTTAAAATAATTAACTCTTGGGTTAATAAAGAGAGTTTATGTTCTTGAAAAATATTGCAAAAAGTTCAACTTCTCACATTTGACACTTTGGCGAGCGGGATTTAGTTCCATTTACTCAGTCTTGATAGTAAATCACGTTACAGCTCAGATTTTGGCAGGTGCCTGCTGCTACATGTTGCTAACTACTGTTCTTGCTCCCCCAGTTCTGGCGGCAGCGAGGCGAGACTTTCTTCTCTCTCTCCCGACCTGCTCCAAAACTGCAAGGTGGCCACATCAGCCAACCCACACCAGGATCAATGCACCGGTATGTACTCAGTTTTGGTTTTCTCTCTTGTCAAACCCTGCTTACTTCCCTAGAGGCTGAAATGCCAGTGTTATTAATTATTAAATATTTACTATATGAGGAGTCTGGCTGCTGACTTCAGCGGGACTCGGCTAGCTCGGATGCAAAGTCATTAGCTCAACCAGCAACTTAACCATAAACTGAGGTTCATTTTAACCAGGATTGCAATTAGCACCTTGCTGTGCATTTAACTAACTTGAGACTTTCATCCCACTATACTATAAAAGTTGAAATTATATCCAAGCACTCTATAAATGGATTACACTATTATCATTATTTGTAGCACTGAGTGATTGTATTTTTACTGTCTTGCACTGAATTAGCATAAATGAATCACAAACTGAGTGTCTTTGGTAAAGATCATAAAGTAACTGATGTTTCCTTAATCAAATTGTACGTTTTCATCATCTCATTTGATTTTGTTGCCTGAAGTGTCTCTTGTGCACTTTCTCAAGTGCTGCCTTGTGCTCAGGGTAACAGGTATCACTGACAGACATGGTTCAGCCTAGATCATTGTCCAGTGGAGCTGTTCCTTGGCCTGACTCAGATTTAGATGTGCACACCCTGTCCTTGTCCAAAGATCTATCAGTTTTCCAAGCAGGCCCAGCTCCCAGGCTCACACCCTGCTCGGCTTAGTGGCAGCAAGGATGACTGAGGAGGTACCAGAGCTCCCAGAGCTCAGAGCAGTGTACGCTCGCTGTAACGACAAGGTGGGGTGTTTCAACAACATCCTCATTCCTGTCAGAGACACAGGATTAGTTTAAGTGAGAAACGTAGGCTTTTAAATCCGGAGCCATTTGAGGGTCCCTTCAGGAACCTATGGGCGACTTTTCCTTGTGCTCCTGCTGTCCTTGCTGGCTGGAAGCTGGGGCAGAGGTGGTGGCAGAGCAAAGCCTGTGAGGATGAGCACTGGGATGCGGGGCAATAGGTATCCTGAGATGCACTGGCCATGGCTCTGGGAGCCTGGTGGCCCAGCCCCTGCTGTCCTGCTTTCAGAGCTTTAGGGGGGATCCCAGAAAGCAGAGAAAGAAAAAAAGAGTACTCCCCACCACGCTGGGGATGCTCTGGTGGCCCCAGAGGACTGATTCTCCCAGTGCATGTCCCAGGGCACAGACTATCCCCAGCCCAGGGCTGCCCGATGCCATGGGGGCGGAGGGGGGGCACGTGTCCCAAGGGGCAACCAAGTTACCAGATCCTTCACTGAAGTCTGGCCAAGGTGCTCCTATCTAGGTCACAGCCACCCACCATGGCGCTCTTCTTGGGCGGGAAGGATGAGGCAAACCAAGGGGGGTGGTGGGTGTCAAAGTCCTGACACCAACTTTCCTCACACCCATCCTTAGAGCACAGCAGCTCTCCCCGTGGGGCTGATGACACATTTTTAAATCTGCAAAGACAGTTGGTTAATGACACTCTGACAGGTATCAGTCACTTGGATCAACTCTGACAACTCCAGAAGCGCTGAAATGCAACTGTCCAGAATGGTAAGTAAATAGATTACAGCATATACATTAAAAAGAGGCTCTGCCGTGGGTATTTAGAGCTAAATCTAGTGTTTACCATAGACTATCAATACAGAAACACTCTATTAAAAAAAGAAAAAAAAAGAGCTATTATAAAGAACACAGCACTTGGAAATCAGAAGTATCTTACTAATTTTTGCCACAACAGCTGACTTTGAGGGCCAAAATACCAACACCTGCCTAGATACTACCTAGATCACCCTGAAACCCAAAGTGAGTCATGTTACTCACTGGATTGTCAGAGCAACTTACAAGCCTGAAAAAATACTTAGTAACGAAGAATTCCTGTTCTAGGTCAATAAAAAACTCAATGACTTCAGATTTTCAAGGAAAATGACAAGAAAATCCAAATATAAGAGCCCATTTTATGTGGTCATCTCTTTTTTCATCTTGCATAACCCTCCCAAAGTCTTACCTGTTGCTTCCTATTTCAAGGGGACTAACACAGAAATAAATTAAAATTTTTGACAGATCTGGTCATGGAATAGGAAAAAAAAAATAGCTTAACACCCCCTTTCCCATCTTCCCCAGAGTAAATCCCCAACATGTCCTTTAGAAAACTATAATCTTCAATTGAACTGTGAGCATTTTTGAGTTAGTTATCAAGTCATTGGTCATTTAATTTGTATTAAAACTACAGGTAATTGTCCATATGAAATTTAAGAAAAAATTTAACAATAACAGGAAACCAAATCTATAGGCAACAAACAGGGAAAGCCATTAACTCACTCTGCAGCACAGTGCACTTTGATTCGACTCTTAATATAACTGTGATTTGCTTGGAATGTCCATAATTGTTATTATGAAAAGGCTGGCGGTTCTCATAGGAAAAATAGGAGATTTCAATCCATTCATTGACATTAGCACAGATCCTTAAAAACAGCCATCTTCTCCAGGACTGCATTTCAGATAGTCATTGATGCAGAGCTGAACCACACGCTTTCCCCGGTTGGCTCCATTTATAATAAATATCCGTCTTTGCTCTGCAGAGATTGCTGGGGTTTAGAAATACGGTCTAAAACCAACAACCCCCACCTCCCTTCCTCGTCCCTATCCCTGTCAAACCACGTGGCTGTGCCCAGGGGACGGTGGTGCTGCTGCTCTGCCACAGGACGGGGTGACACAGGAACTGCTGGTGCCCTCCTGCCTTGCTGGGTTTCTTCCAGCCTCCCTCTCCTTCCCTTTGGTTTAGGGCCGTTCATTTTCCTGTGGTGTAACTGCTCCTGTGTGACCAACCCCCAAACCTGCCCCACGGGGCACAAAAACACCACAGAACCCCCAAAACAGTGAAGAAGGGAAAAAAAAAAAAATCCCATGTCTTTTCTGTGCTGTAAGCGAATGTTTTCCCATCTAACCATTCTTTATTAATCAGCAATAATTTGCATGTGTTGGTATTATAGCACTCTGCTGGTCCCTCCCTGGCAGCAGAGACCCCCGGGGTGACAGAGGGGGTGTCCCCACGGGCCAGCAGCTCCCTTGGCAGGGCTGGGAGAGCCCCCCCCTGCCCCCACCAAAACCCGGCAGCGCTCGCTCCCTACAAATTAATATTCGCACAACAACAACAACCCTTCCAATCAGTCTTTGCTAAAAGCATTAATTAAGACTTTAACATTTTTGATCCCATCAATTTTCTGTTCTTTTCTTATTAAATAGATGTACTAGGGGAGTTTGAATAATAACTGCCCGAAGTTGGGGGATAATGAATAAATGAACTTTGCCAGCCTCTGGCTAAGCATGAAATTTACTGAGTAGTAACAAATGCAACAGAGGCAGCTCATATATTAACCAACCACGTTTTGACACACAAGTTTGGGAGCACATTATTTACTTACTTACTAATTCTAGCGAGATGAGGCTCTAAAATATTTTATGCAGGAACTGAAAAATGACATGTTCAGACAGTCTTTTGGATTCTCCATCACGGCGTGGAGCTGCCTGCTCGCCCGTCTTCCCGGCGGAGGGTCTCTGGCCATGCACAGCAACGTTTTTGGGACTGCACACTTAATTTTCCGTGGGAGCTTTGCCAGAAAAGGAGCAGAGCCGGAACTAGGTAATTTTGCTTTTTACTTGCTAGGTCTTGGCACTTTGAAGGTCACCTGTGTGCTATAAAACTACTTCTGTTCCATGTGTTTTTACATGTTCATGGCTCTAGCATCAGCTCTGCTACACTGTTGTAAATCCATTCATTTTTGTAGAAATCCATTAACTCGCAGTGAATTTATAGCAGTATAACTGTGAGCAAACTACGGCTGATGGCGCAGACTGGAAATATTACAAGGAAAAGTGCAAAGTTCTATTGATTTTCTCTCAGGAAAAATGTGTGTTTCCTTATGATTATATTATAGATGACTCAGCTCTGGCCCCTAACAGCCATCACTCACGCTGCCCAGCTCCCTGCTGGCTGCCTTGGCGCAGAGGAGCCGCTGGCTGCGGTGTCCCCCAGCGCAGGGACCAGGGGCTGGCTCCCCAGGTACCCACCCACTGCCTTCCCCCGGCTCCGCAGCCCAGGCACTGACTCCTGATCAATCCTGACAGCAGACACCACCAGCAACGCTGAGATTTATGAAAGAGCAAGATTTGCCACCAGCCTCTGTCCATTAAGGGTACAGCAAAACCTCACTTTGCCCTTTGTAAATACAATCAGCACAAGTGAGGCGGTTGCCCTTTTCAGAAGAGTGAGCGCTCTCAAAGGACAGATGTTTTAGCAGAAGTCCTTAACACACTCACAAGCAATAAGGCTCCAAATTCTTTACGTTTTTCCATCAAAATGTTTCTCAGTCCTCTAAGTGCTTTTTAAAGACTAAATACTGTACTGGAAGCTGCAGCCTCCTCTTTAGCCAGTTACTTCCCCTGCAGTACACAAGTGCAGGGCAAACATAGGCTGTGTACTTTGCAGAAAAGCTGGCCCCAATGTGGAAAGCAAGACCCCAAAACCTGGAGGGCACATTCTGCACATCTTTGAAGACAGAAATAGAGCAAAGGTGAAGGTAAAGCCAGGTTATCTGGGCAATCTGCTCCCTTGTGGAAGTTATCCTGTGTGCTGGGAATGAGTTATCTCTGCACGTGTGCAGGTCATCATGGGAAGAAAAGATGCCTATTGCTCTTGTTAGGAGAGATTTTTCATCAAATCCTCAGGTTATTGTTTAGTAGTTCTGAGGTTTTATAGTGAATTGGAATATAAGAATTGTTATTCCTACTGTGGCACACTTAATTCTGATCTCAGAAAGGATAAAAAAAAAGTTATTTTTAGTTGCAGATTTAATATTTTTTCACCTTTAATGTGATTAAAGTCTAAAAGACCTTGATAACTCTATGCCTGCTGCTGCACACAGAACTTCCAGTTGCTGTTGAGGTAAGAGGCTACAACACGAAGGGGAGGACAGATGGAAGGTGATGTATTTCCTTCTGTGTTTCCTGCAAAGCACACAGTATGCAATTCTAGACATAATGTACTCTGCAAGCGATGACACAAAAGCATCAGAGCAAAGTAGATGATCCATTTACTAAGAGACCATATTGAGGTATGGCTGACGTAGAACTAGAAGCATAACTACTCCTAGAGAGACATGATCCACTGCTTCAAGCACCAGCTATTTATTTAGATAAATTTAGCAGATTTTCTTCTTCCTCTTGTGGAAAAATTTGTTTTGGTTCTCTCCCTTAGAAGGAAGACGAGTGACTGGGAAATACCCACGGCCCTTGACAACAAGCAGCAGCGATGCTGAGCGCTCCTGCAGAGCCAGGCAGGTTCCACTGCCGTGCCCAGCCATTTGGATCAGCGCTGCTGTGACGGTACAGCCTCTGCACACACCTCTGCACTGAGCAACTGCCCTTGAACAAGTTCCCAGGCAGGAACACTGCTAAGTGGCACATGGTCTGACATTCACGTATTTTTTTCCACCTGTCTTTCCCTTTCAGGTTATAAAAGATTTGCCCTCCCATGCACGTATGGAAGCCAAAGACCCTGCTCTTCAGTGTCTCACGCTGAGAACAAGTTCCCAGGCAGGAACACTGCTCATTTAGGCATGGTCTGACATTCACGTATTTTTTTCCACCTGTCTTTCCCTTTCAGGTTATAAAAGATTTGCCCTCCCATGCACGTATGGAAGCCAAAGACCCTGCTCTTCAGTGTCTCACGCTGATGCACTTCCAGGCCCAACAACCACCTCCCCCAAGTCCTTCAGAAGAGCAGTTCTGCTTTTTGTGCACTGGTTATGGATTATTCCGCGATCCACAGGACACTGCAGCTGGCACTGAGGGGATGAACATTCTCACAAAGATTTTATTGCCTCTGGGTCCCCACGGTGAGTTTGCCCCACACAAGAGAGCTTTTATTACCACGATGTAGTAGTGTATATGAAACAGAGATGTGTTTTGGTCTCACACCTAGTGACACACGAGTGGCACAAATCCCTCACTATTACTGGCAGCCTTAAAAAAAGCAAATTCTGACCATTGGAGAAACTGAAAACCCCCTTCCTACCCTCCTTTTAGAAGAGGACTCGGGTTCAAGGTGAGGCAACGGCACGTCCTGCTTTTGCTCCAACAGCTTCTGCCCACAGAGTCCTGCTGGTGCTGTAGCTGGCACTTTACCATTTCCACAATTAAGGTGCTTTAGAAATGCTACGCAAATGAAAGGATGAGAGTCACAGTCAGACATAGGAAATTTCAAAGTACTTTACTAAATTCAGCTAAAGAACGTTGAGTTCCTTTACCTATTACCTCACTTAAAACCCAAGAATTCCGGAACAGAAAAATAACTGCTGTATTTACTGTACAAAAGCCTTTTGCTCCATTAAAGTTCACTTGGTAAGACAAGTGACACAATTACATAATTTTAAGAAATCTAAATATATAGTAAACATACACTGGAACCAGGTCTAGGGAATACAACATTCCAGGTATAGTCATTTTTACTTTCCACTGGTTGATTAATCTTTTTTCGAGGAGGCTTGGAGAAAACCAAAGCAACTTACCTTGAATGGTCCACACTGTCCCATTGTCCATCTGACGGGGCATTGACTGCCCAGAGGCAGCTGGTGTCACCTCAGGAGAAGGCAGTTACAGCTCCTGACTCACTGTCAGCACATTCCGCTCTGGGGTTTGCAAATACATTGGGGTGTGTAATAAATAACCAATTTCAATTTTATTTGGTTTGGGATGCACCTTTCCTCAACTCTCTGTGCTGTGACAAGGCAGGGAACAGCCCCTCAATTCTCTGTGCTGTGACAAGGCAGGGAACAGCCACAGCCACGAAGCCTTCTCAGGAGCTTCAGGACACAGGGAAAGGCACACACATCTGTAAAAACTTTATTTCAAAATCTTTTTATTCAACTGTTATTCAGCAATATACAATACAGTTTATAAACAAATGTCTTACCTTGTTTCCAATCTTCATTTAAAAATAAATATTATTGACAGTGAATATTAATTATGGTAAGATGTACCTTTTTAATTAAAATGTCTCCAAAAGAAATAATTTAATTAAAAAAGAAAAAGGAAATCCAAAAAAACCTAAACACAATAATCTACTAAAAATATTTCCTTTCTTAGGAAGGGCTTTGACCCAACATCTTTACATATTGTCATAAAGATAACTGCTCAACAGTTCGTGCAAAATGAAGAGTCAGAGGAAAGGTTTAGAAAAGAAAAAATATTACATTAAAATAGAGAAATCATAGTTGCCATGCACTGAGCAGGGCTTTACACCGTAGAGTCTGGAAACTAGATGCATTATTCTATGTGGTTTACTTTCAGTGGCATCCCCAAAAATATGTTTTTCCCCTCATGTAGAATTTTATCATGCTTCTTTCAGTCTCTTTCTGTCCATCTTTAAAACTGCAGGTATTTTTTTTTTTTTTTGTCAGGGATTTGTTCTGGTTTTAAATAGGTTCCTTTTTGTTTGGCTGAGGAGGAGTGGAGGAAGTAGTCCGTCAGTGGTTTACTAATAAATGTACAAGCTTATGCAGTATTAACAGGAACATATATAGGAGCGGGTCTGTAGCATAAATAGGTCCTGTACCTAGAAAAGAAAGAGACAAGGGAGAGAAGGAGATTTTATTCTTTATCATTTCCAATATAGAAGATTAAATGCAGAAGAGAAATATAGGAAGATTTATTTTTATCACTTCAGAGCCAGGGGTCAGAAGCTTAATTTTAATAGTAAAACAGCATCCTCAAGCTGTCCAACTCAAATAGCTTTCTCTTCCCCCTCCCAAATCTAACTCCACTTAGGTCATTTCATTATGCATTACTAATGGTATGCCTAAACTCGGCTTCAGCCAAGTCACCAGCAATTGAGATTTCTATAAATACACCTTAATCTGGTTTATAGTTTCTTGAGAAATGACAGGTATCAACCACCCATTACTTTAAAGGGAAATGACAAATGCTGCGGCTGTACTCCTTGATTAACAGGACATGAACCCATTTCATTTGGAATGGGAACAGCAAGACCTTGACATCTTCTTTACCTTTTATAGGAAAGAGCAGAATTTTAAATTAAAAATGTGCACAGGAGCTACAGAAAAACAGAGGTCAGATGTGGAACACATCTGTTACAGTCATTTCGTCCAAACCCAGGGATGGTAAGACGGCACCCGTGTCTGTGAGGTGAGGAGATGCCTGCTGCAGGCTGCAGGGGTGGTGTGTACGGGCCATCACAGGAGAGCAGGGGCTCACAGCGAGAAGTGGCACCCGTGTCCACACTGCAGCAAACAGGCCTGTCCCTGCCTCCTATCCATGTATGCTAAGATACTTTTTCAGTTTTTTATTTTCTAGTTATCTTCCCCAAAAGAGATGACACTTCTGCCTGCCACCGTGGTCTGGCCCCTCTCCCTTGGATGGAAGGGCTGAACTGTGGGGCCGAGGTCCACTGGCCATGCTCTGCCAAGGAAGAGGACACGCAGGTAGCAGGTATGGTGTGGGGCACTGGGACTGCTCCATCTCTGAAACCAGCAGGACACACAGGTATGGTGTGGGGCACTGGGACTGCTCCATCTCTGAAACCAGTCACCGCTCTGCTGCCGAGCAAGGGTGGGAGAAGCCCCTTCCTATGGAGAAGTCCTGGTGCAGCCTATGGCATCGCTGTGGGACAAGAGCTGACTGCCTTTCACTCCCCAAACCCCTCCTGAGCCCAGCCCAAAAGGACTGGTCCACGGCACCAGCTGTCTGGGTCCCCAGTGCCAATGGGTTACACTTTTCCAAAGCCATGACATGGACTAGCACGTGCAGTTGTCACAACACAGTAACGTGACGATACAGGGGTGCATCCCGTGAGCAATGTCTCACGTGGCTGTGGGACATTTCCAGAGGGGTGGAGGTAAAAGCAGGAGCCCAGCTGGAGCTTTGCCCTGCAGCCAGAGTGCACAGAGGCACTGGGGAGAGGCTGCAGCAGCCCTGAACACCCTACATACAGTAGCAGCCAGTGCCCAAAATACTGACAGCCACCCAGAAAAGTGACTGTCAGTGACTGTCAGAGCCACTTTGCAAAGCGTGAAAGCTTTAAAAAAAACCCCCACTTTCTCATGTTCAGTATCTCTGGAAAGGGAATGAGGCCACTTCTCTTTAGGAAACTCACTTCAGGCACCCTAATGCGGATACTTTAGTCTTGGTCTCTGGGCGATGTGAGTCTGTCTCAGCCGTGGTGTGATCAAAGGAAACACCTCCAACGGGTCCCGAGTAACCACGGCTCTTGGGCTGGCTGCTCAGGCTGCCTCCTCATCTATACACACCTCGCCAGCAAAGCCACAGTGTTATTATCCAATATAAAAAATAGTTAATAGTAATGTGGCATGCAATTGAGGAACTCAAGAAATGTCCCTGTAGTGCTATATTATAGAGACCTAGACTGTGTGGAGATTATTTAGTTATTAAGGTTTTAATTAAACCCTTGCATGCACAAACACATGCCTAAGGACTGCCCAAATAGCAACAGCAAGGCATTAACATGAATATAGGTTGTTGTTTTTTTTTTTTTCTTTTGAAAGCTGAAAAGCATCAACAAACACAATTAACTCAGGTAACTAAAGGAGTAACTCATTAAATTCTTGCAGAAAGACACTAGAAGTTTATGCAGGAACGTGCACAATCGCTGCTAAAGCTCAAGTTCCTGGCCAGCATGTGGGGCAGACAATCACCAGCTCCAAAGGTTTTGCTGCTCTGAGGCAGCATCGCAGGAGCTCACAAGCCCGGCCGTGCCTTCCCTGCCCAGAAGGCAGCCCTGCAGGGCCCAGGTGCCAGGAGGGTCTGTCCCTGGAGACCTGTCTGTGGGACAAGCAATCCCCCTCCTGCGCTGACAGCGGGAGCCCTGCCCGTGCTGGTGCCAGCTCTGCCAGGCTTCCCAGCCTGGGCACAAACAGCCATTCCCCAGCCTCGGGGACCTCCCTCCTCCTGCAGGGCCCGACCTTCCCTTAAGAAGTCAATTCTCAAATACATGATATCCTACAGTTTTAGCCAGGATAAAACCCTAACAACAAATCCACCTACACCAGCTTGCTGGCTGGGGAGGCTGAAGGTAAGCCCCTGGACCCTGTCCATCTCTGAGCCTGCCGTGCGCTGCGCTGAGGAAACAGGCTCCTGCAGCTCGAGTGCTCTTACAACCACCCTGCTGAGGGGCTGCAGAGGACACCGGGTCAGGGCTGTTTCTGTTCTGCACAGAAAGCAGTATTAGTCACAACCCCGGGCACTAGCTGTGTGCCTGCCAACCAGAACCATTCCTATGCCCGTTTTACCTTTATGTACTAATTCAAATCTCAATGCAGGACTGTGAATTAATGCAACAGTCCAAATTTTTCATCTCTTCCTCTTGTAGAAATAGCTGTTGTTTTAAACTCGCGTCCTGCTGTCAAATTAAGAAGGAGAATGTGAGTTCAGAGTCTGTTAACAGAATCTCAGCAGTTAAATAAAATACGTATTTTGAAAACTGTTTGACAGTAGTTATTCTTACTGAACACCAAATACAAGAGTCTTTTTTTTTCATGCTGATTCAGTGTTACTCTGCTCTAAGACTTCAGGCTGCAGAAGCAGATACACAGAACTTCAAAATTTCCAGTAATTTCTCCCCATTTAGTTAACCCAAGCCCTTTTTGTTGTAGGTAAGATTGTTTATAAACAAGCTGGACTTAGTGCCCTCAATTCTGCTGTTACTGCAGTTGTGGAAGTTCTGATTTTGCTTAATAAATTGCTACATTTGTAGATGTAAACAAACAGAAGGTGGTCTTGACCTGGACATTTCATCAACCCAGAGCTGAAAACAGTTTCTATCCAGAGACTACATCAGGCGTACAAAGTTAGTTACAAACTACAGACACTTAGAAGAAAACATTTCATTTCATTTATATTTTGAATAGTAACTTGCTGTTTTGTTATTGTAAGTTTATTTATGACTATATAGATTTACAGTTTTGCTTTTGGATGATGTATTTGCACAAGGCATAAAGGGGAAGTCTGCCACAGCAGAACAGTAACAAACTGCTCTGTTCGTGTACGGTGAATTCTTTTCTGGCATCAGGCATCCTTCTTTTCAATTTACAACATAATAATAATGTTTTACTGTAGTTTTCTAGTTAATAATTTGGTTTGTGCCAGCATTCATCAAAGTTTGACTTAAACCAGTTCATCCAATTGAAAACAAACATTCATTAACCAAGTGACTTGTGCCACAGATGGGAAAAATGGGATGATTCTTTTACAAGCTATATTTAACCAGCGGCAAAAAAAGAGTTTCCAGCAGTTTCCTATTTTTCTTCCTAGAAAGAATCTAAAAGGTCCCTTGATCTTTCTTTCTGAGGTGGTAATAAAATGCAGTGGCCCATATAATAAAAAGCAGACAGCCATCAGTAGCCAATTTTCCTTGAAAGATGAGGTAACACCTAAAATGTGCCTGTTCCTGAGGGAGCTGGGACCTGGCTGGCAGCAGCACCAGACATTCCTCGGCACTGGCTTTTATGCAGTGACCCATTTCCCTCGGGCTGTTTCCTTACAGAACAATGTGCAATTAAAACTCTCAAACCTGGCATTTCATTAAGAGGTGAGGGATCAAACTGACCATATCGTTTAATTTATTTTCTCAGTCTAGAAACTTTATTTGCTTGAAACATATTCCTGGAGAAACGGCTCCTACGATCTTTTATCTAGGGAAGAAATAGGGGTTTGTGTGGGTGTTTGGTCAAGGATCATTACAGGCAATAACCTCCTCGATAAAACACATTCCTTCTCACTGACGTTCATTTGGCACAATTCCACTGAACTGAATGGAATTCACCAAACTTCAGATCCAAGAGCTTCTTAGAAGTTTTTAATTAAAAAGACACCATTACTAAAGCCACTATACATTTACTGAAGAGATAATAAGCTCCACCACATTAGAATTACTCCACAGTCTGAGACATGAGCTTATAAGCTGCATACACCCTTCTTCCACTCTTAAATACTTACAGCACAATCCACACGCTGCATTTTTGCAGAGTGTGTCCAGAGCCTGTGCCAACTTCAGCGCACTCCAGCTGGAGGTGAGGTGCTCGTGGTAAAAGAAGTACATGGTGCTACAGAAATTTATGCAAAAGTACTGAATTCTGGGGTCCCCGTTGCTCCTGGCTTTGAGGCGGCCGTGCCTCATCGCACCTCGGCAGAACTAGAAACAGCTCCTGAGCTGCCTTTTGGTGTTGTTAATTTTGGCAATGGTAACTTCCCACACATTTATAAGCAACTGCACGGGATGTGCTCACCACTGAACCTGCCCAGGAGGCACAATGACAAAATTCGTTTTCTACCCACTACACATTTTTATTTATGATTTGCTGAATTTTGCAACAGCCTTCTATAGCTCACCTCAAAAAAATGCCTTATAGAAGTCATCACATATATTTATTGCTACACACCCACGCAGGTATAAGCCAGTGATCCCACTTTCTTCATCCAGACCATCACAGCTTTCAAGGGGAGGAGTAAATCTTCTCACCAGCTGGGTGGAACTATCAGAACTGCCCTCCCTACCCTTCTTGCAAATGCCCACGTTTCACTTTCCTTACCCACAGCGTAGCCTCAAACTCCCCAGGAAACTGAAACCAGTTTTACCGGCCAGAAGACACTGTCCAGGGTTCTGGAAAACTACGTCATCATTTGAGGTCTTCTCAATCACACCTGAGCTTCACTGATTGTCTGCCTTCTCTCTGAAGATGGCCACTGCCATGTCCAGGCCTGTATTTAGAATTGAAGTGCCCAAATACCCTGTAGCAAGTGTAACTGAAAGCCACTCCTAATTTTGGAAACTCAACCGGTTTTAGTATTTCAAGCAAGATTTGTATTTACATTTGGAGTATTTAGCAGTCCCAAAATGACCGTGTTTGACCCACCTGTACCTGTATCTATGTACACGCTGGGCTGCCCTTACGTGACTGAGCACAGAGGGGAGGCAGAAGGTGAGGATCAACAGCTCTGCCGGGGCTGGTACAAGGCACCACACTGCAAAGTTAATTTTGATTGTTCTTGATGTTTCATCTAAAAAAATCGTAATAGGGACAGAAGACTTTGGTGTTTTAGTGGTGAACAGCAGCATGGGTAGGGGGGAAGGCAGGGGAATTGCAGCGAATTGAGAGGCAGGAAGGCACTGTTAAGGAGAGCAGAGGAACCTTGTTTTTGTGAGAAGCAGCACCTTCCAGCTCCCTGAGCATTTCAACCCACACACTTAACCCCCACTTTGAGAAAGAAAACTACAACATGGCTAAGCACTCCTGAACGCTGTGAAGCCCCTGTTTTAGCACATTCTATGAAAAACAGGTCATGTACATTATATAGTTATGGACAGAGAAATGGGATGGGAAGGAGACGCAGTCATGCACGGAAATGATGCAGAAAGGTTTGGTTCTGAAAGCAAAGCTACGAAAAGAAAAAGATTCCTTATGCCCTGTTGACTTTGTGAAGTTCTGCAGTGCTCTGCTGGAAGTCCATCTGTGTGAGAGCCTTGGGACAGGACAGACACAGGTAGATGTTTCTTACAGCACTTGCAATTACTGAGGTGGATTTCTGATCACATTAGAGCTCACTTCAACTGAAACTCATTAAGGCCAAGTTGTTCTCAAAATATTAGGACTAACAATTCCTTGCCAAACATGCATATGGTACAGAGATCAGTCCAGTGCTCAATTATCCTCTAGGGAGGCTTTTCCCTTTTTCCCCTAGATCGTAAGGACATTATTAGACACAGCCACAGGATCAGATGGACAATGGTCCATCCAGTTCCACAGCTGCTGCAGGTCTGCACGGCAGGACATTTTTGTGTTAAACACAGCTACTGACAAACAGAAAGATGGGTGGTTAAACTGGTGGATTTGATGAATGTATGGTAGTGTGTGTCAGATAGAGAGCAAGAAATACTTCTATCTTTATCAAAAATATTCCTACTTTTTAGATTACCTGAAAAATATGCAGTTTCACTGTCAATAGGCTACTAAAAACTCAGCTCCCACTGAAGTTCCAAGAAGGAGGGACCGGTGTGTATCAGGTAGAGAGCAAGAAATACTTCTGTCTTTATCAAAAATATTCCTACTTTCACTGTCAATAGGCTACTAAAAACTTAGCTCCCACTGAAGTTCCAAGAAGGAGGGACACACAATAGGGGAACAGTTGGTATGTTTTTCCTCAACACACCCACTTGCCTTCTGTGGTGGCCAAATACACGCGGAGCCGTCAGCAGCCTCACAGAGAGCCTCACCCCACCTCCAGGCACCACGTTGGACTATGGAAACTGCTGAACAGAGATGGTGGTGTCCCCCAAAAGCCCAGCAGAGCAGCAGCTGAGCCAATTCACGTGGAGCTGGGCCCGTGAGTGGCTGCTCTTGGCGTCTGTCCTCAACTGGAGACAGCCAGACAAACCACCCATCCCCTCCAGGTACCCACGCTTGGCAGAAATTAAGGAAAAACTTCAAGAAAATACTAGTACGTGCTTCAAGAAAACACCAACAGTAATTTCTAACACTAAAAGGCAACACTGCTCTAGACAGGGTCAATGGACAATAGGAACGTATCCTGAATGCTTTAAAAAAGTCATTAATTCTAAATAGATTACAATACTTAAATACTTTATATTGGTCTGCATTTAAATAAGACAGTAAGTTTCCTTTTTTTGAGACCTGCAGCTGGTCTCTACATGCCCATAAACAGATTTCTGCTTTGGTATGTGTGAGATGATCTCTTCTCACCAAATATCTTATTAAAGAGATCCAAAATATGCAACTATGGATTTGTTTAATTTCCAGAATTCTCTGCAGTTCCATGATCTAAAACTAACTTAACAAAACCAAGCACCATTAATTCACTCCTTGACACTTGAATAATGAGAGATACAAAATTCTTTGTAATGCGATTCAGTGGAAAATGAATTTTGAAGTAAAACCTACAGAAAAATAACTAAGTATATTAGTGGTAGTTCAGGTGGTAAATGAGCATCCAGCCCTACACGTCCTTCTTGGGTACTACCCTGTGGGCAAGCCCACAGCATATTGATACAGAGAGCAAGGAGCACAGCTCGGGCTGCCCAGCTCAGGAGGGGATGAAGAGTCCTGGCTGCGGGGTTTCAGTCACTGAGCTCTGGTGTCTGGGCCATATTCTCTAGTCTGTCTTATAAGCAGGAGGACTAAAAAAAAAGCAAAAAAGCTAGATGCAGTCACACGATTCCTTAAGTCACCACTTCAGGAGAAGACTCACAATAAAAGTCACACTGGGCAGAACCACAGACTTCACATTCTGTAATTTATACAAGCTGTAAATATTTGCAACTCCGAAGTAAAGAACAAGTCACTGTAGTTCCCACTTCACTGTCTCCTTGCCAGGTTGCAAAAAGCAGGCGAGCTAGATACAGTCACACAATTCCTTAAGTCACCACTTCAGGAGAAGACTTGCAATAAAAGTCACACTGGGCAGAACCACAGACTTCACATTCTGTAATTTATACAAGTTGTAAATATTTGCAACTCCGAAGTAAAGAACAAGTCACTGTAGTTCCCACTTCACTGTCTCCTGGAGTATTTTTAACTTGATCAGGATTAGGAACAAACTGCCAGTGTAGTTGTAATTATCACTCCAATCAGAATTACCAAAGTTAAGCAGATGCGAGTGCAGATTATTTTAGGATTTGTTTTGAAAAATAACCCCATCCTCTCCACGCTTAAAGAACAGAGCTAAGTGCATGAGCAGGATGCACGACGGTGTAAGGAAACGGGCTGAATGGAGAGCATATGCCTGAAAACCCCCAGCCTGGGCTTTATATAAAGAAGGGATCACCTTTTTACTATAAGCAAAGTTACATTTTGGGAGTGACCCACAAATAAGCAGACCCTCCAAAGCTTTACAATTAAGGAAAAAGGGATCACCTTTTTACTATAAGCAAACAGTTACATTTTGGGAGTGACCCACAAATATGCAGACCCTCCAAAGCTTTACAATTAAGGAAATTTGCTACATATTAACAAACTAAAGCCATTATACCCAAGATCTAAGGGAGGCCAAACCCTGCAGAATAACCCAGGAAGGGGTTATTTGGAAAAACTGTGGACACGGGATATTGCTCAGTGCCCTCTTTACATGTGAAATCTCCAGGTCCCTGGCGTGAGAGGGATGCAGATTAGAATGCCAACTTTAAAATTTATAAAGTAGTTCTAATTATACCGGTTTGGAGAATTTTACACATGACCAGTAACGCGACAGACACAGAAGAAGATGTCTCAGAGACTGCTCTGCTCGAGGTGAGCAGCTGCTCCCAGCACACCACAGGGATGCTCCTCTTCCTCCTCGCAGCCACGCGAATGCAGGGTAAGACCCGATATTACGGCAACTACTCGACATCCCACGGCAGCTCCATCCCCCGGCTCCCTCCTCCAGCCGGGGCACAACAATCCGGGCGCTGCGCTCGCACCGACATCCCCGCAGAGCCCAGCGGCTGCTCTGCCAAACTGCTCCTCTGCCCAGCTCATGGAATCACCTCCCAGCTGATAACAGCCTGGCGACGGAAAATGCGCGGTTGTTAACCGCCGTTGTGACAAATAACACCCTTCTGCTGACAACCCCATTTTTTCCAATACAGACCTACTCGAACTGTTTATTATTGACACACGGGACTGGCTCTGCCATTAACTAATTTTAAAAAACACATGGTAAACAGCAATAGTGAACCTGCCAGCACTCTCACTGCTTGAGCAAAGCTAAATCAAACCCTGTAACAAACCCCTCTTATTACCAGCCCCGTCCTGTCAGGCTCTGTGTGTACAGAAGAAACAACTTCTTCTCAGGACTTCTCTCAGCTTCCTTTCCCGGCAGATCCTCCTGTGGGTTTGCTTTCCAACTACAGACCACCACTACTCCTGCCCTTCCCAAAACCAGTTAAGATTGGCTTGACATTTCTTGTGCTCTCTGCAAACCAGGGCTCCATTTTGCAAAGTATCTACTGAAACCCTACATAAAGAACCAGTGGTGTGTGTACATTCCTGCCCAAAATGCTGTTTGTCCATGTAAAAAAGACACATGGGTGCACTCAGCCTTCCCTCATACACATTTCTAATTTTCACTCACTAATTAATCGATCCCATTAGAAATCTAGATCAACTTTAGGTACAGCTTCTACATTCATTATCAAGACATGGAATACCCTTTTCATTATGTTCAGTAGTATTTTTTAAAACATTTTTTATCTCCAAGTTGAAGATATTAAAGAAGTTCAAACAATATTCAGATTTCTTCAAGGACACCGCGCAGGCTTTAGTATAATAGGTTAGTACAGTTTTGTCTGTTCTGCAGGGAACTAACAAGAGCTGCTGAAAGGAGGTTACTCAAATAAATTGCATTTCCACAGTACAAAACCACCCTGGCACAGCTTGTTTCTGCCCTAGGTAATGAGGTGACACCGTATTGCAGTTCATGCTTTTGTCCAGTTTGAGAATTAATCCATATTACACACACACAAAAGAAGATATTTGACCTCACTTGTCCTCAAAGCAGTCTAATTTGCCTAGATATTAAAGCGCTAGTGATGTGTATTTAATGAGAATTCTTTTTGCATGTTTATTATCCAGTGACATTTAGGAGGTCAGCCTGATAATTCAGTTATGGCCTCTGTCTTGCTACTTTATTTAATGTAAAGGAAAATGGGATGTGACCCAGGTTGCATTTAACTACAAATAACAACAGAATGTGAGCTCGTATCTGGCCTGACAAAAAGCAGAGAGGGAGTGAAGCAGACGCAGCCGTTCCCTGGGTGGAAATGTGGGGAGCCTGAGCCCAGCAGCAGCACATACAGAGACCTTCCCCTCTCACCACTTTGTGTGATGTTCAGCTGTCAAAGATAAACAAGCTCCACGGGCTGATTCTCAAACTACCGTGCAGGGTCATTCAAATTCTTAAAAGCCAGGAGAGCCCTCAACCCAAACCCTTACCCAAAGTTCATCCAAACTCCACCACAGCCCCTCCTGATGCCCTCTAACCAGCCACAGCTTGTTATACTCTCATTTACCTTCCTATCTCTAAGCTGAAAAAAAAATCCCTTTTGCTTCCCAGTGCACGATGGAGATCTAAAGCTCTCCCCACATGGCCTCCTGCCTCGAGGTGGGTTTCCACAGCTTGACTTTGTGCAGGTACCACACTCTGAGGAGCATCCCCGGGAGCTGCACAGGCAGAGACTGCAGAACGGGGGCCGGGTGCTGCGGTGTCTCAGGCCGTGCAGCCCCCAGAAAGACTTCTTCTGCCTCAGACATAAAAGGCTCTGTGGGGGGCAGAGGGGGGTAGGCGTGAAGTGAAGACTTATTTTCTTCCTTGCTGTGAACACTTCATCTCCACACAACGCGCGAGTCTCCCTGTGTCCTTCCTAGAGCACTCTGGAGCATAATGAAGCACAGTTTCTTGTTTCACACTCCCATCTTTGTTTATTTTATTTAAAGCTTTCACTTCGGAGCTTTGAGGCTAGAGATCAAACAAATAAAAGGGAATTTGGAAGCTGCAATGTCTGATCTACATTCTGCTCAGAAGTTAAACTAAAAATTGCCCCCCAGCCAATACACAGGCACTCGTTTTGGAGACTGTTTGGTAGGGTCTAATACAGCCAATTTGCCTCCCAGAAGGTCAGTATGAAAATCCTTGGTTATTACTTCACCTATCAGATGACAAAGTTAGTCTCACGACTAAGGCACTGGACTCAAATTTAAGAGATCTGAAATTACGTTTCTGTATTTAATTTCACAGGTGCCACACACTCAACGAAGTCAGCCATCGCTCTTCCTGCCATGTGGCCATCTCACCCATTTGGGTACAAACCTTCTGGGACAAAGACCCTGATTTTTTTCCTACAGCAAAATTTTCCATTTGCATATAAGTAAACTGAGAGCTAAACATCATTCTCCCTTAGAACCATATGGGCAACAGCTCCTTCTCTGATAGAATTAAAACCAATGATCTCACCAGCAGGTCTTTGCCTCATGTTCTCAGTTTCCACTTCAGTCTCCCTTACCAGCAAACAAGCAACAATCATTTTGACTCTTCTGATTCGTATGATAGTTTAAATATTACAGAAAAAATTCTGTCTGAGTAGGTAGCATTTCTGGCATATTGGGCAATTTTCCTGTTACGTTGGACCTATTCCCTTATATACTATGATGCTGATCACAAATTTCTACCAAATGCAATTTCAGATTACATGGCCAAAACTACAGATCTTCTATTTATACCTGGTTTGTCAGATGACACTCTATGCTCTTTAGACAATCTCAGTAACAGACTCATTTATTCTACTAAGTTCATATTTCAGATCAATTAGAAGACATAAAGAACCACATTTTTCCACAGTGCATGACTGGGACCCCAGCTGAAGTCAACGAGAGCCCTGCAGGCACATCTGAAAGCAGCATTTGATCTATAATCACATTTATTGGGATACGAGCACATAGAGGCTCTATCTTACCACACCGAACATATTGGGAAGATTTCTATTGCAAAGAAAATAGGATCAGAACCCAATCCATGCAGGGCACTATGGCTTGTGCCATGCCATCAGCTTTTAGGCAGAGCTCTCCAGTTGTGTGAAGGGTGTTTCTTAATCAGAGATGGCAAATCCATTGTTTGAGCACATTTCTGCTTTTATACAGAGAAAATATCCCCATGTACAATGAAAAGACTTAAAAATGCTAAAGACTTTTGAGAGTGAGTGTAGTAGACGATTCAATTATTACACATAGATTTGGTGCAAATACTTCTCTGAATGTGTGTTGCAGAGCTCAAAGCAGACAGCAGCACAGGGTTAGGTCCTGCAGTGTCACACACCCTACTCAAGCAAAGACTTGGTTTGATTTGATGGCCCCACTGTGTGCAAAACCAGCTACAACACTGCATTTTCTTTTAAGATATTTTGAAGAAAGTTTAGCGCTTAACCAACCCAAGCATCAGCACTGGAGACCCAAGTCTTTGATTTCCTCACAAAAGCAGGCAATATCCCTCCAAGTCCTCATCACACTGACTCCCACGTTACTCACACACCTTTAGGCATGAAGTGTGAAGTGCCCTGCCCAGAGTAGAGGAGCTAAATCCTAATTTCTTGCCTCTGCACCAAGCTGTTTCTAAGCTCCAAACTAAGTTCTTGGCCCAGACAGTCTTTATCAAATACACCAGTGACGGGGACCGGGATGGCAACCACCAATCTGCTCCACAAAAGCAACCAAGGAGACATCTCGTGATAACAGGTCTCAGATAGTTCTGGTCCAGAAGGCACCTGAATCAAGGACTTGGAAGGCCAAGTCTTTCAGCTGCTAATCTACTCAGCCATTCTGTGGCTGACGTTTTGTTTCTAAGTAATTACAGGGCAGCTCCAAAGTGCCACAGGTACAGGAATCACAATAACCCAAGTGGAAGCCTGTTATTCAGGGGGTCTTGATTCAAGCAGAGTAAAAGGACATTCTTTTTACAGAGGACCATACCCAAATACAAAATTAGCTGCCTCCCTCACGTGGAGACAAAAGCAGTGGCTGGTTTATACCTTATTAAGTAAGTCCTACGAAGAGGAGCCCTGTGCTCTCCGTGCTGAGTTCAGCTCTCCCAGAAGGGAAGCTGCCACGGCGTGGCACTGTTCACAGACACCAGCGTGCGCAGGAGAGATGTCACAGCAGGAAATTCTGGCTCAGCCCATTTCGTAGCCCTCTTAGCATCAGCCTCCATCTGGAGATCCCCACAAAACATTTTTCTGCATTCCACTACCTTTTCCACTGGTTTAAATCATTCCATTCTCTCCACTGCTGGCCACGGTGCTTTTCTTTCATTTTCCAAATTTAATCCAGCCTAGAAATGACGCCACAGGGCCACATCCCCAAACCACAGACATGTAAAAAATCAGGACAGACAGCAGTTTAGATGATCTGGGCAGGGGGTCTCGCCCTAACAGACATATGTGACATGGTCTCTTGGTGGCACACACTCACATCCATCTGTCGAGATGGAACGGAGCCCACTGCACTTCCCTCACCCTGTGTTCAGTTCACATGCACCACCTAAAGCTCTGGGTTCAGCAGGCAGGGCACACAGCGCTGCGAATCCTCAACATCCTAAATCCTTGGATTGTTGGCATGGAAAACATTGCAAGAATTCTCACTGGGGGAGTTGGGGGGAGGAAAGAGGAAACACGAAAACAACCACCAGCCCTGGGCTCCTCGGAGGGAAGCAGATCTTTCCAACAGGAAAACAACAGATCGCAAGCATTTACCACGTTTGGTTTAATTGCTTGTGGTCAGTGAATTCAGTAACAGCAACCTGAACTTTTTTATATGCGCACAGGCTCCTGTAATTAGACATCAGGAATTACCACTTTGTCTTCTACTAAACACCAACTGAGCAGCCAGCTTAGTTTTAGGAATGGTAAGGAGTAAACCCTAATTTTCACACATATTTCTACATGAGAAAGAAACTAAATGATTCAAAAGTAGTAGCCAGAGAAAACACAGCACCTGTAAAGCACTAGCAGGTCACAGTGACCCATATACAAGTGATTTCCATTACTGTGAGCCAAACTTGTAACCATTCACCCTGAGAGTGTGAAGAGGTATCAGGAAGAAGTGTGAACATTCCTGGGAGAGGATTATGAACGTGCGTCAGAAGAGACTCAGCAGAGAGGGGAGCTCAGGGCTTTCCCTGCACAGTCAGCAGTGTAAAACTGTTTCCCTTCTTCCCCAGGTAACTCGGTAAGGATGTCTGTTCAACATCAGCTAAGGGACAGTGGCTCAGAGGGGAGCTAAAGCCCAGCCCGAGAAGCCCCACACAGCTTGAAATACCTCCACAATGCGGATTTAAGACTCTGTGTTCTTTGTCCCAGACTTTGCCGTCATTAGTGTAAATAAAGGTTTACAACGGCCTTCTCCAGCTAGCTGTAACGTGGTAATATGGCATTAATAACTTAATACACTATTAACTGATAGACAATCAGTATTAGCACAATGTTTACCCTCGCAAACCCTTATCAAGTGTAGTATCTCCAATCCTCACCCTGCCAGTAATTAACAGGTGGGGCTCATTACACAGCCATTGCCACTTCCCTCGGGAACCCGTGCCTGCCCAGGGCCCCCAGCCCGGGGAACGGCTCACTGATTTAAACTCCCTGCAGAACAGCCAGGGCGTTTCGCCGACCAGGGCCTGCACCCCTCGTTTCCAAACACCGCGTCCAAGGAGCTGCGAGGGGCACTCGGAAAGCGGGGCCTCCCCGAGCCCCCACCGAAAGGCCGCACGCCCCCCAGTCTTGCTGTCGGGCCCCTCTCCCCAGCCCTGTGCCAGCCCAAATACATTTATTTACAGTCCCGGGGACGATTATTTAGCTTTGGCACCGCAGCCACAGCCCTTCCCGGGCCAGAAGTTTGGGGTGAGGGGGGGAAGCGGCACTCGGGGAGCCGCGGAGAGGGGCGCCCCCCGCCCGCGCCCTACCTGACCCGTGCTGCTGGCGGAGGATGGCGGCCTGCCCGGGCGGCGGCGAGGCCGAGGAGGCAGCGGCGGCCGCCGAGACGGTGACGGTGGAGGCAGCCCCCTCGGCCGGGGGCGGCGGCGGCGGTG
>NW_015090842.1:13359248-13362271 GCF_001431845.1 Calidris pugnax
CCCCCCCGCCTGCCCCTACCCTGGGGGCGGCCTCTCTCCCCCTCTCCTCCTGCCCCGCAGTCCCCCCGGAGCCCCCCAGCCCGCACGAACCGCCCCCAACACGGCCCCCCGGGGGTCTCCGTGCCCCGCCGTGACACCCAGCCCCACCGAGGACGCGCCCCGCGGTCCCGGTGCGGCCCAGGCTCGGCCGGGAGGGAACGGCCCCAGCCGCGCCCGAGCACGGCGCAGAGCAGCCGGCGGGCACGTGGCCGGGGCAATCCCGGTCCCGCATCACGGGGAAAGGGGCTCGTTTCCTGCGGGACAGGGAGAGAAGGGGGTCGCCCCAGGCGAGTGGGGTTTGCGGGGGGAAGAAAGCAAACTTCTCTCCTGAGGCGGCCCCACGGTCCTTCCCGAGCGTGGCCGAGGAGGGGCTGCACGGCACGCACCCCCTCCGCTCGGCTCGGGAGGAATGAAACGTGACCGCGAAACCAGCAACAGATGGCAACGTTTGCACCGAGCCACCGCACACCGGGGGGGAAACGTGCCACCCCCCCCGGCCACACTGCAGGAGAGGGGCTGCCAGTGAGACCAGTGCACTGGTGTGTCGGGAAAGGAGGGGGGCACGCCGCAAACCCCACGCGTAGGGGAGGGGGGGCACGCACCACCCCGCTGGAGCTGCACTTACGCTGATTTTGGTTGCATCCTTATTTGTTACCTAAAAGAACAGAAAACAGGGGGGGGTTAGACTGGGCGCTGCCAGCACATCAGAAAGATGCTCATCCTCCCACCCCGGCACAAGGACAGGACACGGGCAGACACAACTTTTCTCCACTTGCCATTCATACAGCCCCTGCCTGGCTGAGGGGAGCTCCCCAGGCGATGGGGAAGGCAGCAAACCAGTGCTCAGCTGGGGGGACTTGTTTTGGAAAAGCTCCCGTGGTGCCCACAGAAGCGCTGCCCTCTCCAAGGCTGCGAGCAGCGGCCAGAGAAACGCTTGTTGCACGCCGTGCTGCTCAGCGACAGACACGGGGGAAGATGCACCAGCACAGCGGGGAAGCTCAGGGCAGAGCTTTGGTCCTGAAACATCCTGGGAGCAGGTACCGCTCAGCAGGTTTCATACCTGGGGTTTTTTGGGTGTTTTTTTGGTTTTTTTTTTGTCTGCAGCTACTGTAAAGCCAGGATCTCACTGATGCGCCTCCCAGGGAGATGGTCATCATTCTCCAGGCATGCCCTGTCATCATTTATTGTAAAAGCAACTCACGGTTTTTATATAAGGTTAAAGAAGACATTTAAATCCCAGCGATTTATTTCCCTGTCTGACAACTGACTTACACTTTCCCCAGCTAGGCGGCATCACATTAGCTCAGTGTCTATATGCTTTGCATCTCTATTTGAGCTCTGCAGGAAAACAAGCGTGCCACAGAGAGGGGAGCTGGCACAGGCAGGGAGGCTGCCGCGGGGCACCCTGCCGGCACAGAGGCCGGGGGCTGGCGAGGATGACGTGCCCCGTGCAGTAGAGCAGCACAGCCTGGAAATCCTGTTGCAGCCCACCCCTTGTACAGCCCCCTTTGGCACCAGCAAGGTGTCTTGCACCGGGGGGGAGGCTGCAGAATGAACTGGCTTACGTTGGGGAAATGCAGCTGAAAAATTTAGGCTAGAGCCTACCCTCACAGCAGGCGGCTTGCGAGGGGGAGGAGAAAGGACACGCAAGATTTAACTCCACTTCATGCATTTTAATTACTACATCTGACTGCCTGAAAATGTCTTGCTGAGCTCTAGATACGGACACAGGTGTGTACGTGCACCCCAAGAAACTGTGTGCATTTGTATATGCAGATTGATGTGTACTTAACATACCAGCAGAGAGAGGTGTAGCCCTCCTGCCTTTATCGGCGCTGTCAGCGAGCGAGCCTTTTACAGCAATTACGAGGAGCTCTCCCACCTTTTACAACAATTCCTAGCTCAGCCCACAGAAGCAGGTTTTTGCTTGTCCCCACTTCACACTACAGCTGGTTTTGACTGCCTGTCTTGGGTCCTCATTGCTGATTTTGCAGCAGCATTTATCATTTTCTATTTACAATCCCTAAAGCACTGCCTTTTTTTTTCCTGAGGTGAAGTCCCCCACGGTGCATGCCCTCTCCTCCTCTGCCCCAGGGAGGGCCTGGGGATGCCAGTGCCTCCAGCTGCTCACTGGGGAGGCACTTTCCTCTCTGGGACTGCTGAGTTTATTTTGATCACCCTCTGAGCACGCTGCACTCGATGAATAGATATATCTCTGTATTACCTTGCTCCTGCTGCCGGGGACACTGATGGCTAATTCGTGTGCAAGTTCTCTGGCTGGTTCTTTAAGGTACCACCACTGGATTTCCAAGGAGTAAGAGGTGGATCCGCTGGCTCGGAAAGCACAAGGCATCTCAATATCATCTCCCTCCCTAACAGTCACATCTTTGGGAACTTCAGTAAAGGTAGCTGGGGGGGGGAAGACAGAGTTACAAGGGCTGGTTAACGGGAGAGATTCAAAGACAAGATCAGTCCTTTTTTCCGTGTAACGTGAGCAGTTTCAGCCCAGGGGCGAGGCGCTGCCCGGGACCCGGCTTTCCCGCAGCCCGGTGACCGCAGGACACGCGGAGCATCCGGACCGCGTCCCCGGGGCTGAGCCGGTCCCCGCCACCGGCGGAAAGGGAAAGTTTGAAGAGGATCTTAAAAACCCTTCGTCCTCTCATAGAAATCCCCCGGCTGGACACAGGGGCACCAGTGTCCCACGCTCCCTCCCCCGGATCCGGCTCGGGGACTGTCTGTCCCGGGCTGCGCGCCCGCTGCGTCCCGCTCCGCTCCGCGCCGGTGGCTGCGGGGCGCCGAGCCCGCTCTGCCGGCAGCTGCGGCCGCAACAGTGCCACCTTGTTCTGCAAAAACAACCCCCCCTCCCCAGCCCCGGGCAGCGCTCCCCCGCCCCCAGCCATCAACGCTGCCGCTGGGAAACGGCTGCGGGGAGGACGGGGCTCGGAGCGACCGGCGGCGGGGGGGGAGCGGCACCGCAGCCCCGC
>NW_015090842.1:13362452-13362680 GCF_001431845.1 Calidris pugnax
CCTCCCGCCGGAGAGCCGCCTGTCCCGGAGCGGCGGGAAGAGGCACAAGTTCCCCACTCACCGGTGACGATGAACAGCAGAGGCGCGTTGAACATCAGGTAACAGAGGGTGCAGAAGAGCCCCCGATTTTCCATCTCATCTATGTGGGCTGCGGGCGGGGCCGGGCTCGGGGCGCAGCCGGACACGCCTCAATCCATCGCACACGGCGGGGCCGGGGCAGAGCTCCTT
>NW_015090842.1:13362842-13450531 GCF_001431845.1 Calidris pugnax
AGCTCCTTCCCAAAAAAAAAAAAAAAAGGCCAAAGCCACCCGACCGACCTCGGCGTGCGGGGAAGCAAATATAAAATCCACAGCCGGCTGCTCAAACTCGCTCGCAGGTGGGAAGCGACGTTCCTGGGAACGAAGCGGTAAATCTCGTCTCGTTCTCTGCTCCGCCGCCAGCGGGATTCACCTGCCCGGCGCTGAGTGGGGGCTCCCGCTGCCCGCAAACGAGGAACCGGCGCCGGGCTCCCCTCCGAGCCCCATCACACTGAGCTGCCCGCTCCGGGAGCCCGCAGGAAGGTCCAACCGGGTGGCGGGGGACGAGCCTCCTCCTCTCCCCTCGCCCGGGCGCTGCCAGGCTTCCAAACTCACCGCGCTTACCGCGTGGTAAAACACACCACGGAAAACGACCCCGCTATTGATGATTGATACGGAACCATAACGAGAAAAAATGTTCCTATGGATCAGCTGTTTCTCAGGCAAATGCCCCAATTAAAACGTACAAGTGCTCCGAAGTCAAGGCAGTCAAGCCATTGCAGTGAGTTACACTCACAAGCAGAGGTTGATTTTTGCAGTAAGTAATGCCAGGGAGCTGTATTTTAATAAATTTGAGGTGCCTTTCTAAAATCTTTGCCTTTTTTTTTTTCTGAAATTCTATTAGAAGTCACCATTTTATTCAGCCACAACTTCATGTAATCACTGGGATGGCATGGGAAGTGTGTTTTATGATCCACAGAACATTTCCTTTATATTTTGAATGGCTTCATTCTGTACCAGAATGCAAGGCTGGATACTTGGAAGATTTCTATGGAACAAACTAGAAACATTCACTTCTTGAATAACTAAATCACAGCAATTTTTAAACGCTGAAATTCTATTAGAAGTCACCATTTTATTCAGCCACAACTTCATGTAATCACTGGGATGGCATGGGAAGTGTGTTTTATGATCCACAGAACATTTCCTTTATATTTTGAATGGCTTCATTCTGTACCAGAATGCAAGGCTGGATACTTGGAAGATTTCTATGGAACAAACTAGAAACATTCACTTCTTGAATAACTAAATCACAGCAATTTTTAAACGGGTGCCAGTTTCTAGCTCCCCAGGTACCTCCCTGCCTGGCCAGACAGACTGATGGAGGCTCAAGTGGTTGTCCCCTGCCAGCTGCCACCTCCTGCTAGGAAACCCACCTCCATGGCTTCCACCAGGAAGCACCAGTAAAATTCACGTGACCCTGATGAATACTGAGACTGCATCAAATCAATATTTCCTCTTGGAAATTTTTTTTCTTCAAAGCCTTATTTAGCCATCCCTACTAATCATAGAATGATTTAAATCCTGCAACAGTCCTCTGGTAGGTCTATGACAACTTGCCTGAAGAGCAACTCCTTGCCTTTCTGCATAGTATTTACTGGCACCCTAAACACCATTCACTTAAATAATAATCACACTTTGCTTTTCCACCCAAAAGCTCAGTGTGCTTCACGCAGTAAGCAAGCATCATTCTTTCTTTTCACGTATGGCCTTAGGCCAGGTGGTTCTGCAGTGAGTTTCATTCCCACCTTGCCAGTGCTTCACCTGCCCGGCCACACGAAGGCAGGGAAAGGCAATCATCACAGACATACCTGAGGAACCAAATCCAGCCTCTGAAGTCTTCCTGTCAAATCCCAAGAATGGGTTAAGCTCCATCCTCCGCGAGCCAGGCCATTCTGCTACTTTGTGCCCTCTGCAGCAGGATTGATTAGAAAACTCCTAATGGATAAACAGAATCAAAACAGAAGAAATTTTTGTAGCAAATTACTCGTGACAAATCATATTTGAAAAACTTTTACTTAAGTTTTTATTTAAAAATACCCAGTTCATGTTAAGTGAGTTTTGTTTCTTAGGTATAAAAAATAAGTAATAAAAATGAAAAGGAAAGGCAAATGCATTTAAACTTAGTTCTATTTTAATAAATCTAAGGTTGTTATTATAGTAAGTGTTGCTGAAGTGAAGACAGTTTTAGCTTAAATGTGTCCCTCGATTTATAACATTAAACCATCAGTTCTACTGTATTTACTATGCACCAAATTTTATTTTATACGTAGCAGCTGAACGCTGAAGTGCTGGTATCTTTGTATTAAATTAAAGTAAGGAATAAGGAACACGAGCGTGTTTTTCACAGTCTTAAGTTAGAGTAATAACAAGACCCTTTTATGTTCTCCTCTTCTACTAAAATTATAATGGGGGACTATTGTGCTCTGCACTGACTAGCAAGTACTCTGTGCAAATCACTTTGCTCTTAGGATCGTAACAACGTTTGAAGTCATTTATTGATTCAATCCTGTCAGCAAAAGGGACTTCTCCAGCGCAGAAGCTACCACCAGCCTGCACTCCTACCCCCAACAGGTGATGAGAGGCAGGAATATCACAGGGAGGAGCTCCCTTTGCAGTTGCTCATCCTGCAGCATCATCCCCACCAGCCATTCTCACTGAAACCAGGGAAACTATTCAGACACTTAAAGGCTGTATTTTGGTGATGACCACAATATTTTGCTGTAACCATGCATGCAGCCACCACAACACCATCACTCAGATATCACATTAAGCTGCATGGCAGATAGGTAACTATCTTACACATAGGCAAACTGAAACGGGTTGTTTTTACGGAGAAATCCTAAGGCATTTCCATAGCTTTCCACTTTCAAGTCAGATTTTGGTAGAGAAGATTCTCTCTGGTGTAGGATAAGCCAAAACACAGGAGCATTTGTTCTGGCAACAGGACTTTTCATCACTTTATCCACATGACTTCACCCCTAAGCCATCCCCTAGGAGATGGTGGCAGGGAGAAGCTCTGAAGTCCCCTTCCTGGCTCCTGAGCACCTTCCCAGGGTGGCCAGAAGGAGCCTGGAGGGACCATTGGATGAAACCAGCCCAATTCCCCCTGAAGGGACAGTCACCTTTGTCCTCTCTTAGTCCCATTCTCATATCCCAGTGTTAGCCCAAATTCTGCTTCGATATGAAATGCAGGAGGGTCGCTGCCTGAGGAGGTGATGGTGACTGGCAGCAGATGATGCTTTAAGCAGACCCTGAGACTGACGGGGCTGGCCATGGGACACTGCTCCTGCTGTCGCTGGACCATGTTTTATAGCAACCCATGAAATCCCATAAGCGATTCCAGCACTGCGTAGCTGATGACATTTAAGAACATTTCTCCCTGTAATTTTTTTAAATGACTAGCAACTCCATTATTTCACTAACCAAAATACTTTCTAATGGCTGCTTGAGGAGCCTTTAATTCATACCCTGCTGTTTGGAGTTAATCCATTCAGAAATTAAAACAGTGCAGGTCACCTTTGAAAAGGAGAAAGCTGCAAAAATACTCAATTTTACACACACAAAGCATATGTATGAGACATTTACTTTGAGTTGGTAGCAAAAGCGCTGTAACATACTTGATGTGACGCAGTGTTCCTACCATATTTAACCAACGTTCACCTCTGCCCTAAATCCTCTGGCAGAAATAAGTCCTGGTCAGCACTCTATTTGTAGATTATTGTCAGAGTTTGGGTGTTTTTTCTCATTTTTCTCATTAGACTGACATGTCTTTTTAGTCACAGGGGCCAGTTTTGCTCCTGCTGATAGAAAGGAAATGGTTCTGCTAATGACTCTGGTGAAGTCCAGGACCTCCACTCCTGCGGTGGCGCGGGCAGCGCTGCTGCTCACAGCTCACAGGCAGCTTCAAGCAAATTCTGGGGCTGAGGGTGCCTCCCCGGGCACCTGGAAATGCTGATGGCATTCTGACTGGCTTCTGAAAACTGCATTATCTTTAGAAAAAAGGTGAGGGGCAGAAGTGAATGTTGGATGTAAACAAGCAAGCAAACAAACAAACAAAAAAAGCAAAAGAGAGAGATGCTAAAATGTTCACATCTCTGCTTCCAGCACAGTGACCTTCACTGTGGAGCTTCTGCCTCAGAGTAGCTCATAACAACAGGCTGGCAACTGCCAGCCCGGTTGCTTTTAAAATGTCACTGGTTTAACATCAAATCAAGAGGTATAATTGCATTTTTCCTTCCTTGTCTCTACCCCCCAAATTCCAGTGCTGATCAGGCCCAAACCAAACAGACAGTGTGTTTGTGTTCCCATAAGAAGGCTGTAAAAGGTCATAAAAAGCTGCAAGTTCAAACGTCAGGACTGTTTTCAATAGACATGATGACTTTCCTGTTTCCCATCTGCGAGCAGCGGGCTGCACCGTCGTGGAGTTATTCGAGGGTCCAGGGGATGGGCAAAAGTCTAACACAGTGTTTGAGAAAGAACTGATTGGTTTTATGTTAGGAAATTCAGGGTTAAAACTGTTGGACTGTGCTCTCCTTTTGGTTTATTCATCCTTACTCTGGACAAGTGACATTTCCACCAAAAAGCTTCATTTTTCTTTCCATGAAGCTGATTAAGGTAGAAAGCACGCTTCTGCATTCTGGCTAGGCACAGTTCTCACTTTACACAGCAAATGCATTTTTAATTGCCTTTAGTTTCTACTTTATCTAGCTTTCTTATCAGATACTCTTTGTTAAACGATCTAATAGTATGAGACACTCATGCAAGAACATACGGAAAGAGAAGGCAACATATATTCATATTAATGCAACAATAGCTCATCTTCTAGTACACCATGCACACAATAAAATCAAAAGCAGTCAGAAAATCAGATTACTCCACACTGTAAAATTTATCTGAAATTTAAGGCACATAGTTCGTTTTAATAAAAGACATGACGCCTGCTGTCTAACACCTAGACAGGAGTGTAAGATGGCAAGAGAAGGCAACATATAGAAACAGTCATCTGTAAAGTCCATCAGCCCATGGGGCTGCCCTTCATCATCTTGTCCTGTGGCAGATGGGAGCTGCAACCCCCACGTGCCAAAAGGGATCCAGTCAACTTAGTGGGCAGAGCTTGGATGAGGTGGATCACCCAGAGGGAGAGGAGCGGAGTAAAAGCCAACTCAGCTCAGTCTTGGGGACTATAAAAAATACTCTGCTTTGCAGAAATATACTAAATACTGGGAAGCAGCCAGGCTCCAGTGCTTACCATGAGAAGCTCTGACTCGGAGAGGCCCCAGCAGTGCCTGGCAGTGCAGAGGCATGTCTTGCCTCTAATGTGTCTCTACCTACACACTGGTTACTCCCTTTGAGTAACATATTTGTGTTTAACTTACACCAGGACCTTTATAAACTATATTAGATCACCATCTTGCAATACTGTCTATATTAAACATAATTATTATAAAATAATATTTTATAGATTATAAATTAAGACTTGTCCCTCTTCTGGGAAGAAAGTGACATAACCATCCTTTGAAAGAGATAAATATGTAGAGAAAACTCAAAATACTCTACATTTGGGTCTACAAAAAAAAAGTTTAACAATTGTTTGCCAACATCCTGGTTCATCACATTCTTAAAGCAGTATAATTAAGGGAGAATTGAAGCCAAAAAATTATTAATAAAGACTGAAAAAAGAATGCTACTAAAATGTTACTAAAAAAAAGAACATTCAGTCCAAGAGAGAACACCACTGAGTTAGGCAATACTTTGTATTTCCCACTGGGCTCACAGAAACTAGTAAACATCTCCCACACAGAAAATTGACATATATTTGACCTCAAAGAACTCCCAGCACCTCATATGGCAAAAATCCATATAAGAAACCAACAGACCAGACAAGATCTGCAGCAACCTCTTAAACGCTTAGGCATCAGTTCTGCAAGTGTTTCTGTGTGAGCTGCAATGGAAGTGCCTCAGCAATCTGTCAGCTCCTAATGTAAAGGGTGAGGAGATGAACCTACTGTGCAAGATTTCAAAGAAGAATACATGTTTTTCATGGGTAAAACAGGAGAGTTTGCTTTACTTTCAAACCAGTTAAGATTGTTTCTCCTTTCCTTTTTATTATTTGCATTGCCATCATCACACCATGCGAGGCTCTCCACTACTACAAAGCTAGAAAATCAAAAGAATTAGAAATTCAGGTCACATCCAGTTTTTTAAGATAGACTCAATGGATGACTGGAGAATTAGTATAATTACTGCAACATCACAGATATTAAGCAAACAAGGCTTGCTTAACCAGAGGTGGAGAAATGAGTTTTATTTGCTTAGAATGCACCAATCTATTTTTCTTTTTTCTTAAATAATAAAAACTTGATAAATTATTGGAAGAAAAAACGTTGCTGTTAAAAAGTCATCATTGCATCCCTCCGGTCAAGAGCTGAAGCTAAGGCTTGCGTGAAAAATGTTTTGATTAAATGTAGTTGCCTCAAGTTTCCTGATTTGGCTGCTTGGTAGCTGACAGAAAGAAGCCACTATGGCAGAGAGGATACTGCTTTTGCAGAAAAAGCGAGGAAGAAAGCTGAGCCAGCGAGACTTGCAGCATCCTCTGCAGCATGATGGCTTCTGTTTCCTGGCCTCACCACAATGATCACCCAGGCACAGGGGGCAACCTTCCTCTGCTCACCTGGGGGCCTTTTTCCAGGACCAATTGTTTTAATAACAGTTTAACATAAAATAGATTTCATTTTATATAGATCTATATTTCTCTCTATATATAGGGTGTATATATATAGATACTCAGTATTCAGAGTTGTTGTGCTTTAAATGATTTAAAAGATTTTCTATATTAAATACCTTTATAAATGCCACTTAAGCTGTGAGAACATAGGGGAATACCCCAAATGGATGCGAGCTACTGCAACTGTCAGAGATCTAAGCACCTAGCGTGCCAAAGTACTACGTCTTTGAATCATGGGTGAATGAGATAGCAAGAGAAAAGGTGTTAATCGTGTGCATTTGCCTGGTTGATAAAGCCAAAATCATGACCTTCGTTAAATCAGTGCAATCAGAAAATGTACAGAAACCCCGTCTTTCCAATTAATACTAGAGCATAAAAGAACAGAGTGCAAGAAAAAGAAAACTTCAAGTAGGACAAGAATGTTATGCTATATACAAAACACACACAGCATGGAAAATCGTATTAGACACAAACATCTTGTATTAAACACACCGTGTCTGGGCTGACGCGCATGAAGTCTTCTATTACTTTTCCTTTACAGCTCAAGACTGCATTTTTATTTCTTAAGGAACTATCAGTAGCTGCTCTCTGCCTAAACCACAAAAACCTATCCACTTAATAAAAGAATGCAACACAACTCATTGAAGCCAACAGTTTCAAAAAGCATCCATTAATTTTCGATGCTTCTGGTTTTAGATGTCTCCCTTAATGAGCTTGAATGTAAACATGCTCTTAATAATTCTGCCAAAATTAGGCTAATAAGTCGATGTCTTCATTTATCAGCCTGACCTCGTGCTGTACAGATGAATTAGATGCTCTGACTTAATCATTTGTATTACTTTTCTTTATATGAAATAAAAATAAACTTTGGGCCAGATTCCCTATTCCGTTCCCGTTCCTGCCATCTATCCTGGCACTGGGAGAAAGCAGCCTGGATGAAGATGCCAGCAGAGCATCTCTGCAGTCTGCAGCCTGCCTGAGAGGGGGTCACCTCCACACAACCCTCGTCGCAGCACGCGTTTGTGGAACAGAGCAGGGAATGTCAAAGGATGTGTATTTTTTGGTTAGCAGATAATCCTTTCATCAATAATGTATCTCTTCTGTCTGTTGGTGAATCAACCCCGCTACCTCACTGGTTCAGAAAGACTGCTAGAGACTGTGGCTCCTAAATTAGGATTGAAATGACTGTTTTGTCCAAGCAGGATCAATTAGTTGCTGGTGTTTCCTCACTGCTTGCTGTAGTTAGAAAGCTGCAGGGCTGACACACGTGGAGGAATAAACGCTGAGCTGTCACCTCACTGGGAGGTGACACTGGGGAAGTTTGGCTACGGCCTGTTGATACATTAACATTTTATGGCCATGGAAGGAGGGACTCAGACAGAAGGAAAATCCATGCAGAAAACTGAACTGCTTATCCCCAAAAATGACAGAAACCAGCCAGTGGGTGTATCGGGCAGATGCTGGCAGTCGCTTGGGAAGGGCTACATCCAGAGCTTGGAAACAGGGACCACTCCAGCAAGTGACCTGAGACGGTCACTGGCTGGAGTGGTGATAGATGTGAGGGATGCCTCTCTCTGCTTCTTGACTTCTGCCTGGGAAGGTCGGAGCCCAGTCCTGGCCAGGATGAATGTTCTCTTGGGTAATTTTCCTGCAGCCCACAAGCCTAAAGCAATGTTTCCCAAAGGAGAAAGAGTTGCAAAGCCCCAAAAGACCAACAACATTTCAAGAATTTACGGGATTTAAGTCACTTGTGTGGTCACAAATGGCCCAGGAACAGGAGCCTCTCCCCATCCTCCAAAGAGACTGGGGCACCAGAAGACCTGGGAGATGCTGCCACAAGCAAACAAAAAAAGATGAGAACTGAAAGGCAAATTGCTCTTGGTCCCACATCCTTCATGTGCACACACTGATGTTTTTCTCCGTGTTCTCAGGGAAATGAGATTAAAAATGATCCTTTCTCACCTCCTTTCTCCCAAGATCTGAACTGGTTAACTTCTGACTGGGGTTTTCCATGTCAGCCCTCTGTAGAGATTCTAAGAGGAAATACCAAAACCTAACCTCAGCAGCACATTTAGTATGTGTAGATAGTTGTTGCATTGTGCATTACAGAGTAGTAACTAATTTTCAGCAGAGAGGAGCTTGTCAGGTGGAAAGAGGGTGGGCAGAAAATACTGGCTGTAAACAAAGCCCAATACTCAGATGAGGTACTGAACAGATGGGAAGATGAATTCAAGGAAACGCTCAGGAGAGTTTGACTTTTACAAAAATTTAAATAAGGTTTTGCTAGCTTAAAATAATAACAATGACCACTGTAGAAATATACAAGTTCCAGCAATTAAGCTGCAAAAGCATCCTGGAAAAGACTCTGAACAAAAGATCTTAATGAAATGAGTCCTTAGAGGTTAGCAAATAGTTCTAACAAAGTGTTCTGTGGACAAATAGTTCCATTTGCAGAGTTTTAGAAAAAAATTGCAACACACATTTGTTCAAAGTGGCTCCCGTTAGGGATAAGCATGTGTCTGACTTCAGATGCTTCCTTCTGAAAGCTCTATTGACTGCCAGGAGACTAATTTAGGCAATAATGCGTAGATAACAAAACCTGGACGCATCAATATGTTTCTCCCTTCCTTGTCTCTTACGTGGGCAAGAGTCCTGATGCTCAGATGTGACTTTGCTCTGATTTAAGCCTCGAAAAGCCGGTGAAAATTTTTGAGGAGAATGATTATTTCTCAAGCTGTAATTCAGTTATGTCCAGTTCACTGCAGGCTGTCGTTCCAAGGCAGAGGCAGGTATCCAGGTGAATTGGAAAGGACAGGCTTCATAGCATGCTAGGAATTCATTTGTGTTTCTGGGACTCGGGCCTGTACAGATGACATTTGTGAGGTATTTCAGCTGGTGGGCAGGGTAACCACCCAGCAGGTAGCACTCACTGTGCCGGGGGACCGCAGCTCTAGCCCAGCTGTACCAAGGCAGGTCCTGCCCCAACCCCAGGGACCTACAAGCCTGCTCAGATCAGCACCCACCTTAAGCATATTGCAACCAACAGGAAGAAGAGAAAGGTAGAGATTTGATTAGCCACAGAATGAAATATATCACTAAGTGGAAAGATATTTGAAATATCCCTGGAAAGTGTTCGAGGCCGGGCTGGATGGGGCTTGGAGCAACCTGGTCTGGTTGGAGGTGTCCCTGCCCATGGCGGGGGGTTGGAACTCGATGACCTTTAAGGGCCCTTCCAATTCTAACCATTCTGTGCTTCTATGAAATAAACAGTAAGAACTTTATAAAAATACTAGAATTTGACTATTTACAGCTACTTAAATATTAAGGCTTTTACTTCACTAATCGGAGATTAATCCATCATGTAAAAATAGATATTTGTTTAAATAAATTGACTACACTGCTAGTTAGAGATAGCGATTTCCATTGTTCAGAAGGTCTGCTTTATTTTGATCTTTTTTTGGAGATAATCCTCATAATCCTGTATGAAGTTGACTACAATATGCATTCTCCCTTAGAGCTCTTTGCACACAGCAGCCATCCTGCTGCCACTCACCAGTTTCTGCTACTGGGCAGTTTGGGTTTTCAGGAAGAAACCGGGCAGCAGTTATGAAGACGTTAACTGTGGTGGTAACGAGAGTGAATCCAGCCACAATATTGTTGGACAACACTGCGAGGAGAACTCAAAGCACTGATTAGAGTTTTCTATCCTGGCAAAATCAGTATTTTTCCTACACCTTTGTGTGCCCTCGTGGTCTATTCCAGTGCTTCCAACTTAAGCCACCGTATGTGGAAGTTGTGTCTGTTTTCCCAACATTATTATTCTGTATATGAAAGCTCTACATACGATGTTTTCTGCTTATCTATTTTTATTGCATCTTTCCTAGCAATAAAGCCTCTCTGAGCTGTGCTTTACACCTCAGAACAAGTCCGTTGGCCAGATGGTTGCTCTAACAAATGGGGAGAAATGTCAGAAGCACTTTTGCATTACCTGGGCAGTGAGGCGCACCAGTCCCGCTCCTCGCTGCCAGCGCCGGCCGTGGCACGTCGGGGCTCAGCACGGGGGACAAGGACCACCTCTCCAGGGGTGACCTCTACGCTGGAGAGAGGCTGCTTTGCACGCCCTGAATTATCTGCCTACGTCTCTCAGATCTGCTCCCAAAAGCCAAAACCTCACCAAAACATTTTCTGCTATAGACACTACCCCCAAAATTCAGATAGCTTTGAATTGGAAACTATTACAGAATCACAGAATCACAGAATCTTCTAGGTTGGAAGGGACTTTAAAGATCATCTTGTCCAACTGTCAACCTAATTTGGACAAAAATAAATTAGTTTGCTTTCAAATCATAACCCTACCATGCTTCATCTTATACTGATTATCAGCATTACATTATCTGCTTGCTAGAGTATGATTTTATTGTATGGGTGATGATTCCTCACTGCTGCTCATGATTTTGTACAAAATAGTGCTGTCAGAGAAGGCATCTTTTAAAGTCCAACTTCATGGCCTTGTTTTGTGGATGAGAAATGCCAAGTCAAATAAGCAGGACTTGCTGCTAATGAGACACTGGTGAAGTGCATCACAGTGAATCACCGATTAGCTAACGATTATTGAAAATCCTGATAATAACAAGCAACATTTTTTTGCATTAGGAAGCTCTTCTTGCTGTCTATAGTTTCTCTGTCAATGCGGTATCATCTAGAAACCAGAGGCCTGAAGCTGGTGATGGCAGTCATGGCTAAAAGTCGTCATATTAATTCATTTTTTTAAGTAATTCGTATGTTCCAGCAAGGACCTACAGAATGGGGAGAAGTACTGTGGGAAGGAAGAGGGATCTGCTGGAATAATCTGTGGTTGGAATAATGAGTGTTCTGTTACCTGCACCCAGAGCAACCCAGGGGAGGGATGGGCAGGAGAACTCGTTCAGAAGCCAAAACCAATGAAGCTCTTTGTTACCCCAGAGAATCACTGGGACTCAGGGGGGATGAATAAGATCCTGGAGAGCAGAAGCACAGGAGATATTCACTGTCTGGGAAATTCTCTGCTGTGCCCAACCATTCTGGGAAGCAGCTGGGGGAGGGACGGATGGGACCCAGGGACGGGAGGGTGCAGGCAGTGAGGCCATGGTGGCTTCCTGAGCCCTGGGCAGCTGCAGCCCATGGGCACTGCTCTCATGAAACCTCTAAAAGGTCTCACCTTTTCGGGGGCAAAGTTAATATCAGAGATGATTAAAGAAGCTGGTGGATTTCTCCCTCCAATGTAACTGCTGTAATAATTTATGTTTTTAAGACACTGTCATCTTTAGCTTTTCTTGCAAGATATTTTTGTTGTTGTTTTTGCTGTACTTGGATCAACCTCTATATCCAGCAACAAAGAATTTCAGTCTTTTTGGCAGTTATTTTTGACCTTTTCTTGAGCAATAGCTGATAGCTTTCCGGACTCTTTGTCTAATGGTAGAGGTTAAGCTAAAACTAAAATGTTCACCCGATTGCACTTGAACTTGTGGCTTACCTGGGGAGAAAAAAAAAGCTGCACTTTTGACACAGAGCTGCTTCTGAAAACATTGAACAAGTGTTTGGTCTATAACTTTATACACTATTAAGTTGTATTGCACAGAAAACTGCCTTTGTAGTTTATGAAATGTTAATATTCATACCATAGCATGAATTTATATAGGTGCATAATTAGAAATGATAGCCTGAGGAAAAAAAAGTCTTATTTATAAAGTTAAAATTGTTAAATTAAAAATGCAGCTAATGACTCATCTTTTACTCTCCAAATATATTAGATGTCTGTATTTTTATGAAGTAATTGGTAGGCTTTAGTATAACCCTGATAATACATGAAGGCACATTACACGAGCAAATGTTTTGGATGTGGTGAATCCACTGTTAATTATAGAAAGGCCTTCTTACAAATCTAGGATACCATCTGTCCTAAAACTATCCTTTAGCTAGCTCTCTGCCTGCATTCCGTGCAGCTGTACTTTGCCATTGCACTCAAAATAAATAGGAGCATGCTACAGTACAAGTTAATGAATAAATCACAAATTACTAAAACTGTCTGACCAGATTATTCAATCTCTTCATCGTGAGTCAGAAATTGTACTTCTGTTTCTTCATCATCTGCATTTACATGTGTATGCTCCCTCAAAGCATGCTTTTTTGTTGTCATTGTTATTACACATTTTAATGGTTGGTTAGATTTGTCAGATTTTTGCAAATTCAATGAAACGCCAGGCAGAGAAAGCACATGAAACGCAGCATTGTCTCTACTGAAGAATTATTGTTATTTCCACATTTGACTTGTGCTGGTGGTGAGAGACAGAGGGAAGGGAAAAGGTGTTCTTGATACTGGATGCTAATGCTGCCAAAGTGAATGCCAAAAACCCTTCATAGCTTGGACTCAACAATGTTTTTGGTTTCATCCCTGCTTTTGGACTGAGGTTTTGCGAGTCTTTAGTTTAACACTCTTGTCCAGAGGCTCCAGGACAACGTACCACATAAACCTCTGGTTTAGGTAAACACTAGTGGTGGGGATCTGTTCCTTGTGTGGGACATTATGGAAATACCAGCTTGGAGTGGCATGGAGAGCCTGGTTTTTGTGCCCAGCTGCTCATTGTCATGATTCACCTCTCATGGCTGATTATCTGAAATCTTCTGGCAGGGCATTATAGTGTTTGTGTTTAAAAACCCTGCCTTACTCTTGCCCATGACTAATTCTTTCTAGACTTTTGATGATGCTTCTCTCCTCAACCCAAGGAGTAAATTTCTACTCCATTTTTGTAACAAACCCTGGCTACTTTTTATATAAATGTAATTATTTCCATTTGTTATGATTAGTAGGTGCAGAGGGTGTGAGGCCTGCTAATGGAACTGAGTAGCTCTTTACCCAGCCATCCTAGCAGGAAAAGGCTTTCAGGGCACTTGGTGCTTCCCAACTCCACTGCAGCCTTCCTCCAACTTGTGATGAGCCAGGAGCATCACACAGATGCCCGTGTGAAGCTGTAGCCCCTGGCTGTGGCAGTGAGGGTCATCACACCCACAGTATCTGAGTGGGTGGGACAGAGCAGGTTGGGGCAGACAGATTTGGGTCATTTCTGCCAAACTGTTATACAAAAATTGGATATTTTTAAACAGTGGTTTAGAATCTAAGGAGTTACCCACAATAGACAGCAAATAATCTCCATCCTACAGGCACGATGGAGAAGCCTCTGAGAGGAAGGAGAACTAGTTCTTCCAAGTATTAATTTCAGCCCCTTCATCTTATGCTCCTTTCCACATAACAGCCTCTAATCGCAGCGTATATGAATCAGTTCTGTCTCTGCCTCATCATTTTCTCTGTTCTTTGACCTTCTGTAGATGAGAGCCTGTGCAGGCAGTCACACCTCCGTGGGGATGGACACACACTCACTCATACTGCTACAAGCACGAGTGCGCCCACGTACACACCACGCTCGTCTCACACCGGCTTCCCTTTTCCACAGTCATCAGCCAAGTGCATTTTTTACCCTATTGAAATGCACAAAAATACACTGTCCAATTTGACGAAACTTCCAAGTAATTATAAAGTACTTTTTGCAATTTCCTATGTAATATCCTTTCAAAGTTGTCCTGTTTTCTTTCTCTTTGAATGCATATTCAGAGCAGGCAGAGCTGTAGGCACACAATGAGAAGCTGATTTTGAAAAGAGGTAAATAAATTGCACTGGCTGGAAAAGGGCTTCTTGCTGCCCTTTTATTATGATGTGCACACAACTTGCTACAAATTCTTTACTTTGCATTTCTATCACAAGGATAAATGAAATTGTCAATCCTGTTCACATTTCCTTTTGATGGCTATATAAAAGTAATAGCCAGGGTGCCAAAAAAAGCTTTCATTAATTCTTCTATTTATTAAGGTGAAAGGAGGACTATTTTGCAAACAAAGAGGAATAAACAGACTGCAGTGAAATTTCTGCTCCTTTTCCAGAGGATATACCTTCTGTGTGATTCCTAACTTTAGGATGACTCTGAGAAGCTCTTAAAACGGATTAAAAACTTCTTCATTTCAGATTTCTGCAACTTTATCTCAGTATTACATCACTCCAGCACTAAACAGGATAAGTCAAATGCTGTATTGTAATGTTGAAATTTAATCCAGGGAACCTGACCACACTTAAAAAAAAAAAAAAGAAAAGATATCTGAGCACTGCTTTTTGTATGTGTCCATAAACACATAGATATAGCGATCAAGGTAATTTTTTCAAAACCATCTTGGGAAAAGATGCCCCTCATTTTATTGGGTGTAGTTTAGATTTGGAGCAGAACAAGCCCCAGGTGCTGCCATGTGGCTGACACAGAGTCTCCCAAACCCTACTCCTCCTTGGCAGCACACCAAAGCGAGTGACAGCCCAGCAGGACAGCAATGAGCTACAAAGCAATGGGCCACGAAGGTGAAACAGAGAAAGGTATTTGCCACCACTGCTACTGCCAAAGATGAAAACACTGATCACTTGTGGCTCGGGAAGGATGGGCACAAGTTGGAGGAGGAAGGGGGAAGGCAGAAAGCCCTCCTGGGGAGGCAGTAGAAAGGGAAAAGCTTAATACCAGGGAGGAGCGTTCTCTTCACAGAGAAGCGAGGTGGCCTCTGCACAGGCTAGCACGAGGCAGCCAGCCATGAGACTTGCCCTCTGAGATGGTCATCAAGGAAAGGAGAGTTGAGGCCCTCAGCAAAGAACTGGAAGAATCAGATGGTGGTTTTCACAGATCACCTTTGGAGCTTCTGCAGATGGGGGTAAATCTGTCTGCAGAGAGGGTAAATTCTTATAGTCTCAGATGCTTATGTGGACTCCTGTCCTTTACTTTTTTTCACAGCACCGCTTTTTCCCTCTGTTGTTTTGCCATTACTGGAAGAGGAGTGGGATTTATTAGATTCAGATTTATGAAAACAGCAGGCTTCACAAGAGAAATAAAAGTTTGGAGACTCTGATAATTAAGACGGATAGATTTGTAAGTCATTTGAAACTCACCAGCACTGTTGTCAGCCTTGGTGTGCTCTAACCTCCTGCCCTGCCTGGGAAGTGTTTGAGCAAAGAGTTTGTAAATGTTTAGGTGAGGAAGAAATCTGGTCCTCTATGGGACAGGGAAAGGGCAATATGTCCCTGAACTCCATGAGACAGGATCAAGTCTAAATTACCACACTGAAATTACCTTATTTGTCCTTCTTACAAGATGCAAAGGTCTCAGGACAATTAATTCTGTCTTTTTTATTGGTTCAGTGTGGAGCTTAAAACCCCTGACCTTTTATCACAGCTATTTAGCTGTATATCTATGGCTCAGGAGACAATTAAAAATGAGATGCATGTTCTGTGTTTGGCAATACTAAATGCAATACTAATTCATTTTCTGGCTACAACAGTCCAACTATGTTTAGTTTTTCCTTCTTGCATTCACATCTAAATCTACCTCTTTTCTTCCATTGCGTTTTATACAAATTTGCATCTATATGTGTTTGTGTCTGTGTAAATCTTCAGAGTCATTTTTCACTACACTTCTTATTAGCACAGAATATAGAAGACATTCTCCAAAGGTTTGAGTTTTCAGAATATAAAACTCTTTTGCTTGTTTAGATTTGGTTCAGTCTCCTCTAAACGTGATCATAAAGCATTCATTCCCAGACACTCAGTGGCCCACAAAGCATGATATCGACTCCTCTCCTAGTGCAGCCGTGTGTGATGTTATTCACAGTCAAAGTCCCAAGCCATCTTTCTACTCCACTTTGAAGGAATCGCTCTCTTTATCAGCAAAGAAAACAAGCAGCTTGTCTACTACAACATTCAGAAACCTCCCCTTCCATCTCTCTCCCTCCCTTAGTGGCAATATGAACATCAGAGATGGGAGAAAATAATGCCGCGTTTCCCGAAGCAATTAATTTTACAATAGTTCAACTTTAACACCTTTGGACATATGCATAAATGGGAAGAAAAATTCAAGCTTAGATTTACAAAACCGTGAAAACAGCAGTAAACCGCTAGCAAAAAAAGTGTTTCCTTATCATCAGCAAGCAAAGGATTTAGCCACTGGAGATGTTTTAAAACCGTTTGCTTTTTTTTTTTTTTTACATCTACATAAACATTACTTCTGATTCCATGTGAAATTCAGATCCAATTCCAAAGGCTTCAGGAAAACCAGGCAGGAAAGCTTACAATCTTGTTTGAAAACAGGAGGTATCTGAAAATACAGCCTTCCCTAATGAAGTCACCGTTTAAATATCAACTTTTACACAAAGCAGAAAGATAAAACCTCCAACCCAAATCTTGTATCAAAACCAGCTGCTTTTAAAGATTATCTCTCATTCTTTATTACTGTGTGTTTTGACAGATCTGGTGCCAGCGGTGGATATGGTGAAAAGTTAGCCCTCTAGGTGAACCAAGCTACTGGCAGGCTGCACTTCTGGTATTTAGCAGTGTCAGAAATGCATTTGTGAGTGAGGTTCTCAGTTACAAGCTATTCCCCAGGACGGAGACCACAGGAGCCAGTGGACCAGCACTGCTCAGCCTGCTGCACTGTGCACAGGACCACACATCCCCTGATGCTTCACATTTTCTAGTGGCTGGCCCAGTATCTAACATGTGCCCACTGCACAGCAAGTCTCTCTCCCGTGTGGTGGGACCCCAGCGTGCCCCGTGTGGCTGAGCTGCTCCATCAGAGAAGGGAATGCTGCATTCAGCAGGATGCCGTGCTCAGGAGGCACAGCCCCAGCAGCAGCCCCAGCTCCGTGGGCCCTGATGTGCCAGGGACACCACCTTCACCGTCACACTGTGCAAGTGCTCTCCTGTACTGAGAGAGAAGACACTCGGTAGAGCTGATCAGCCTGTAATGTCTCCAAAGCAGGGACATCTTACTGTCTGTTTGCTCAGTCCTTCATTAAAAGAGACTTTGACAGTGGTAAAAATGACAATATGCAAGAGCTAAGGCCTTGAAGCTTTCCCAGCTGGATTGCTTTTTCTCCTTTATAATTTTTTTTTACTATTTTTTTCTCCTTTCCTTTCAATTTTGGATTTTTTCCCCGTGACACTTAAAAATGATATAAATGTTATGGCCTAGATGCTTGTCTCCAGAACTTCAAATAGTATTGAAGCAGCAAAAGTGTCTGTGTTTAGAAACACAGGACGCTCTCTAGCTACTTGGCTGAATGTTCTTTGCTATGCAAAGCTCTGCAATATTTTCAGTAGTGCCTTATAATGTCAGCTTTCAGAGTATGATAAGGTATCTCCACGGTTTCATATTGCATCAAGTGGAAATCCAGCATACAAATGACAAGCTCAGGAATATTTTACACAAAATTATTGAAATTTTTAAGCTGTTTCTGCTTTTACACAGGAAGCGGAATGGGTTATATGGTTTTAAAACCATCATTTTTTGAAAGTTTTTACTTTTTGGAAAGATTGCTTAAATGAGGAATGTTCTATTTAAACACTATTACATGTTTGTCCACCTATACATTCCCCTCCATCACCTAAAAGAAGGGACTGTATGTCAGAATGGTCAGCAAAAATCAAGTCTGTTTGGTAACAGGGCTATATTCAGACCATGCAACTACCAACACATCTGAGATATTTATTTTTACAAGAATATCACTCTCTTGCCTGCAGAGTGGCTCTGTACCTGATGTTCAATCATTATGTTCATCAGTGGGGAAAAATCTTTCAGGAAGATCGTTTTTTTTAAAAGCCATATGCAATTATGTGGCTAAAAAGCACAAATGCCTCTAATTATATTAACCATGCTTGCAAATTAAAGGCATAATAACCCATTTGCATCTGTGTAAATTGGGTATTAGACCTGAAGTCAGTATGCATTTGTGTACATCTAGTTAAAAAATAAAGGAGGAAAACACACACACAAGCATAATGTTTAGAGTTTGTGACAGATTGGAATGATATAAAAGGGTGTCAGATCAGTAAATTAGTGATACCACACAGACAGAAAATCATGGCAGATGCTAGATGATGGCATGAGAAGCAGGGAAATTTGCTTCTGCATTTAGAGACTTTTCTCCACAGAAGTGATGTGAATATTGTCACTCATCCTTCACTTTAATAAATCTGCAGGGTGAGGCTCAGGAATATCTCAAAAGTAATTGGAGTACAAAGCTGGCATCCTCTCCTGGATGTGAAAATACCTCAGGAGCTTCTACTAGCGAGCATCAACATAATCATTAGACTTTCTCCTCCAGATCAGGCTTCAGATTCTGGTAGGGAGTTGCACTCACTGACTTGAGATGCAAAATTCAAATTTAAATTAAAAGAGTTTAAATATCTATAAGGCATCTGGAAGTCCTTTCTCAGACACTGAATAAGCAAAGGCTTCAGGACTGGCTTCTTTGTTCGCATGTGTTTGGTTAAAATACACAACAGCATCAGTGTCAAACAAATGGATGTACTTGAAAGAGCTACAAGGAATTACAAAAGACTCCTGCTCTCCTTACATCAGCCGCGCAATGCTTCATGCTCCCGCCTCTTGCTGGAGCTGCTGCTATAAACAAACAAGCAAACAAACAAATCCCAGAGCTGCGCAGACAATGTTGGAGACATCATTAGCCACGGCTGGGGAATAAACCAAGCCATCCTGACACTGGAAAGCAACACGCCTGTTGAGTCTTTGTTCCAATCTGTTCACTTCAGCCATTTCAGAAGGCAAGGCAAGGCAGCAAGGGCTGCATAAGCAAAACGAGCCCGTCTCAGTTAAGATACTTTTCAGGCCTGTCATTAAATTAGTAACAGTGCAATAAAATCCTTGTATTTTAACCGCGAAAAGCAACAGTTTATAGGAGAAAATAAACTTTACGGTTCAAAATGCACTCTACAAATACTGGGTCAATTGCTGCTGATGATGGTGATTTACACAAACGCTCGGGCTCCAGCAAATCTGAAGAGTAGCCCCGTCCGTAGCCAGGACAAGTGCCCTGGTGCCACTCACAGCTCTTTCAGCTTTGGCTGTTCCCTTTTAGGGATTGCACTGGGAAGCCCCGTTAAGGGTTTATGGGCCCAATGCAGAAATTGCCTGAGCACAGGGAGTGGAGACTTTCATCTGGCGGGGATTAAAACCCTGGCCCTGCGTGTCTTAGCAATCAGTAACCTTGTCATGTTAGTTCAGTTTGCATTTCGTAATGGCCATACATCTGACATTAAAGTACATTTGGTTAACGGATCTGTGCCAAAGAGCACAGGAATATAAGTAATTCTTACAAGGAAAACTACTAAAAATAGTGCTACTTCTTCTAAGAGATGCAAAGGGATATTACTGATTAAGGGTCATTGCTTCCTCTCCCACTGGGACTATTTCTGGTGCATCAGCAGGGCAGCCTGGGCTGGAGGAGACAGAGCTTGGACTGATGACAGGAATTAGAGGAGAACATTCAATACTGAGATGAGACCTGGAGGAGTTGATGTCTCTGGAGTTCCTGTGCTTGAAAAACAAGGAGATTGTGCTCTCCTTATATTTCCTTCTCTCTTTTTTTTTTTTTAAATATCTGCCTAAAAGAAAATCTAGTTTTATCTGGTGTTAGGCCAATTAGTACTAGTGCCTGTGGAACCTATTAGCAGCATCAACAACAGCAGATATGGTCAAAAAATAAAGCTGGTCATTTCTGTACTTTCATCTTAATTGCAGTTTTAAATTTAACACTGTTTTGCTCATTAAAACAATGCTGGAAAGAAAAGCTGTTGGTTTTGGGGTTAAAAAAAATCTTTTATTTCCTACACTATTTTCAAAAAGCTATGGTAATTATTTTTATAGTGACAAGAGGATTATTTGACTTAATTTAATATAGAAGATTAAGTTCTCAGGAAAAAAAAAATCACTATAATGTATGCAAGTGGAAAAAAATGTTAACTTTTTCCTGTATCATGAGAAGAACTTCCCCATCCTTCTGTGAGACAATTCTGCCCTGGGGTGTGCAGTGAGATTTAACTTGGAGCTAAAACCACCTGGTTCCTAGAAGCATGTGTGCTTGAAGTGGCACTTGGAGAACAGCTGCTGTGCTGGAAAAGTGACCAGGTCACTTCCTCAAGGATCCCTTTTACCCCACATTGCAGCAAGGTCATGACAGGAGAAAAGGTGAAAAGAGAAGAAAGAGGGCAATTCTATAAAACAGAGTGGAAAAATGGCGCAACTAGCTACTCCTTTTGTTCTCCACCAAGCCTGTCTCCATTCCCTCTCCACACCAGTTAACACAGCAAATCACCTTTCTCATTTCTATCAGCAGAACCCGTTTTTCTGTCTCCATACACCAGGGATGATGTGGACCGAGGGAGACAGAGTGTGTCTTGGCTCTGACAGGTTTGCAGAAGAGGCAGGACATGCCTTGTTTTCAGGAACACTTAATATTACCCACCAGGAGGACAAAGGGAAAGTAATTAAACTGTGTATCAGTCGTTGCTGCAAAAGGTGTTTCATTAGCAAAGTTTCAGCCATGAAGAGAGCCAGGCTGAAGGAGCCTTGAGCACGTCTGTCTGGACACGTCTTAATCTTTCTTATAATTTTCTGGGAAATGTGGGGCATTCCTGGGACAGGCTGGTGTCAGTGCTACAACTGAGGGTCAAACACCTTCGTGCAAGACCCCACACCAACTCACTGCTCTAGAAATTCCATTTTTTCCCCCAAATAGTTCTTACACTGGAAACTCTCTAGGTTTTCTCCGTTCTAATCAAATTTTTAGCAATTCTTTTAAATTAAGTTTAGCTGTGAACTAATGGAAATAAATTAACTATGAAGTATATCATGGTGGTCCTGGTCTTGCAGTCTGCAGTGCGCTGAAAAATGATCAGCATCATAAAATAGCTGGTAATAGATTTTAAAGCCAGAGGGGAAAATTACGATTATCTAATTCTGACCTCCTGCACAGTGCTGGTGACTGGGCACCCCCTCGTAATTCCTGCATCAGGGCCAGTGCTGCTCACTAAGGAGCAGGGCATTTTTCAGCTAGACAAGCCCACCAGCCCCTTTACAAGTGAGACAGATCCTCACCTGGTGAGAATCAGCATGGCTGCAGCACCATGTCACACCACATGAAAAGCTGGTCTGTTTTCTTTTTTTTATGGTGCCATGAATCCTGTTCTCTTTACTGAAGCAGGGTTGTTCTCGTTCTTTCTCTGCCTGATCCATCTCTCCTAAGCTTTCCTCTTGCTGGTATCTTTCCACCCCCACAAGCTGTCCAACTATCAGTTTTGCCCATCCTCTCTGCAAACTGGCCCCAGGCCCTTCCCCTTTTGTGGTCGCATTATCTTCTGTGCTGGCTTGACCAAGTCCACTTGTTGACTCCGCTTTTTAGGGACAGATGTCAGTGTCTTGCTCATGACAGCACAATCTACAGAAGGGTCTCTGCTGACTTTTCTCTGGTTTAGCTACTTCTGCAGGCTCTTGCCTCCCGGAGGTCACCAATGACAAAACCAAGCCCCATGTGAGCAGACATTTACCTGAAGCGGATGAGGACCACCCACTTGGGAAATACATCATTGATTACAAGTAAATCATGAACAGAGAAAAGAGATGAGTTAACTGATCCTCTAACAATCACTTGGCTATGTCTACTTTTAGAACTGTGAGCACTGTAATTCTTGGTTTTCAAGGTTTGTGATCTATTCAGCTACCTCAAAATATGAAACTAAAACATTTGTTCAGGTAGGTCACTATATTTTTCTGCCCATGTTACATTCAGGACAAACTCCATAAAGTACAGTTCACGGCTGGCAGTGTTGCTCATTATTGTTTGGAACTGCTATACTGTTCTCCTCCTGCTTAAAAAGTTATAATGCCCCATGGAGTTTCAAAGTTTTGGTTTTTTTTTACTAGAAAAAGTCCCAAACAGAGTTTGAGTTCTGAGCACTTGCCAGTTTTCATTTGCTCAGCACCATTCTTTAACTTTGCACGTGTGCAGGCCCTTTTCACCCTGTGGGGGCAATGTTTGCCAGCCCAGACTACCTACTACTCCTATTTAATACATATATAGGTAAGTAAATAAATAAAGCAGTTCTACAGACAGAAAAATATCTGGTCTTGTTTGAAACCAGCCAGATTAATGACCTGACAGACAGTGGCAGGAGAAAGACCAGAGCAGGCTCCACTGGCTCTCCCCAGACCCCAGGGGATCAGTGAAGGAGAAGCAATTGCTGAGAGCTCAGCTGAGGCGCCCTTGGAAATACTTGCAGTATTTTCTTAGTGACATGGGTTCCTGTGCAAGTGCCAGCAAACTCGAGTATGAAGCAAAGGTATGTTATGCTTCTGCTGGCTTACTCTAATCAAAAAGTGGGGTGATCTGAATTGATTCCAGAAGATGGCTTTTCTGGTTAGCACTGTACAATGTCCATTACAGCACTGTCAAGCCTTGAGGTGATGAGGGCATAAAGCACATTTCGATCCTGAAGAGCAAAATAAATTACTCGGCTTGGACAGATGGAAAAGGACGCTTCTTTTCATTGCTATCTAGCAAACCAGGAGCAGAATTTAGTCCAGTGAGATCAAAAATAGCCCAATAAAACCTACAGTCTGCAGCAGTGCAGATGGCTTGTACCATCTCCTAAGCCATTTACTTTTAGAAGCTGAAAAATGGCAGCGCTGGAATTTTAGGTGAACGTTTCACTGCAGGTGATCATCGTACTGAGCAGTGTTAACCCACACTCTCATCTTATAACTGCACTCTCAGCGCTTAACACCTCACTGTCCTGCCTCATTCTCTCCCCAAAAAGACCTTAAAACCAAGCCAAAGTTTCAGCATCCAATGCAGGATCACTAACTTTAGGGACTCATTTCTAAATCTCACAGTACATTGTCGCTGCCCTCAGAAGCAGTTGCTGATTATCGCTTTCACAAATATTTACTGCTTGCTAATTTTTGAATAGAATATATTATGAAAATCTCCATACACTCAGGCACAGCGTGACTTATCGGGTGAAAGACAATGACTCTATTTTGAATTCACACTGCTGAGAGAACACTTACTGTATTGAATTCATACCTCATTTAAAATTGCCTTTACAAATAATAAATCCAAATGTTCCTTTGATAATTATTCTGTACTAAAATTAATGCCAAATAATGTGCAAGCAAGCAGGCAGGCCTTTATGGGTATGATTACAGCATTTACTCCTCTTTGGGAACTGCTGGAACTGTCTACATAAATAATACCATGCCATTATCCTTAAAGCAGCACATTTGTTTTAAAATGAACCCTTGCAGTGAGAACTTTTACGTATATACTGCAAGCTTTCTGTGCACCTTAATAATCTATCATATCCTTTAAGAAAAGATCTCATAGAAGAGAACTCTTCCCCCTCCCCTACTACTGCTTGACATAAAACCATAATGGTTGTTAGGCATATTGGAAACACTCCCATCCTTCTAAAAGACAATTTCTCTTCTTTATTCATTCTACTTGGATGAGTCTGTAGAGAAAGAAACTTTGACTGTGCTTTGTCTGAAATTCTCATAAGAGCCTGTGTTGTAACCGCGTGGGGAACTGCCAGAGCTTCAGACAGTGTTTCTCTCAGCCTGACCTGACGTGTCTTAGTCCTTCCCTGCCACCCTGCTGAGCTGCAGCCTCTTCTTAATTGCGTCCAATCTTTTTGCTGGGGCACTTGCACTGGCACAGTGATGTGCTACAGGCCTGGGGCACTGCCCATCCTGCCTTTGGCTCCCAAACTCGGCGTGAAATCTATCACACAGTCAAAACAAATCCTGCATCCAAGTTGACAAATTATGACCTCATCCTATTTGTTGCTATCAAAGAATTCTAAGTCAACAGCCATATTTTCTGCTAAAGTCAAACCAGATGAGCACTAGGAACTGTGAAATAACAGCTTTATTACAAACAGGAAGGGCCTATACAGCACCAAGTCTGAAAGCATGGATCGACTGAGCTGCTCCTGATGGACACTGGCATCAAAAAACAGAAATACATGGAAGAGGAAAAATGGAAGTTTTGTTGAAGACTGCTACTGAGTAGCAATTACACTCTAATCAGAAACTTTAAAAGGAAAAGCAGGAGTAACTCGATTCAGAGGCCTTTTACTGTCAATTACACGAGACCTTTTCTTAGTCACTTTGCTGAACGGCTACTGAGTGATTGCTGATGGAGTGAAATCACAAGAGCTGCATGCCATTTCAGCAGCAGGTCTCCCAGTCTCACCCATGTGGACACTTCTTAAAAGTCAAAATGTGATCTGATAAATTATGAAATGAGGACTCCAAGATTCAGATTGCATTATGAATGAATGTATATTCTTGGGCCCTTTCTTCCATACAGAGACAAGTTGAAAAATTTAGGTTGCATTACATATACTCTCTATTTTCCCTGTTAGAACTTTGCTGGGAGATGGGGTCCTCAGCAGGTGAGGTGTCACTGGCTTCCTCTGATACGTTCCTGTGCACTGTTCTCTGAAATACTGGGCTCATCTCTGCTTTGCAATGGAAAAAGAAGATTCAAAACCTAGGAAAACTCATGGTGCACAAGAGCTTTACAGCCTGGCCTTGTCTCTAATTACCTCTTGCTTTGGGCAGTGTTGGACTGGTTGATAACTCCAGCACGTAGCTGAGAGCTGATGCGTCCATCAGCACGGGAACACCAGTAACACAGCTAACATCGAGCAGGGCAGATGAGCCTCTTCCCCCCTTGAAATGCCCAACCTCATAGATAATAAAGCAGCTCCTTGGGATATGCTGACAACAGTTTTTTCTACGCTTTTTCAACATTTTTTTAAGTACTTTGTTGATTGCCTCTATTTTTCCTCCACAACATACATTTGGGTTTCTAGATTTTAGAACTCTTGTGAATGGGAATCTTCTTTATTCTTACAGGGCAGTGAAGCATGAAGGTTGTTGCAAAGGTCACTTAAAATGGGGATCTTTCTGACCTGATGGTAATATGGGTTCTCTGAATATTTTTTCTTTTCCAACAGAGTGCCCAGCCTATAACCGAGGCAGAGGATGAAGCAAGGCGTGATCCTGAGACATAGCATATTATCCTTTTTTTTTTAGGGTTGGAAATTTTCTGACCTCTGAGGATGGCAAGTGATTTGGTAAGCATTTCCACTTTTCAGTAAAAGAAGTAGCCAGGAGCTCTTGTTGGCCTGGTGACACCATTATCAAGTGGCATCTAATCCCTTCTTGTCTCAATTATGTTAACTTCAATTGTCACCATTCACCTTTGATAAATATGCAGTGACTCTAACTGACCTGTACTGGGACTGTCAACCCAGACTGGAACTGGGGCAGGAGGATTCCCTGGGAAAGCTGGAGTGGTGAAACAGAACAAAAGAAGTTGCATCTACTCTGGCACCCATTTGCACAGCAGTAGGTGCTTTTGGATAGTAAGACAGTGGAAATTCCTTGTCCCCACTTCTGCCACCCCCATGCTGAGCCGGGTGTTGCACATGTCATAGAGGAAGCAAACTAACCCTTCACCCTTGGTGGGAAGAGCAGGTGGGTAAAACAGGACCTGAGAGGGTTTTTTGAAGTTCTTACACAACAGGCAACACACAGAGGGACCACCTCTCCTCAGAATAAGAAATACAGATACTGGTGTAGTTTGGAAAAAGCAAACAGGAACTGCTGGGTTGAGAAGGTGAAATATAGGACACTGGTGCTGCGACTGAAACTAGAAGACTCAAAGTCCAAGAGGAAATAGTTGATTCTACATTGCGAAGCCTGAAGGAAATGGACAACGACTGCACCAACTCAATCCAATTAGGAAAAAAGATTTAATTTAATTACTTTCCACAGATCTTGGTCTCTGAGAACCAGTCAAATACAGAGACAGAAAAGATAAAAGGCTGCTTTAGGGGTGAACATTTTCACCAAAAAGCATCTAAAGGAAGTTAAGTTGAACAATACAGGAAAATTCATGCAGAAGAAGATTTATTTCTCCTCTAAGTTTACTTACTCTTAAGTGAAGTATTCACCAACTTTTTTCAATTAGTTTTCTCAGCTGAAAGCCCTCTGAAATTGTGAAGCCTTACAAAGACACATGATTAAATTGACTTAGACAGGTGAGGTTCAGAGCTCGCTAAAAGGTCATACAATTTAAACTGACAGGTATCACAGAAGACAGCCTGACTAGTCCAATATATTTTCCCTGCTAGAAAAGCCAAGGACTTGCAGGCAACAGATTATCATGGATGCCGCTACCAAAAAGTTATTTAACCTCGAGAGTAAATAAAAGTTCTGGCTACAGAGAGCAAACGACACCAGAGCTGGCTGCTGAGCCTGCTACCGCCTACGTAACGGGACATCATCCCATATTTTCTGCCCGGCTGTTCTTAAGCCCCTTGCAGCCTGCCTAACGCCAGGAACACCATACGCCTGCCACACCGATTTCGGATGCAGCGCAGTCAGCTGAAGTGAGAGTTACAGAAGACAGCCCAGTCTGGCCCAGGGTCTGCTTCTCTGCCAGCGCTCATACCCCCATAACGAGAACAGAATCTAATCAGCCACTTCAGGCTCTTCTACGTGGATGCTGACTAATTTCAAAGAGATTTTCTGTCAGTGAGGCTGAACTTCGGTAACTGTATGAAGATGTATGTCATCAGGACACTTGAAAATATTTTAAATAATTTTAGACTATTTTACTAGTCCTGCTTGGACAGAGATGTACAGTAGTCCCATTAGGCATAAAATTTAGTGCTTTGCGAGGATGCAGGCAAGAGAATCAAAACCATCCAAGGTTTATTAAAACCCCCTTATTTAGTAACATACCATCCTTTGTAAAAGATGGAGAGATTTTCATTTTCTCTCAGGACAGGGATATAGCTGGAACCTGGGCAAAAGGACCAAGGAGAGATGGGCAAGTTTGCACAGCCAGGATTCCTTGGTGGAGCAACAGCTCAACATCTCACAAGAAAGCGAGCTTCAGCACCCACCAGAGATGCCCACAAAAGCGAAGTAATTGGTGTGAAATATTTCTACACAGCACCCTCCTCTTCACCTCCATGTGACCGAAGCAACAGCAGGAGTTGGTGAAGAGTAGACCTGCATAACTGAGAGCCGCTTCACAGACCTCAGTTTTTGTATTTTGTGGATAAAATAACCACGTGGATCAAATATGCCTGCTTTCCCTGACCAGAATGCGATTTTCATTAGCTTTTTTTTATTTATAGACAAATAATACACTTAGCTACTCTGGACCCTGAGTGGCAGACAAAATGTTCTTTCAGAGATAAGTCAGACTGCACTCCTTGTAGCGCTAAATTACAGAGGGATTTTCACTACACACTGATTCCAGCAATATGAAAGGTCAGTACACACATATCTTCAGGTGCGAATGTGAGATGGGGAAACGCTTAAGCTTTTATCTTGTTTCCGAGTGCTTCGGGTTAAGCCTTACAGCTTTGCTGAAAGCTTTAGTGGCTTATATCTGCTGAATGATAGTGTTAAATCATGACTGCACTGATGTCCTGCACAACGCTGCTCGTGGCCAACTCACCCCCATTGCCCACTTTTTATGAGAAGAGTACAAGGAGGTAATAGGATTGGAAGGAGGGACCCTATCATCTCTGCCTCCACTTGGTGAAACGGGAGCAACCATCCATGCAGGCTTAGCGTGCTAAGGCGCTTATGCCACTTTTGGAGGAGAGACATGGCAGACTGCTTGAAGAACTAACAGGAACAGAGGGGAAAGGAGAGAAAACTAAGCTTAAAAAAGGCTTTAAACACTGCCAGAGACAAACACAGAAGCCATTCCAGTGGCAAACCTGTATGATGTAAGAGTGCACACAAGCCACTGGAATTTGAAATAAATACGGTCACAGGATCTCAGCCCAAGGGTGAGGGAACAAGGGAGGGTGAATTGCACCTCGCAGGGCAGCTTCATTGCATTCGTTCTAGTTTGCTGCTGAGATGCAGGATGCTTCAGGCCAGTAAATTTGCTCACTGTTCATATCATCAGTTAGAGTAAGTCACAGTTTTGTGTCGCAGGGATAGCAGAGGACACCTCCGCCTCGTGCAGGCTGGCACAGTCACAGCCAACCTCGCTGGAGTACATTTGCCAGCTGCCCCTAGATGCCATGAAGCCAAACCCTGTCCCCAAACATTCAGCACTGCTGCAGTTGTGGTTTCTTTCTGCACTGCTCCTTCAGGTTGTGACTGCTACCAGATTTTGTGAAGCACAAGTTTAAAACACAGAAAATGCTTTCCCAAACTTTTGGGAAGAAGTGAAGCAGAAGAATCCTTTCTTTCCTGATTACAACAACACTGGTATTCCCCACTGATCACGCTCACCCTCAGAGACCTTGCTTTTCTATTATTAGCAACACTGCTTTTTTCATTGTATCTTTACATTTCAGTTCTGGGTTACACCATGGGACTACTCAAAATTTCCATCTCCTTTCCATTTCATAAATAAACATGCTTGGGAGCAAAATCCCCAAGCACTCTGTATATGCATAAAACGGATTCACCAACACATAGCAATTTTGCTGTGAAAACTGATATTTAGCTCTTTTTGACACTGCCTCTGTGCAAATGGACAGCAGCGACTTTTATTTTTTTGTGGTGTTATTTCTCACTAACACCCTTTTCTAGTAGAGTTTTCAGTAGCCCACTAAAAACTGGCAAAACCTTCCTGATATTTATTTTATGGTAATAATAGAAGTGATTACACTTTCTAAACACAAAGAAGTGCTGAAAAATCCTCTACTTGTCTGAACTGAGTTTTTACTTGTAAGCCTTCCCCCCATCACCAGCTTCAGGACAAGAAGCGATGCAGATGCCTTTCAAACAGTTCTGTTCTGATCAGTTAGTGCCAGTGCAGTTCCTTGGACTTGTGTTAAACAAAAGAAAGGAGAATGAGCCCCCCTTTAAAACAGCTACATAATGGACTGTGGTTAGTTGTCTCTGCTATCACCAAAGACGCTGCCTTGCCAAAACTGGGAAACACCAAGAAACTCTTGCTTTATCCAGCACAAAGAAAGCTGGGTCCTTTCTCTGTGCAAGCTTAAACTCTGCTGTTTGGCTGCCATATCCCAGAGAAAAGAAAAGGGCTGAAGATGAGAAGAGATCCAGTTGTTCATAGACTCATAAAATCAGATAATATCTCAAGTTGGCAGGGACCCATAAGGATCAAGTACAACTCCCTGCTCTGTGTAGCCACTCCTTGCTGCTGTTCCCCCTTGCCAAAAAAAACATCCACCTGCTACAATACTGTTCAAAATACTTGAGGAGGAGCTCTCTAGGAAACAGATGCCATTGCTCAGTGGCACAGCTCACACACAGAGGTGACTCTGGGGGTCTCTCAGGGCTGGCTCAGGCTGTCTGGCCATGGGAGGCACTGCAGGGACAGTGGAGAAGACTTCTGCTCTTGGGAAGAGCTGCTTCCAGCAGCAGGAGCACTGAGAGCCTCCTGGCACAATCACAGAGCATTTAACACAATTCCCTTCCTCTCCTGTTCTGCAGAAGGAGCAATGAAATCTGCAGTGTAATGTATTCAGCAAAGTTTGAATGATAAATGCTGATGGCATTTCCACTTACTCTTAATATTAAGAAACTGGGGAATACTCCCTCTCCTGAGGTGAACCAGTGCAGATCAGGAATATTTTAAATCAAAAGAGATTCAGGACCAACTTGCAGTGATCTCTAAATTACACAGAATTGACATATGCTGGATTTACGGATTCCGTTTAGCCCCGCACTGTCTGCAGGGTGAGGTGAGGGATGCAGTGCTGTGCCACACTTCTGTTTATAGCCCATTTCCTTCCTGGCAGGACCTGCCAATCCTGCCCTTTTCCCATTTTGTGCAGAGAGCTATTTCAGAGCTTAAGCAGAATAGAGCTCACAGCTTTCCTTGTAGCAACAGCATCTTTATGATACTGAGAAAAATAAAAGTTCAATTTTTGGTTTTGTTTTTTTTTAACAAACTCAATATTCAACTTTTTACAGAAGTGGGCATATGGATGTACTAAAATTGCATATACTTTCTTGATCACAGCTTCTCAGACACTGCATGAAACAGGAGGTCTATACAGGTATGTGCATGTTTTTTTCATTCTGTCATTTTTTAATTCTTCCACTTTCCTATGCCTGAAATGTATCTGTGTATATAGTATTTATAACATACATGTTTTTATCAGAAAGAGTTAATTGAATAAATTTAAAGGACATTGCCAAAATATGCCATGAAGATGTTCATGTTGCAGTTGTGGTTTAGAAGGAATTCTGGCCTCAGGAACTTCCAGCAAACCAGAGAAACTCCACGGCTCTCCAGTATTTCTGATTCAGTGGCAGCTAAAAGCAGAAGCTGAGCTATTACCTCTAAATGGCTAAAAGGCTGGAAGAGAGGGAGCTGCAGTGGTGTAGAAATGGAGAAGAAGAAAGGAAAGCTGAGTATTACCATTTAACAAGTAAATTTTAGAGCATATAGAAATAACAGGTGACTGTGCTGACATTTTACTTGTCTGTGGAAAGCACAGAAACCTCCTCTATAAAGAACCCTGAGAAGGTGAGAAAGGGCACAAGCGCAAGGTGTCATTTTGCCTTCTGTCTACAAGCCCTTGGACCACAGTCATCAAGTTTAGCTTTTATACCCATTTTGGAGTCTGAGAAGAAAGGAGGTGGCTCCTTTACTCTCAGGACTTATTGACAACACCAGTGAGCAACTTTCTGCCAAGGGCGAACACAGGTGGTTGCTCAGAGGGGTGCACAGGGAGGCCAGGAAGATGCTCCCTGGGGCTAAACAGAATCAAGTGTTTAGAGCTGTTGCTCTTTGGTCCTGGCTCCACAGTGGGACCTACACCCCTGTCTGAGAGATACTTGATTTCAAGAAAGTGAAAAATTATATTGAAATGTCCCAACATGACACTGAAAGCAGCACACTGAGCAGGGAGCCAGCTGGAGCAATTTAGGTCCTCCAGCAATGAGGAGCTTAGCACAAGGTGGGATTAGAAAACCAATCCTTCCCAGGGCCAAAGAGCATTTTTGAAGGATCCAGGAAGCCATGGCTGAGAGGGGCTGTCTGGAGTCCATCCCCTGTGGACAAGGGGATGTAGGTTTCACTTTCACACAAATTTCTGATCAAACTGCTCAGACGAACACAATACAGTGAAGGAAACGAGACCTGAAGCCCTTACATGATTTGCTGCATTCACTTTTAGATAATTGATCAGCAAACATTCACCATAAAACCTTTGGAGCCAACTCATGTGGGAAGAAAGAGGCTGTGAAACTGCCACAATTTGGATCAGTTTCCAAAGACAAACTTCTGTCCAAGAGGAGCGAGCTTGAAGAGAGGAGATGGCACAAACTCAAAATCCAAACTGCCCTTCGTGTCACAGGTCCTCACATCCCAACCCAATTGCCAAGGGCCAGCGACTGCTTCACCAGCAGCCCAGCAAATGCAGGTCTGCTTTGTCCAGAGTCACCAGGCTGAATTTAAAATGTACTTTGATGACCTGGTCAAACTGTTTTGTCTGAAGGAACACCATTTCCTCAGAGTTCAGCCATTAATCCAGTTAAGTGTAATTAAAGCATTTGCACAAGTCTGAACTAATTTCTCTGTTTACAGAACAGATTGGATAAATATCCCTGGGAGAGGCAGAAAATTCATTACAGCAACAGCTTAGGTCCCTGTATTTCTAAGCTGTCTTGATATGAGGAAATTACTTCAGTAACCTAACATAAATCTATCATTTCAGTAAGCTCTTAATGTAAAAGCACTGTGGAAATAATGTCAACAACCTTGTGATGACTAATAAACAGACTAATGTACATCTACCTGCACATAATAAACCTTTAGAGAGCCTAATGCCATCATAAACCACAGGAACAGGTATCACAAGATTACAACTGAGGTTTTATACACAGGCACAACACTTCACTCATATTAATATTTATTTTTCCCTTTTCTTTCCCTAGTTTGCTGCCCTTGCTGGCTCCAACTTCAACCCTTTGAGGTGGTACCTCGCAGCACTCCCAGCTCTCTACAACCGTTTCTCAGCATTAAACTTTCTCAGCAGCAAATCCTGGAGCTGCTGCGTTGCTGGATGAAGCTTTTTACTTGTACATTACACAGAATTTTGACATTCCTGGTGGTTTGTGAGAACTGAAACTCCCAAGGCTCCACTCAGCCAGCCGGGACAGAGAGGAGGTGACTGGGTTGGTACTGGTGTGCAGGTGTTTGCCCACTGAGAGCTGCAATGCCACCCAAACCTCACACCAGCCACCTGGTGAAACAGGAATGATGTTTCAGTTCAATCTCCTGGTTCAAGACAGTTGTTTTAGCCTATCTCTATGCTAATTACGTACAAGACAAAGACATTAGTTAAAAACTCAGCTGTGCAATTTTGATTCTCATACAGTAACAACAGACTCTCAGTGTTTTGTCCCCCAAGTGAACTTACAGTTCAGCTGAGGGTGTTAGTGTGATTACAAAAATACTAATCTGATCTGTGCTACAAAACTGTGCAATACGAGTTGCAAGCAGATACAGCCATGTGGTGTAACTTTAAGGCCAGGAGGTACTAAAAGTGGAAGAACATCTCTCAGTACCAATCTCCTGAGCATCCAAAAATGCATGTTTGAATTCAGCACAGCTGCAGATTAGGGAATTAGAAAGGATACTGGCTGTCAATTTACATTTTTTAAATGACTGATATTTTTTTTCCTATAAACATCTGCTTGTAAATGGGTTTCATTATGGCACCAACTTTTGGATTGGAGAATGTTCTCAAATTCTATTTCCTTTCCAACTTTCGGTTGGATATTAACAAATCTGCGTACATTCCAACCTCACAGGCAAAATCCATTTGAGTAACAATTTCTCCTGTCCTAGCTTGAAAAATGCTTGAATAAATACAGCTGATCAGAAGCAAACACTTATTTATTTGTATTCTTCATCTTTAGTCCCTGGGGTGTTAAGGTACATGGTAAAACAGAATACCTCTAGCTCTTCCTACCACTCCACACACTTCTCTTGTGCTTCCTACTTCTATGGCTCCAGGTCTTGTCCCAGCTCCCTCAGACACCTTCATACTGCAGGTTATAGGAAAGCATTCTGCCTCCCAAAGCAGAGGCCCATCTGTCCATGCATCCTGAGATCCTCCTATTTTGAGATCATCCTACACAGGATGGTATGGGAAAAGCCTAGCTAGTTAGTGCTGCTGTTTGCAGGTTTGTATTTTCTGACATCCTACTTTTTGCCCAGTCGCGCTGCCTGAGATGTGAGCTAGTAACCAAACACAGAGAAGTTCCTCTTAGGAGATGCAGCCCTGCAGCACAATCATTTTGTAGTCTCTCAGCAGCCAGATCATGCTGCTGCTCAAGCAAAGGTGCTTGAGCAATTCCAAAATTACTGTCTCTTTAGTTTGCATACAATAAAGGCATCAAGAAAGCACGCCACAGGCAGAGATAACCAGCCCTGGGAAGAGTATGGCAGCCCTCGGGGTAGCAATTGCACAACCTCTTTATTTATCCACTTAGGTCCATCTATCAGTTCACCACAGGAATCCTGGAGAATTTTAAGTGGCTCTTGTTAATACACTGGAAGAGATAGGCTGATTACCGTGTGCTCATTAGAAGTGTATGAGGCTACCAGAGATAATTGGAGAACTCGGTGAAATATTTGCCTTTCTCAGGTTGCAAATATTGCAGTTCCTCATTAGTTTACCCTGCTATTGCCCATTGGCTCACTAAACAGGGGTTTGCAACCTGAAAGGGGAGTGGATGAATTTCTAATAGAATAGGGCACTTTATACTGCTTTTTATTTCTGGAGTTTCAGTGCATTGTGCTACTCTAAGCAAACTTTCTGATACTGTTTTGTTTGTGCAAGAGACAAGGCACTGTAAGTGAGGAAACTGATGTAAAAAAGGATGTGACTTGGTGTCATGTCAACAGCATAAAGATACAAAAAAGGGCACTGCAAAACTGAAGAAGAAAAGCACTCATTAAAACTGCTGTATTTCGTATTCCATATGTTCGTATATTCCATCATTTCACACAGAAGAGCAGTGAAATGAATTTAGCACAAACAGTTTTGTACCAATATTTGTCCATGGACACATTCACACAGGTCCAAGTGCAGAAAGAGAGTTCAATGGATTCACATTCTCCTGGTTGTGAAACCCAGGCTCGGGTATCCTGAGCTCCACTGGAAGGCACCCCGTGCCAGCGTGCACGGCCCCACTTCATAACTACACACTGCAGCGTTTCTTCAAGGGAGGCAGCTACAACCAGCTTGATACTCAACAGCGAGGAATCGCCTCCCCCTTTCGCTGCTTCTAAGAGCACCCTGGACACAAACGCAGCTCACAGCCTCCCTGCCACAGAGCTGTGATGCCAGAGTCCCCACAGAACCATTTCACCAACTGATCTTCTCCTTCTGAATGAAATACTAAAGTACCAATTGTAATAAAGCACCAAAGGAGCTTGTGTACAGCAGCCTTCCTCTGCGGACTTTCAACAGACACGCTCCAATCTACACCATCTCACCTTAAATACTGAAAGCTTAACACCTGCACCTGATTTCACTGCCACTAACTGGTTCTGAACTGCAGCAGATATTTGAACATAAACCCCAATCTTGATTAATCTCAAACTTTTGATAGGGAAAGGTGGGGGGAGCTCTCAGTTGAACTGAAAAACATTAATTGGCCCATGGCAACTGCTTTACTAGAGAAAATCTTAAAAACAACCCTCCAGAAATGCCAGTAACACTTTGAAAAACCCTGTAGTTTCATGGCACAATTTAGTTCTAAATGATTATATAATTACATTTGTGAACGTAATCCTGTGGGGTATTATTCTAATTATAGACTACAATCCTTCTTAGCAGCTTTCAGAGAAATAATTTGCGTAATGAAATGAAGGTTTCCAGCTGCAGCAAACAAACCGATCTCAAGCCTTTTTTGTAAATGACAGGATATCCTTAACGGTGTGATCAAACTCGGATCAATCAAGTGTGTGTTTGCCTGGATTTGGGGGACTTCTTATTCCAGAGTAGAAAATGACTGAGGGCAGCACGCTACCTGCAGAACCTACAGACATTGCCCAAGATGATAAATAATGCCAACAACAACAAAAAAATAAAACTGAGGCCACTGCCATTCCATCCAAGTGTGCCAGTGCCACCACTCCAAGGGCTGTTGTACACAGAGGCTCAGGTCAAGGGCCTCCTGGCCTCATTGACATGTTGATTCTGGTGATCCAAAAGGAAATTTTGCTCAAATAAGCTTTTATCTATAAACACGGAGCTGTACCCCAGAACAATGAATACAGTTGGAAAGCAAGCAAACGCACAGTAACTCCAGTAGGTGCAGCAGCCTTCACCTGGCTAAATCGTCATCTTTGTAAACAGCAACACTTCAGTGCCACTCAATAGTGTTCCATGATACTGGTATGTTATCTGCACCTTGGGCTAAAATCTATTCATTCTCCCAAAAACATTATCAGTCGTTTGTTCACACAAATAGCACCTACAAAAAACACTTTACTATTACCTGCTTCCTGACAACCCATCCTTTAGGCTTATCTGCATGCCTCTTGCTGTATGAGCCCTCTTGTTTGGCAGCTACAAGTTTCCTGAGATTGTGCCCGGCGTCCCTTCTATTGCTCTTTATGTAACATCTTTATGCCACCCTCCACCCAAGGGAACAAGGCAGATGATGCCAGCGCAGCAGCACTGGAGCATCTTGTGGAGACAAAGGTTTACAGGAGCTAGAAATGAGAAAAACCCATCAAGACAGTAAATCAACCTTCCTGCAGGAGTAGGATGTAGGTCTTTGATCAAGAGCGCACTGGTATATTAGGTAATATAGTCAGACTACAGAAAAAAGATCAAGAAATAATAATTTAAAAACCAACAATTTCAATAGATTATTTTGCTGGTTGCACAGTAAAATCCAGATTCTGAATTGGATGAATTTTCTAATCTAGACAACATAGGACTGATATAGGCAGCCAAAAGACCAAAGTGCATTTACTGAAGGCAGAGATTTGTTCTGAGGCTGCCAGCATTTCAGGTAATTTGGATTTACTTAAAAATGAACTCTCTCTAAATGTAAGATACGTGTACATGAGCTTGTTCATTTCCACAGTAAAGAGCCAGTGTCCTCTTTACTTTCCAAAACTGGAATTTGAAGTAATTCTTGTAATGAGAATCAATCACCATTATTTCTGACACTAAAATTAATATTGAAAACTACACTGTATTAGAGGGCATGGCTACTCCACGCAGAAATCTGTGCACTGCCAAAGGGAAAAAAACACTATGTGCCAAAAACATCCATGCTACCTCATTTCCAGGCTACTCCTCAGGGGAGCAGCATCCTTGGCCCATTTTCAGAGCTCTCATTCAATATGGAAACCAGAGAAACTCAAACTTGAGGCTGTTGAAAGATCCTTCTTGATGCATTGCACATACCTGCCTGTCCCTGCACACTCATAACTGCTTCACACAATCTAGAACCGCATACACTGTTTTCTCCTTTACATCTCCTTTGAAAAAAGTACATTTTCTGCACAGACTGGTAGCAGAAGCAACGCCCAATACAAGCATGTGCTATCTCCATGATGGAGAATTAAAGCAGGGCTTCAGAGTGTGCCCTGAGAAACACTACAACTTTCCCACCACTGGACTTGATGACAGTCAGTGGCTGCCAAGCTGGTCTGCACTCAGGAGAGGAGCCCTAAAAGCACCAGTTTCAAGACAGGACAAGCATCAGGAGCTGTGAAAACTCTAAAATGTAATTTTCACTCTCTCTTTCTAAAATGCACTCCCTCCTTCAAATTTTACTTCAGAATTAAAGTCTGCATTCCCTTGGTTTCCCACTGGTCTTAGGCTTCAGCCTGCAGACAGCATGCAAAGCATTGGTTTCAAGGGAGACTTAGTGAATTGTAAAGACCAACTTCCTCTACTGTATTATCTGACAGCATTTGGAAACAGTAGGCAGCCATGTGGAAACGACAAATTGTGTGGGGCATTGTTGCAAGCGAGAGCAATCACAGATGGCCAGATACAAACAAAAGCAGCCCCACTGCTTGCTCTCCGGTGTGCTTAATGTGAATACACTGTGGGCACCCATCTTGGCAATTCTCAGTTTGTTGTAGAGGAACAGCAGCCCTGCAGAAGGAGCACCCCTGTCTCCACTTCCCGGAGTGACAGCAGCTTGCAGTTGCTGCAAAATAGTGCAACCTAGTGAGCTAAATTACATGCTACATTGGGCAATGCATGTCCCACTACACGCAGCTTGCGTGGGGATGAGGGAAGGTGTCAGTGCTTATCTGTTGCAATTGCTCCTTTTTAAAGACCTTTATTCTTATCTTTGATGCTCAGGCATTTCTCTCTCCCCTTTCCTAGTGATCATCCAACAGTAGACAAGGTATGAAGTGACATTTCTTATCATGTATACATGTCAGGAAGGTTTGCAGCTTGAGGATGTGCTATTTGTCTGCACATAAGGAAATAGCAGATACTGGGGAAATACAGGAAATACCATCCTATTTATTATTATGATTCTGAATACATAAGATTCAGTTAGACAATACAGGAAATCCCATATTAGTTTTGGTAATCCTAGCCCTAGCTGATGGGTTTTAGGAGAGTGCTCAGTCTGGACTTAGACTCTGTGTTCCCCAGACCTGTGTCTCCCTATAGCACTATAGATAAACATTGCAACTGGGCAGATAACAGATATATCCCTATAGCATGCTACGTTGAGAAAAGATGAGCAGGGAATGCCAAGAGGAACAGCGAAAACAGAGGCTGAACCTACTCAGTGTGACCTGTATGTTTTGGGCTAAATCTTACACATTCATGTGCCAGGAGACTGTTTTAGGTAAGCCAGCTTGCATAAAGTGACTTCTGTTCTTACTGTATTACTCCTTGGTTCTTCCTTAGTCTTTTTTATTTTTAATTCTCTGAGCAACCAACCAGTAGATTATCGAGCAACTTGTTTTGGCTCAACATTATCATAAATGTTGGTTCTTGGTGTTATCATTCCTTACGACTATGTATGCTTTGATCAGCTATAGAATAACAATACTCACACCAGAATCAACACGTGGGATGGCTGTGCCTGTACAGTCCAAGAGGCAGGCACATGACACGAGAACATCTGAGAATGACTAGTGTGTGCTATAGTTTTAGTCAAGCATGTTTACTGGGCCAGGGGAAGAAAACAGATATGCCTATTTTATGTAGCTCTTCTTTTACAATAATAGTGTCTGTAGAATCGGTAGTCAGTTTGAATTGTGTTCTGTACATTGCATTATATATGTAAATTAATTCCTATTAATCTTTATAATGTTAAGCTACTGCTAAAAATGTTCATTTAGAAACTGCCTTTGTTCTTCTGTCTCCCTAATTTCAATTCCCTTCAGTCTCTTCTCCCTGTATATTAAAGTACTTTATTAATTTTGTCACGTTAATCTGATCAGCACTAAACACACTACCATTTCTAAAGACCTAAAACATGAAGCTAAGCTACAGTGACACACAAACAAAAAGCCTAATGTGCAACAGGCCAAGCAGCTCTCACTGTGCCCGGCCCACGAGAAGGTGACAATCTCTGCCCTACTTCTGGCTGAGCCCACCCAGCCTCCCTGGCACTGGGGGCCAGAAGCCAAGCAGAGCCGTAGCCCAGAACAGAGAGGGCCGGGGAGATGAGGCAGGACACACAATTAAAACCTCATTAAAATAACAGGAGGGTTAAGTGTGTGATCAGAAAGGAAGGGATAAAAACCTGACAATGGCAAAGCCACCAAGCTCTGTGTCATTCCGCCTATTACTGAATGGAAGGCCTGAAGCAGAGAGGATTATCTTTGAATGTTGATTACCCAGACACTGTGTGTCAGAACATAGTACCCAGGTCTATGGAAGTAGCATTAATTCTGAAACAGGATGAAAACACAGGAGTAACCATCAAATGGAATTGTCTCTCTCATTACAGGATAGACATATTAATAAACTGAGGTCTTGTGCCAGCAAAAAAGATCTGCAAAGAAAGCAGGAATTCATGAAACAGTATGTACTTACAGGAACAAATTCCTATTTTAAGATTAATTTCCGTTCCCCAAAATGGAAAACTGTTGCCCATCTGAACATACCAATAGTTAGCTAAAAATTTCTTTCTCTTCCTCTTCCATTTATGTTTTTATCTTCTTGCAAGATTTTAGCAAGTGTTTTGGCTAATATCTGATGAAAATGTAGATAATTCAATGTCCAGGTGATACTGAAACAGGTTTGTGCTATGAAACTTGCCTGGAGCTCCAGACAGAAGCAACAGCAGGCACAAGCAGATTTCTCTGATCAAGCATATTTTCTCTCATTATGTGACTGTTGATTAAGTTATGCCTAACAGGTAGAATGTGATTGATCTCACTGACCAATGAAAAAACAGAAAGAGCTATTTTTCACAAATAAACATGCAGAGCCTGAACAATGAATTTCAACACTTGCTTCATAAACAATCCATAGCTTGTCAGCTTTTTGCTTGCCTGTAGTATTTATTGAATATTTCTGAAGGCATAATAGATTGGGAAATTGTGGAACTGGTTTGCAAACATTTCATTAATCCCAAAGAAAATAAAACGTGTAAGAATGATCACTACCGTCTATAAATTAGCTATTCTATGACAAAATTATTTTCTCCTTAATCACAGAACCAAACTCTTATCTTGAATACTTCCAGTTCATTAAAGGCCATTAACATAATTGGGAACTGTATGATATGAGGAGGAGAGATGTGCCTCGTAGTAAGCACAGATATTAATTTTATTTCATTTTTCAACTAGTTTTATATTGAGGAATGAAAAAAAGGAAAGAAAACGAAACAGAAAGTGATGTGGCTCAATGACAGTGACATGCAGGAAAAATAAATAGGACATAAAAACCTAAAAGATAAACTGCAACAGTCCAGTCTGCATACTCAGTATTAGAGAATAGACATATGCTCAGCATAAATTTTCAAGGCTTTGGACACATCACTTTGTGATCTACGATTAATCATAGAAGAAACAGAAAGCAGTCCTATAGCAATGGCTTCTTTGGTCCAGGTATGTTGAACGTATCATATGCTCATGAATAGTTTCAACACATTATCTAGATAATTGCTGCCTGTTGAAATACAGGAAGAAAAGAAAGGACAGCAAGTGGCAAGGAATTCCTTTCCCCATCTCTGGATCTAAAAGATCATTTGTAATTACATTTTCAAGTTCAGCTCAAATCAGGGAGATTTAAATGTCTTGCACAATTTCACGCACAAAGCCACTCGGACTTAGAAAACACCACTATATCACTCATTGTACTTTCTGCAAGAGTTTTGTTAAACATTTAGGAAGGGGGTATTCTGTAAACTTTTATTCTTTGTTCAAAAAGCTTTCAAATCATGCAACATTTGAGAAAGAGAGGAAATTGGTTTGGATTAGTGGTTAAAGGCTTTGGCCACAGTCCCTAGTCTTGTTGACTCCCCAAGAGAGTGTGGTTATGGCTGATTGAAAGGCCCTGAATCATTTTTATTCTTGTCTATACTTATGGGCTAACCAGGCAGAATTGTTCAGCCGCGCCGATTGCTTCACAAGTGCTTGACAGAAGTTTAATTCTACGGTTTAGAAAAAGTTTCTGATGCGTATGATGAACTCAGGGGTCACTAATCACTGTAAAGCCTGGATCCAGAGCTGACACAAGCCCGGCAGGCACAGGGACTGGCACCATCCCCCGAAGGTTGGTCAGGATACAAGAGAGCAAAGCAGAACAGTTTTTGGCACGCTGCCGAACAACTCTTGCTTTCGCTCGCAGAGCAAAAGATAGATGAAGTACACTGGCAGTAAAGGAAAACAAAACAACACTCAGATTTTGACAAGGCACAAAGCAGGAAATGGACACCTAAACGGATTTTACAGAGAATGATTTTTAATGGATCAAATCCAAAACCCAGTACGTGCTGCAGCGGAGCCTCCATGACAAGGGACTGGTTTGACTGCGTGGGTCTGTCCTGTTCCAGCGTGCGCTGAAGCATCACACTGGATAAGACCATCCATGCAGGAAGTTTATTGTTTGAATATTTTTTGTTCTGATCTGTCTTAATTTCTAAGTAAAAAGCCTGTGTTTTACACAGCTGTTGGTCAACACCACTGGGTATAAGCCTTCAAACAGGACACCTAGGTCATCTATTTAAAAACCTGAAATTGCTTTTCCCATGGTGCTGGATCGATCCACGGGATCCAGGATTGATCTAGGTAAAACTGCTGTGGTACTGAAGGTGTGTGCTCTCAAAGTGACTACTATCCTCTTTGCAACCACTCCATAACCACATGAGCACCAAACATTTTTCCATCATAAAGCTTTGACTCTTAATGAGAGAATATTCTAGTAAGATAAACGTGGGAAACAGCATCTCGCTTCAAACACTTGAAATAAGACTCAGTACATGCCTCCTACAAGCCAGAAGATATGCATAAACCCAATCCAAACTATGAGACTCTGCCAGGGATGCAAAAAATGGGGCAGCAGCAGCTTAAGCATTATGACAGATTTCTCAAAGGTGCACAGTGGGTTTCCGAGGGCTCAGTTTCCACAGAAACTAAGCTACAGATTTCTTGACTTTTGTTAAGGCTAAGTCCTATTAGAGGCATAATTTTATTACAGCTTTACCTGTTTAGTGGAAACAAATACATTTTGTAAAGTTTGGAAAAGTTGAGCTCTGAAAATCTTAAAATGATTATAATTATCTCCATCTATTGCAGACATAAATTACAAACATAGGCACAAGCTTCATAGCAGTTGCTAGTACAGTGCTAATGGTGATGATTCAAATTCTCTTCAATTTTCCAGTGAAAAGACTGTAATCAAGGCACATTGGCCATAAAAGTCAAGTAAGGGTTAAGTTAAGTCTTCACAGAACTAATCAAGGCCAATAACCTCAGAGATGGGAAGTGGGAGAGGAAAGCTGTGTCTGCCTTGTGCAGCACAGGGGATTGAGATTCTGTCCAGCTCTTCACATATTTGATTGTTTGATTTATTTCTTGGGAGCCCTTCACTTCAGACGGTATTCTACTTCTTTATCTTTTTTGTGCACATTTTAACTTGTTTACTGATTTACTAAGCAACTTTATATTAGCTCCCACCCAAAGGACTGCTGAAACTGCTCTAAGTATTTACTTTCAATCAGACAGCTTTTCTCTTCCATTTGTTTTCCTGACATTATCGGTACCTTCATATGAAAGAAGCAGCTCCAGCAGTGCACCTCTATCACAGTGGCTACACGTTTTAATCAGAAGGTAGAGGAAACGAATCTGGAAAAATTAATATAAATGGGATACTTGAACTTTATAACATGACTCTCTCACAGCTTTATGTCAAAGACATGGTAGCTACTGCAATCGGAAAAGTTCCCGCTCAGTGAGTAACTGGAGAATACTCTTCTGATGGTTTTTCAGAGTCAATTTACAGAACGTGGCTGTCTCCACTCAGATCAAAGTCCCTGTTGAAATGCCAGGTTTATCTTTCTGATAGGATCTGCTCTGCAGCTTCTACACTGAGAGGTCCTCTGTCCCTCTCAGCCCCAATGTGATCTGCCTCTCACAGCAACCGGAGAGATCCACACAGGAAAATGGCCTTTCAGTAAAAAACCCAAGAAACCCAATAGTTACATATGGGCATAATTTCTGATCCCACAGAGCTAATCCTTGCAGAGTAACCTTCTCATTTGTTACAGTCACCAGCAATTTCAAAAACATATATGTTAATTTTAATTTTTAACCTAGCTAAAATCTCTGGTTTTTTCAATGCATCTTGTCAGTGAGAAGAACACAGGTATGCAGACTATAACATGTTTAACTTTACATAATAGTTTCAGGGGTGGTGAAAAATGCTGAGAGTTCCCCTTCGGCATATCCTTCGGGACTTTGCAATTTATAATTTCTTCCCTGGGGAGGACTTTGCAGCAGACCCAGATTGTTGCTGCCCTCAGTGAACGTCACTATGAAAATTCCTTTCATTTTATGAGTGAATTTCCAAGCTCTTTTGTGGTGAAACCGGCAAAGAGCCAAAGGCAAACACTAAACACCGAGTAAGTACCAACGAACAGCACGAACTTCAGGTTTCCATTACACCCAGACAGTATTGGGAGTACAATGAGCTTAAGAATGAATTAGGTGTACACGCAGGCAGATTATTAAATAGTCATATTGGTTCTTCTGAAATAGACCCCTTTGCCTCCAGCAGGCCCAGAACAGTACCCACGCTGCCTGACTCCAGGCTTGACTTGGCTGTTCCTACTATCCCTAATTCAAACTATGAAGAAGCTGACATAAACCTCAGAAGCAGTAACACCCTGGATCCTTCTCCCATATTTTTTTTTTTTTTAAAGAAAAGGGCAAAACCCTCCCAAAACTAACCAATTCCCATGTTCCTGAATTTCTGTAGCTGATTTGTTGCTGACATTTTTCATCCTGACAGCACATTCAGGAAACGTGACAAATTTAGGCAACAGTCTCGCAGTGAAAAATGCTCCTGTGAACTTTTCCCAGTTAAGCTGCAATGAATTTGCTTAGTAAAAAACAAAAGGTTTTTCCTCAGCTTAGCTTCCAGTTACTTTGATACATGACGTTTCAAGTAGTTTTAAAAAATGGACCCGGCATGAGTTTTGTATTAGTTTTTAAAGCTCAGATCATCGTTCAAGATACTGTGCCATTTCTCACTGCTGTATCTGAAAGAGGAGCATGAGCTTTTGCAGTCCCAAGGCATCGTCAGTACCCACTTCCACAGAGCCTAATTTTCCAAAGCATCCTTTCAATTTGTGGCAGTAACTCAGTGTGTGACATCACCTGGCTCTGCAATTGCAGAATTGCTGCATAATGCAATTTTGTAATTGTCAGACGTTGGAGCTCTGGCTGAGCAAGCTGGAGGACCTATCTGTTGCTTTTTAGACCATTCAGTGATGAGCCAGTCATTCCTGGGCAGGTCTCATATGTCTGAAATGAAGCCATAAACCCTGTCACAAAACAGAAATAAAAGCTTTGGCAAACTGTGAACGACTGGAGTGAATGATGCCCTGTGAGGGTCACAAACCTGGGCTCGGCAGAGCGGCTGGATAGGATACCTGTGGCATTTTATGGATTATTATTCTAAACAGAAAATACAGGCTGGCTTGTTCCCATTGAATGCAGAGGAAGAGGGTGAGGAATCGCATGTTGTGGTAGGCGTTCAGGATGCTCTTAGCTAGCTGCACTCACAGCCTTAGCAGCCAAGAGCCTTTTAAGCCTCTTCTGCTTGTATAACCTCTCTCTACCTCGTAAATGGAAATTCCAACACCAGACCTCTCAAGGTCACCTTTTGGTGAACGTTTAACTTCATAACTATACTTTCTACACAGTCTCCCCTCATCCACGGGGCTTCAAAGAGGACTGCAGCACAAATACTCTTTCTGATATATCTTGTCACTCTTGTCTGTGACCACGTTACCGTGATTTATTATAGCAAACTTTACTTGTATTTACTTCATTACTAGAGCCTTCTGAGATCAACAGCAAGCTTACAATTTCAAGATCCTTTCAAAACATATCGTAAAACCCCCTGGATACTCCCAATGGATATACGTTGCTCTTATGCTCTGCAGACAAGGGCCCCACTGTAAACTTCAAGAGCTAGCAGCACTAAATTGAAATGAAAGGTGGTTTTGGCTAGACCAGAAATACACAAAACCAGGTCTTCCTGGGGTGGCAAGACACAACAAAGACCAGCAAGGAAGAAATTAAAAATCAACTACCATAGCAAATGGGTAAAAAAAATAATAAATGTTTTGGATGTTAAGTACAACAGTGAAGAACAGAAACCAAACTGTTTTAGGATAACACACACATCTGCCGTTGAATTACCAGAGCCCACTCCCAGCCTGGAACAGGATAAAAAGCACAAAAAGGAGAATTTTACACCAACAGTGTTCTTCTAGGAGATAAATGCCTTACTCTGTCCTTGAAAAGCAAAATGTTTCCTGAAATGGGATGCTAGCAGGTACAACACTAAACTAGTCTTTGGGAACTTTGCACTGCAATGGCAGGTCTATTTACTCCACTTTCAAAAACTTCTTTTCCGTCAGACAGGGTCAGATTAAGAACAGATCTATTAGTTTCATCACTACTCATGAAATAACCAGTATGCTGAGCTGTAACCACTATGCCTGTGGGAACAGTTTCTTTATTCTTGCTAAGTATGAGAAATTCTAGAAGTACAACTTGTAAATAGACATTTTAGGAGCTTTAAAATTAGAAGATTGGAAGCATTGTTTCAAAATCTAACATCTACAATTCATTTATGGGAAATTAGGACTTGTGTTTCTAAGAGCTTCAGGCACATTGGACAATTGCTGGCCTTAGATCTTCAACGATAGTCAGAATTAGCTTAGCTCTTCCATCCACAAGTCTTCAATTCGCTTCCACAATTGCTGACCCTTTAAGCACTTACTGCAAAATGCAAATAGACTAGGAAATGTTCATCTGTGATCACCACCTAATGATTTGAGTGACCTGAATTTGGAGAATATTCATGGAAGCATAATAATTAGACACTGGAAAGACCTCAGGCTGTCTTCCATTACCTAGTTAGTGCAGCACTGAGCCTAGACTGATTACTTTTGACCAACCTCATCTTACAAAGATCTATGTGAAGAACCTTCCACTCCTCCTCTTGAGAGGCTTTCTCAATAAAGCAGATCTAGTTTTTACAATATTTGTCTTGACAACCTGTATCTATTTCTTGAATAGTCTACTTCATTTTAATATTAGAGACACATTGCCTTGCTTTAGAGAAGGGTATATTCAGCTTTATCAACTATTTATGGAGAATCCGCTAGCACTTAAGCTTTTGTTTTGTCATATTGTTCTCTATATGCTTTTCTTTTCAGCACTTCAGAACCACAAGGGCATTCCTACAGTATGTCCTGTACAACTTTGGTCCTCCAGAAAACATATAAGAAATGATAAATTTTAATAGAAATAGCCTATGAAATCCCCACTAGACTGCACAGATGGCCAGAAATCATGATTGGAAGCATTCATACATATTTCAGAGTGATACATTAGAAAAGAAGATACATTGCAAGAAAAAACGGCAAAAAAACCCTCAAACTTGAGAACACACTTTGCCTGAAACCAGGTCGGTGTTTCCCCTAAACATCTATCATGCAATCTGAATGAAAAGATAACACTTGAATTAAACAGATGCAAATGAAACACTGTTAAACAGGACTTTCAAAAGAACTGAGACCTCTACAGCTTCATCATATATCTTATCTTTAGCCAGGTTATTTTATTAAATAGACAAACAGCAAGACAATTCTGCTAGATCTGTACTACCTAACAGAATATATGTAAATCAATAGTGAATTAGCAAATGTAAATCCACCCTGTAGGGGTGGGCCTTAATACTCAGGCAACACTGCAGCTGACATTATGTATAAACAATAAAAACTAGGACACTTGCTGTAGCTCAATCAACACGTATGTTTTGTTTTAAAGGGTGCACTAGCCTAGTGTTAACATCACTATTGATTAAAACCATGTAAAATGTCACAGATTTAGAAAAGTGGGAAAACCCCAGAAAATGCATGGAGAAGTAGCAAGAAATCTAAATATAGCTATTCCATCATGAAGATTTTATTGGTGCCAGTTAAGAATTATTTGCTCACTCGTACCTTCAGAACATTTGTGCCAATTTTGCAATTTTTGTGCTTTTACATTCCCCCCCCTCCCCACTCCAGTACATCAGACATTCCCCTCCCTTTGGAGTACAGCCAAGAAAAATGTATTCCAATCGCAGGCTTCGATGATCCATGGCGGTAAGCCAGGGCTTCTGCATTGCATTCCCAGGTTTTTTTCAAAAACTCTCTCTATGTGCCCTGCCAAGTCATTGTCTCCAGAAGTAAGAAACAGCTAATAAAGTTGTGTCGGAATATCCAAAATGGTTCAGCACTCTGCTGAATGTCCTGTTTCACCAGCCTGATATCCCATCTTCCAGTGCTTAAGCACGCTGAGACATAAAGTTCTGGAGAGATGTTACTGGAGAAGACTATTCCGTAAAGAGCACGGTGCAGACAACTTGTAAGTTTGCACAGAATCTCAGAAGCTCTTTGGGAAGACAGGACAAATTTGCAGGATCAGGGCCTTATATTCTGAAGTGACAATCTGGACTGGTTCTTTGCCAGTCTAACTGGTTGGACTTCACTAGAATTGCTCTTGATGTGGTGGGGAAAGGGAAAAGTGGCCTTTGAACATGTAAGTGACATTTTCCATGGCTTCTTTAGCTGCAAGAACTTCTGATATCACCATGCAGAGAAGGGAAGTCTCTGCTTGTCAAAAATAAACTATTTTATTAAAAATTTTTAGTTCTGATGTTTAGTAAAAGCCAAGTAGCCTCCATTATCTACACAAAAATAGCCCGCTAGGTATCCAGGGCTGTCTTTTCTAGTACCTCTGCATACTCTTTAGCCCAGGGTATGTTCTTCGTGCATTAGCTGAACAGGATTCTCAGAACCACTCCACATTTAACATTGTTGTGCACTCACTCACTGAACCATTTTTAAACTCAGTCTCCTGCTGAGAGCTAAATGCATTGTTTGTATTCTAATCTTTGTACCTACTGCAGCTAAAGTATAACGGTTCCACAGCCAGAAGGCAACAGCTAAAGCAGGGGAAATATAATTAAGAAAAATAAAAAATGATTGATAGAAAATAAAGCACACATTGCTCTAGACATATTAATTTAGTGCTGAGTGACTTGAACAACTAATTTATTAAAATTACCTGGAAGCATCTTATGATTACCCCAACATAAGCACTCTTTAATTTGCCTCTGCTTCTATTCTTGGCAAGACGGTCCACATTTTGCATGCTCAATATACAAGATGCACAAAAACCAATTAATGCTGTTGACCTATACAAATAGGATAACACCAGCGGACTCGATCACCGCCAGACAAGTGCAGATAACTGGTAAATGAAGGACTTGGTCCTAATTTGTGAAGCCAGTCAGAATTAAAACATACTGAACTCTCCTTGGCTTCCACGGGAGGTGTGAATACTTAGTATCCTGCACCACACTGTGATGCTACAACCTATCCAAGTTTTGACACTTTACAAGTTCATTGCCTGTGGCAACTAGAAAATGAACTCAGAAGAGGGAGTGGTGGCTATAATGAGCAGAATATCACATACTGCCATGCCAGGCGCCCACCCTCTTTGCCCTCACAAATCAGTCCCTCCCAAAGCTGCCCTTGTGTGCTGCTGAGCTCCTGACTCCTACAGCAGAGTTAATGTCATGCCACAGGCTCTTTCAGGCTGTTGCCTCAGAGCACTCTTAGTCACGGGTCAGTCTCCTTCATAGGATTAAAGCATTTCAGAGGCTTGGTCAGAAAACACAGGGAAAGTCTTGATTTCTCACTTCATTGTTAAACAGGTTGTGCATTATTGAACTGACTCTCCGGTTTGGGGGAGGTTTCCACTGTGGTCTAACTACACCTAGCTCTCATCACCCAGCTCCCCTGTGCTTGCTCAGAGATGTCAGCGGGATCAGGTCCCTGTAGAAGCCTGAACTGGCTCATCCAGAATAACATACAGAAGAGGTTCTTTTATAAAAGATCAAGTGTAATAGTCGAAGACATCAGACGCAAGTTTGAAACCTCTTTAGAGAACTTATTTTGTTGGCACATTAAAGAATGTGTTGTTCAATGTCTCTGAGCAGAAAATGGTGATAAAAGTGGAAACTGATAAGCAGGACACATTCAAGGGACAGCAGATGAGCCCCAGAGTGAGTAGCACAGCGCTGTTCCACAGCATTCATTCTGGAGAAGAACATCTAACCTTGTGTCCGCTGTTGGGAAAGTGAATGGGATACTTAAGGTGCCCAGGAGAGAGAACTACTGGGAAATAAAAGGAAAAGCCCCAGAGATTCACTATGTGCTGGCAGAAACTCTGGATCCAGGGTAGCCTTTTGCTGCTCTGTCTGGCTGCCATGGCCATGTTTCACTGGCTAAGAATAAAAGATGGTTTTAACCTCCCCAGGTTTCTGGTAGATTATTAAGCTGTACCTGTTCCCTGGAACTACACTGTCACTTGATTCTGCTAACCAAGGCTTCACACAAAGGCCACCTACTATTTTGTCATCCCACAATCTCACACAAACAGAGTGCAAGCCACATCTGGCCCATTTGGTCACTTCCTCCTTTGTCACTAATAGGTAAAGGTTAAAAGCTCCTGCCTGTATTTCCCAGCTTCTCCAGGACACACTCCCCCCCAGACAGCCCCCGGTGACACTATGTTCTTAAAGGCTTTGGTCAGCCTGCATCACATCTGACAAAAAGATGTGCACAGCTTCCTGGTGACAAATGCCATGGTCCATAATTATTGAGAAAACATTGTGAGGGGAATGCTGTGCTGTCCTTTTCATAGCCAAACCTTTGGTAAAAGGCTTCAATTCACAGAAAGCATGAGCAAACTTCAGCTATGGTGCTCCTTCAGCAAAGTGAAGGGGGTTGCATCAAAGGAGGGATTTTGGACCCTTATGTGCAACAGGAATGTGGTAATGGTGCTGCTGAAACAACCCACTGTGCTGCATAACAACTGCTGTAGGTCAGTGCAAGTCGTGTCTCTTGTTTGTGTAGGTGGTAGAGCCCAGCCACAAAGCCTGAAGCTTGCACCAGTCTGATTTTTCCTGAAGCTCATTTTCTAAATGAATACTCAGCATATAGTTCTCTCAGCCCTCTGTCTCTTCTGGCGATTACTCTGCTGCCATTTCGGGCTACAAGGACCTTCCTCAGAGTTCATAATGTGGAAGATATTAATTATCTTCAGGGAAAATTGAGTTTCATGAGTCCCAGAGGAACATGCTGTCTTCATGAAACAACTTCTTTCCACCTTTTTATGTCAAGTACAACAGACTCTGCATAAATGGTGCAAGACGTTTTTATGAGTTACATCATGAGTGGAGAAGAACAGCAATTCTATCAAACTGCCTGGGTGCATTAACCTTGTTTCTGAGGAGCTAAAATTATTCTTTGGAAGCGAAGTTAAAGAAGATACTGCACAAAGTAGAGTCTATCACTTGGTCTTCCTTCTCCTTTTCTGCCTGTATTTCCTTTTGGCAGTGGTCACACTGCTGCCTACCTGAACATCAAAGAGGCTTCAAGCTGGTGAATAAAATTTGCAAACCCTAAAGCAATGCACTTAAGCCCTTATACTGGGGGACATTTTAAACAGGCAACCATAGAGAAAACCAAACCCGGTGTATATTAACTACACTGCAAACTAATTTCATGACGTAACTTGCAGTGGAGCATGAGTCTTAGTTCCAATAGATAATAATTTCTTATTGCTCTTCTCATGACAGCACCCTTCAGAAAGATGGTTTCTCTCCTAGAAATAAGTGAATTATCTTAAATTCATTACGGACTAAATCAGAAATTGCCGTTTGATTTTCCTCGATTTGTGCTGCCTACTAATAATCATTAAAATATATCTTTCCTGATTGTTCACTTTTTTAGTGCTTGAAGCTCCTTTCTGAGGACTATACTTTCCCAAACAGTGTGATCTGGAAGCAACAGCACAGGCTTGGAAGAAAAAAAACTAACAACGAAGTTTGAATCTTTACCCTGCCACTGCAAAAAGGAAAAAGGCAAAAAACCTCCTTCACTCTCTTACTTGTGAAGAATGGAAATTAATTACCTTGCACACATACACACATAATTTCAAATAGGTTCAAGCAGCATACATATAAGAGTTAATTGCACATGCCTGTTTTCTCTGAAGTGAAGACACATTAAGGATGTAAAGACATTTCCAGACCCATGGGAACAACGTTCTTACGCCAGCGGTACCCTACTGGAATACAAAAGAACTTGTGGGTTTTGCTTTTTTAAAATGTGTTTAGCATGACTGAAGAGCCTGGCACTGCTGCTGCGGCTGCTGAGTCCCTGCCATTCCCAGGCCAAGAGCACAGGGAACATGGAGAGCACCTTGCCCACATGCCCTGATGCACACACAGAAGACACATTTGCAGACAAGACCATCAGCAGCACCATTTATAACAGCACAGGAGGAAGGTGTGAGCAACAGAGCTCTGACACCTGTTGGCACACAGGGAAGGGGGCAGCAAGGGCAGGGATGGATATGGAAGTTGCTGGTGCCAGGAGGGGAACTGGGTTCAAGCATCCTCTCCTGCCCTCCTCCCTCCCCCTTTTTTCTTAGTCATTTCTCTTCAACTTTCTCCAAAGCAGCATTTGAGAAGAGGAGAACAGAGAACACAGATCTGCTCCAAAAGCAGCCTTGAGTTCTGCTTCTCACATTGCTCCTGTTTTACAATGAAGAAACATGTGCAAGGTCCTACCAGATGCTCATGGGTTCATCCCAAGGCCTCTCTCCACTTGCTCAAAGCTTTGGTGGCCCATGGAAGTCCAGCCCCATATGGAAACAGAAAGAAGACCCAGTACATTACACCTCCCTCCCCAGAAGTAGCTGCTCCTGCTCAGAACAGCTCTCCATCTCAGGTGTCTGGGTGGGCTGAGCCATCATTCACAACCTTCCAGCCACTTTGGCGAGGTGTAAGCCAAGGGCAGGAGAGACAAACTCACCTAGCCACAGACAGGGAAAGCATATTGCATGGGGGAGCAGGGAAAGAAGCTTCTTCCACTGCTTTTCACACAGATGTATGGCCACCAATAGCCCAGCAAAAACCACAGGCTGAGGTCCTCGTCCATGTCTCAGCAGCAGTTAAGGTAGGCTGGGCATCCTGTGGTTAAGCACAACAGCTTGAGATGGAGATTTCCATTTCTGCCATCTAAGAGACAGCGGACAAACCCTATAATTTCTGTCTCACTCTTCCTGCAAAGGGCAATCGCAAGTCGTACGTGTAGGGACCTTTCAGTAGTTCAGTGTGCCCCGTCTGCTAGTTAGAAAGGCAAGACATCAATACACAATACAGAGTTCCAGTTCTGCAAGAATCAAGGGCTTAAAACACCTTTAAAAATCCAGCCTCAAATTTTGTGGTAGCACTTTAAAACAAGAAATCTTAACAGATTCTTGAAAATGCTGGATTCCAGCCTTAGTAAAATCTTATTCTTGATTAAATGCTGCTTAATTGAAAGTGGTACGCGATTTCTCATCAGCGTAAGTAATCTGCTATAATACCTGTACAGGCTGTCAAACCACTGTCAAATTGAAATACTGCTTTCTCCTTTCTGTCCATTTGATCATACATTCTATTTTGGATTTCTCTGCTTTCTGTACAAAGGCTTCTGAGCTCAAGATTGCAGAGACAGTCTGGCAATAAAAACATTCAAGCAGCAATACAGACAGCTGGGAATTTATTGCATCAGGATTTGGTTTTAAAATATAGGTTTCTCCTGATAAACTAATATTGTCATCTGTTCTGGTGGCAGAGCATACTGCAAACAGCAATCTTCCCCCAGAGAAAAAATGTCAGATTGTGATTTATGAACAGGGAGCCACTAAAGAGTATGATTTCACCCTAAATTAGTAATTTATCAAGTAAAGAACCACAAGCAAATAGCTGAATATTGGTGCCTTAAAGGGTCAATAGACTTCTCACTAAGTTTTGCTTCAAGCACAAATAACCAGACTCCTCCAAGGGAAATCTGTTCTAGTGGATGCCCTAGAAAATGAAAACATTTAGGTCTAAGTGTTGAGGAAAACATTCCCAAGATGACCTTTGAGTATCCATACGGGGCTCATAAGAGCCTCCCACAAGGGGACTGCACAAAGCTGCTAAAGGTAGCAAGTTCATTGAAATGTGGTAATACAGATGAAGAGATAGTGGGGAGAGGGGGGAGAAAGAGGGAAAAAACAATGCCATCTAAAAGGGTGAGTGTTCATTTTCAACCTTAATTAATTGCCTGAAGTGAAGCACTTGATTTCCGTGTACAATGAACTATGAATTATTGGAAATCACTATGACACAAGTCGACAGAACAATTGCTTTGTAAAATCCTCTTACAGGCCAGGAAAATGAGTTTCTAGACATTCATCTGGGAGGACAAGGTTCCTCCTACTTCTGATCAATATTAGCAGGAAACATACACTATCAGCGCCCAAAGGCACGGCCACGGATGCAGAGCCAGGATTCCGCTAGGACTAGAAGAAACCCAAGAAAGCTCAACCTGTTATTCCCTAGTCACTCCCTCAGACATCTTTTCTCCAGGCTCCCCAGCCTTTATTCCCAAGAATGTCAATGATTTGTGACTTTGTTGACTTAGCAACTGCAGAGCACTCAAATTCACATTACCCTCAATGTTACAGAATGAAGTATACGTGCTTTCTTCCAAATACCATACTGTAGATATAGATGCCTGATCTGGGCCCATCATTACCACAAAATTAGGCAATTAAAATTTTATTCGAGACAGTTTAAGTGCATCTGTAAAACTGCTACTAGTTGTGTCAATAGAACAATTCACGGTTGTATGCATCTAGATCTGGACTGTTCAAAGATTTCATGGGGCATCAACCCATGACTGCCATGAAAAATGGGTGTTTATTTTACTGGTTAGATGTCAGCAATCTGTTCCTTTATATGGCACAGCTGGATTTAATAATGAATTAAGGACTTCTTAACTACTGGAAAAAATGTCTTGTCCATTCCAGAACTGCCTCAGATTTCTTTTCTATAGATGTAATTCCCCTGTGTTCTGTCAATTTGTATAGGTCTGTGTCTTCTGAGATTGCTTAAAAAATAACAACCAAGCCAATAATCAGAACAAACAGAAGAAGGTGCTCCAAGCTTTCAAATTCTCATTGCATAGCAGAAGGGTACTGGATATACCACTCTTCTAATAAAGTTTTTTTTCTCAGCCTTTGTAGTGGTGCTAAAACATCCTTGGGTGATGGTATGGTCTCTGCTCTTTCAAAGTGCAGAGAAGGAAGGCAGTGGTGACAAGCTACGTGGAGAAATGATGAGCAGCAAAAAAAGAAAATAGGCAAATCATAAGAATTTTTATAGAGAGACACCTAAAGTCAACCACCTAGATCAGTGTGAATAGTAAATGCTCAATTCTGATGCTTAAGAGTGTTGGAAAGGAAGCTCCTTCCCATTTGCATTCTAGCTTGCTTGAACATTCACAACATCTGCAAATGTTGTATTATGGCTTTGTGAGAAATAAGCCAGTTGGCTTATTCAATAATGCAGTCAGTTCGTAGGTCAAGGCTCAATGGTTTTGGCTTTAATGATCACAGTAAAAATGCTTTGAAGAAAAAAATTAAGAATTATTACTTAATCTACTTGGAGAGTTTAAGTATTTCTTCTTTAGATATCTTGGTGGTTAAAAAAAGCTAAGATGCTAGGGTTGCAGCTGCAGTTTATGTTTGATCATCAGCTCTTCTAGGCTGCACCAAAGAAGCATGGCCAGCCAGTCAAGGGAGGTGATCCTGCCCCTCTACTCTGCTTTGTTGAGACCCCACCTGGAGCACTGCAGCCACCTCTGGAGTCCTCAGCACAGGAAAGACATGGACCTGTTAGAGGGTTTCCAGAGGGCCACAAAAATGATCAGAGGGAAGGAGCACCTCTCCTATGAGGACAGGCTGAGAGAGTTGGGGTTGTTTAGCCTGGGGAAGAGAAGGCTCCAGGGAGATCTTATTGTGGCCTTTCAGTACTTAAAAAGGGCTTATAAGAAAGATTGGAACAATCATTTTAGCGAGGCCTGTTGTGATGGGACAACAGGTAATGGTTTTAAATTAAAAGTGGGTAGATTTAGACTAGATACAAGGAAGAAATTTTTTACAATGAAGGTGGTGGAACACTGGCCCAGGTTGCCCAGACAGTGGTGGGTGCCCTGTCCCTGGAAACATTCAAGGTCAAGCTGGACAGGGATCTGAGCAACCTGACCTAGTTGAAGATGTCCCTGCTCATTACAGGGGGGTTGGACTATATGACCTCTAAAGGTGCCTTCCAACCCAAACTATTCTATGATTCTAAGAACCCTTCATCACACTGGAAGCATTCACCAGGCTGGAGGACCAAGTCTCCCGTGTGCCAGTGACATCCTATTCTCCGTTTAAACTTTGGCACTAGAACCAACTCTGAAGCAACCTAAATTCACATCCAGGGTAGACAGACTGGGACAACCAGCATTAGCAGGAGAGGCCAAGATTCAGCTCTGACACAAAGAACCTGATTACAAACTGAGCCTGGAGAGCAGACAGGCAGAGTACCATCTACAAAAGCTCACTCTAGCTTTCTTGCATCAATTGCCTGAAACAACTGCAGTTGTGTGGCACAAGAGCTTTTATGATACATTAAACACAAGCCCAGAAAAGCCAGCGAGTTAACGATCACTGTCCATACAGATGTACAAAAGGAGAGAAGCCGTTATTTCATTTTGCTGTCCTTAGAAGAGAGGACACAGCCTGAATGTTTACAAGGGCTCCAGTCCTGTAAACAGCCAGAGGATTCTGCAGCAGTTGGGAGGGCTGTGGTGGACGGCCTGGTCCCTTCAGGCAATTCAAAAAAGCAGAGGGGTCAGCGCCAAGGCCAAAAAGCTGATTAATGTGAGATGGTCTATCTCAACCACAGACTTCGGCAGTTCACAACTCAGGGCTGACATATTTCAATCAAAGCATGTCCGCAGCTAAACTTAATAACCAGCCAGCCTATCAAGTGGTGGACGCTAAGCAATTCCAAATCACCCCAAGAATTTAAAACCGGCAATGACTTACTGCAGGACTGCAGAGAATGACCCGTCTGTCAGATGCAGTTGTATCTGCGGCTGACACAGACGTCAAGATTCCTGCTCCCCTCCATGAACGCTGCTGTGATGCTGTGAAATGGAGAGGGCCATCTGGGATCACTGCCCTACACAAGCCATCCAGAATCTGTCCTACGCAATCTTTCCTGCATTTTTCCAGCAATGACATTTCATCACTTTTGAATGAAATAAGTTCTTTCGCAGTGAAATTGCATCTTTTTCTGTCAGTCAGAGGTCAATCAGGCTGCTTAACAGTAAAATAAAACAAAAATGCCCCCTTCTTTGTATTCTATTTTATTTCTTTCATCAACAGAACAAACATTGCAATTGTTTTAATTCGACCACCTAAATTTATTTGCTTGTTTACAAAGACATAGGTTTTGGGTGGATGGTTGCAGCCCCTTGAATTCCTATGGAAAACACTTAAATCAACAAAACTTTTAAACCACTTCATACCATACTGCTGTGAACCACTAACCTGTTACCTTCAACAGATGATGTGCAGCCTCACAAGGAACAAAAAGGAAAGGTAATTTCCTGAAGAGTGGGAAAGAGCATGCACATAGCCCTTGGACTCACCTGGAGTCAAACAATTTAACATAGATTGAAGCTGCCAAGAGTATGGGAAGCTAAACAAACAGGAAGTTTCACATTCCAAATGGGTTTATCTGACAAAAGTAATGGGAATTGATTTACTCTGCCAAGAGAAACAGCTCCAGCTTCTCTACACCTTTAATAACGTCCTTGGAGAGCCCTGATGGACACTGGAAGTTGGCATCGAACATCCCATAGCTAACTAGTAGTGCCATATCAGCACACTGTAAGCATAATTTGTAGCAACTTCCACATATACATTCTTGTCCCATCTATTATCCCATCAGCCTCCTGGGATAATAGATCATCATAAAACCACAGTATCCAAAAATCTTTGTTGAGGGCTTCTTCAAGATAGACCTAAGTAGCAAGAAGTATCTACACTGACAACAAAAGAGACATCTCAGCTTGTTTTTGAAGCACATGCTAATTAAGGTTTGTAAGATTAACAGAAATCTCTGGTCACATCAGAACTGCTCTGTTAATAATTTTCACTTAGTCACAAAAGAAATCAGAGAAAAGGCATTTGCTGGCAGAAAACAAAGCAACCATGGATAGGCCTCACTGGATACAAAATACTGATTCTACTCAAAATCCAGTGATGGAACCCAGGTTGAAGGAGGAGTCAAGGACAAAACTGGGCTACAAGGAGAAAAATCATTTCCCAAGAGAGGGCAGACTGAGATAACTATCTTGATATAAAAAAAAAACATTCACTTTTAAAAAGTATAAAGTACAGATTAAAAAAAAAAAAAGTTTTACAAAAAATAAAATCCTAATCAACTGCTTTTCCTGAACAATGACCTACAGAATGAATCAGCACAGAAATCTGCATTCAGCAGCTTGTTGCCAAAGCCCTACTCCTTACTCAGTAGAGCACACAGCCCTCCCAGAGCCGTTTGCCGTACTCAATGGTTCACACTTGCTGTGAAAAGGGACCTCGTGAAAGGGCAGAGTTTTCACCAGAGAGTTCTCTTGTAAAGCCCCTGGGTAGACAACACAACCTGAATGCCTAGGGAATTTCATGCTGTTGTTGCTGGCTGAGACAAAGCATTGTGGAAATCTGTATGCCACTGCTACAAAACTAATATTTACCCTGTCTACATTAGAATTTTGTAAAAATAGGGAGATCCTATTTAAGCCAAACAGGCAACCCTGTTGTCACATCACCATTTTCTCATAATAGACAGTAACTGTGCCTGTATCCACCTTCTTGTATATTACAGGATTTTTTCTCTGAATATTTTATACACCAATTAATTGACAAAGGTAACTCATAGATACGCAATTATGAGACAAAAAAATCAAATAAGGAGACAGTAAAGACTAGACAAGGGGAAAAAAACCCAAACCCAAAGAACAGCTAATTTAAGGTTGGTATAAAGGCAACAGAAGAACGTGATGGCTGCTGGAATGCCAGAAGCCTTCAAGAGTTACTATGCAACCTGGCATCACAGGGGTCCCGTTATCTTTTGTTCATGGGCAAATGAGGCCAACCTGACCACAACTAAATGCGGGATGAGGGTGTGTGTAGGGGGTCAGAAACATAGGACCACGGAGTTGGATTTTTGCATAATCCATAAAGAGTTCATTAATTAGGTGAAGGCAGGAATCAGTGGAATCTAAGTGCAGGGATTTGAGGCAAATGATGGTCACTACTATTTTTTTATCTAGTACCATATCTACCAGTGAGGTTTAGGAAGAGGCAGCAAGGCAAATCTTCAGTTCTTGCATATTTCTCAAATGTTTTCAAATGCAGGATAAGTATACATTATATGGCCTACATTTACTTTTCAGGAAATTGAGTCATCCTTCTAAATTAAAAAAAAATGCATTTGGGAGTTGTACTCCTTGCATAATCATTACAGATGGATACATATAAAATTAACTCCATAAATTAATAAATATATATAAATAAAATATGTATTTATATAGAAATAGTCATCTTTATCTCCTGTAGTTATGATGGGCTCTGATGTCAGAATAAAGACTTGAACAAAAAAACTCCTGCGCAGTTTCAGTTCTGCATAATTTTTGAATACTCTGACATTGTGTTGTGAAATCACATGGCTGTAACTGAGGCTGAGATTAATGTTTTGACTCAAGAAAGGAATTACTGAAGTCCACAATTTCTTGCAGTGACTATAAGCACACACAGAAAGCACCGCAAAGTGAGTAACACCTCTCCTTCCCCAAAACAAAGAACGATAAACACAAGGACTGCCTGAAGCGTTTTCAGGAAATCCTGTCTGAACAGTGGAAGCTGCGAGTCCCGAAGGCTAACAGCAGGCCTAGGAGAGCTCAGGCACCTGCACTATCTCCAGCACACCAGGGCTCACCTACAGGTTATCAGAAGAAAAGCCTCCGCAGGTTTTCTGTGGTCTTTCTGCTGCTCAGAGAAAGATGCAGTTTCTCCAATCCCCCCTCAGCGCAAACGCCGACAGCACAGAATGGGACGTGAATACAGAATCAGCCACACCGCAGCAGATCTGGCTCTGTTGTTCCACAGCTCCACACACCAAGCCAAGCACATTTAGAAGCTACTGAATAAATAGGTGCAAAATTAAAACTAACCAGGAAAATTTCACTAAGTGAAGGAATCCTATGCTTCACGTTCTTTTTCAGGTGGGGCTCAAACAGAAATGATGCTTCAGCGACTCTTCCCTCTTTGCAAGGAAGTAGAGTGGGTAGAGATTAACTTTCATCTTCCCACCACACTGCAGGTAGGAAACAGAAGGAGAATATTAAGCTCCTTTCTCCCCATAATGATCATCTGATCTAAAGAAGTTTTTTACTCCTTACAACTGAAAAAATATGTGAAATAAAATGAGTGGAATTAGAACAAAATCAGCTCCTCTTCAGTATGCAAATATCCTTACGAGTTGAGAACTCAGAAACAGCACCACGAATACAAATATATTTCATTTGAACTAAAAGAGATTTTCTATCAATACAGAAGAGAGGAACAAATCCCCACATTGGTGAATGGAGGCTCTCAAAATACAAGGTCATGAAAGCACACTTCGGACTTATCTTTATTCTTAATGGAGGGCCCATTCCTGCAGTTTTTAGGGAAATCTCCCAGAGGAACCACTCCAAAGGAGCTCTGGTACAAGGAGAGCTTTACGCACCTCCCAGGCGCAGTGTGCTTTTCAGATAAGTATTTTTATTGCCTTTTTTAAGTTACAGAAAATATTCTCTCCAGAGGCAGAAAAAAAGATAAATGGTTTACATTATTCAAAGGAAAAAAAAAATCATCCTGTCCAATATAAGATCTCTACATATACCTGCCTTGCCAGCATAGCCTGGTCTCAGAGAACAGATCAAATTTCTATATCAATGACTTTGCAGAGAAGATGTATCATCTCCTCCCACAACTGTTTGCCAAGAGGAAAATAATCTGTGGGGAAACAACATGAAAATACCAGGAACTCCAGTGCTGAATACTCCAAATAACAATCCTCACCGGTTTTGACAGTAGGGAGTGCTTGAGTGAACCCTCTTCCTGTCCCAGCTCCTAGCGGGGATGGCAGACCTGGACATCCTCTTGCCTCAGACTCTACATTGCCTATTGCATTCTTTTATTTCATCTAGAAATTAGTTAAGAAAAGTCAAATATGCTTATGCCAATCTCTGTTCCCGAGTCCGACAGATATCTATATTCTGCAGTTAGATTGAAAGCTTGTGAAATGTGTGCTTGTTAAACACAGGCAGAGGAAAATGACACTTTTTGCATTATACAGTGATTGCAAGGATTTCCCTTGTGATGCACATCTCTGCTGAGAACAGGGGTGCCTATTTCACTCACAGTTCTCCAAGGTAATACTTCCTATTCAAACAGTTTCTTATTAGAGTTGTCTTAAATCGCCTTTCCATGAGGAACTTTGGCATTTGCTTTCTGATCTGATCTGAGTAACAAGTTCAAAAATCACAATCTACAGCAAAATGACATTTCAGAAATATTTTCTTTCAGAAGGACCAAACTCATTTGTTTCTAGAACATTCCATTCAATCTTCATTACATAATAGCTGAAACAAAATGCTACTTTCTAATTTTGACACAAAAGGTTCCAATCGTGTCCCAGAGCATTCTGATAAAACCTGATGCATTTTTGCGAAACGCTCCCATTTTGCCAAATCAGTATTATCAGATCGAAAAACGCAACCACCAGCACCACTCGGTCACCCCTGAATTCAATTTCACTTGTTCCATTGCTGCACATGCCAGGTTTTTTTCTCACTTTTTATCGACTGAACTTTGTTCATCGAATTTCAAAAGTGTTTTCCCAATAGTATCTTTAGAAAATACAAGAAAAAAGGTTCTCGGCTGATGGAGGCTGGCAAAGCTCCAGCCAAGTCAATGGGCCTCAGCTGAGGCACTAGCCCTTTGTGAGTGTTCACAGAGGCTTTTTATATACAGCAGAGATGCTGGATTATGCAGAGAAGTCGGTAAACCTCACTGTGTCTCCAGTTTGCAAATATTATAGATTTTTTAGTAGTCACCAGTCCTTTAAGGCTAATGGTACAGTGACAGTTATAGGTAAAGGGAAACACTCAGAAGGCTTCAGGTAACACTGATCGCTTTACTTGACCACACATTTTCTTCACTGCATCGGGTGTAGTGCTCACGGGGGTTTAGGAGAGTCAGAGAGAGAATGTACGCTCAGGCAGACAAGTATGTATCTGGGAACTACTGAAAGCACCACCTGCTGCTTCTTGCTTTCATTTCCCCTCTGGTTCTGAGTAGTTTGGAGAAAGAATTATGTACCGCAAAGCTGAAGGGAAAACATTCTGTGGCAAAACTTGCAGGAGAGGACAGCCTTCCCGCAAGGAAATTTGCTATCTGAGAGAGGCCTTCAAGCCATTAGATCATCCTCTCCATGAAGGCTGTCTGAATGTTTGATCAACAGAGGAGGGATCCTGTGTAGCCTGGGGTCGAAAGACATTCTCCTTCCTACCAAATTATCTCAAAGCAGCAGAAACCTTTCCAAGTTGGATCTTCCAGTATCTAGAGCAAAGGCTTAAACTATGTATATTTGCATTACTTTTTACTGAGGAAATTGCCCAGCAGTCACAAGTGCTTTCATAGTTCTGGCTTGTTATTGTAACTTTTTATTGCTTATCTGCATAGAGTCTGTCACTGACGGCCACTGCCTGCAGCAAAAATTTATTTGCCTTCCACAGTTCTCCAAATTCATTCTGTGGGCTACGGAGAAGTCAAAGTTCCTAAGAAACCCTCCTTCACCTTTCTGTCCCCTCTGAACAGATGAAAATCAGTATATCTGCACTAGCCACACTTGAGAAGGTGGTGACTCAGCAACCAGTAGAAGATGGACAATGAAAGAGCAAAGAAAGATAGATGACATTATAGAAAGAAACAGGGGGATGGATCTAATGTGATAGCTGGTCTTGATCCACCCGAACAGATCAAAGAAAACCAATTCAATGTGATGTTCACCTAAAACATCAGCATATGGCTCTACCATGATGCTGCTCACTTAGGAAAGTCCTTAATTTAGGACTTTCCTAATAATGACACTGCACTGTCATGAGACTAAGGAAGATCTGCCTCATAGAGCTGCTCGTGTGTCAGATTTGGCTTAGCCAAATGAAAAGGTTTGAAATACAAGAAAATTGAAAAATATTTCAGGGCATGTTGTTGAATTTTAAAGGTCAGAGGTAAATCATATCCACCGGATAGTAGTATCTGTATCATGTTAAAGCATAACCCATTTTATAATTTAATTTCACTGGAAATGCATTTAATTTCACTGGAATGCTATTGGTGAGAGAACGAAGCAGAAAAATTTGGCACTGCACAAGAAATACAGCTTAGTAGTCTGGGAATCAGAAAAAGGCAGCAACAAAGAAAGAAAAAATACCAAAACCAAGAAAAGAACATTGCATTGTAATCCAGTTCTTAACACAAAGTCACTCCTTGGTGCCCAGATAGCCAGGAGCATTAAGAGAATATTGGAGTCAAAAGCATAGGATCGTACCTCCCTGTGCCACTCAAAAGGAAAAAACAAGACAAAAAACAAGAAAAAAAGCAAAAAAAGAAAAAAAAGAAAAAAGAAAAAAAATAGAAAAGAAAAAAGAAAAGAAGGGAAGAAAAAAAAAAAGAAAAAAAAGTCTTATAGGAGTGAAACTGCAGGAGAAGCAGCTTTAACTCTGCCAGAAGCAGATATAAATGCATCTGACTGACTGGCACCAATATGAAAATGAGAGACTTTATAAAAAAATATTCTTACAAAGTTTTTTTTGGAGCGGAGGATATTATCTAGGTTAAAAGTCATACTCCTAAATACTATAAATGTAGTAACCGGGAGAAACTGAGCTCCAGTTCATTTTATACAGAGATTGGATCAGCAGCCCCTTGAAATCAATGGAAAAAGCTGTACTATTGGCAACAGTGCTCTGACCAGGCTTCACTTACTACGAGGCAGTAAGTGCTGAGACTGCCCCTCTATTCAGTGTAGGGAGAGACAGAGTTTAATATAGTACTGCCATAAACAATTTAAGGAAAAGATTTACAAAAATGCCATTCTAAAGTACTGTAAACATGGACAATTCACCATAAAGCTTTGTAATAGCTGCACTGCCCAGGGATGACAAACGCTACCTCCTCCACGGAGAGATGGAGAGAGAGAAATCAAAAATGTCAGCTGTTTTTACTGTGTAATGTTGCCTTCCAATCTTTGAAAAATATCAGTTATTAAGAGAAACATGTGGGAAGAATGTGAGCAGGCATTCAGAAATGGAATTACCCAGAAAAAATATTGGGGTTATTTTAAAATAGCCTGTGAGAGGTATACCATACTACCCTCACACAGCAAGGAAAGGAGAGAGAAAAATTAAAGCTAAGAGAAAACTTGCTCTGTATTCCTCCGACATTGTAAAATAAAACATAGCATGTAGGAAAGTGAATGGCAGAGTATGACATCTGACTGCTGTCAGACCTTGCACTCAAATGTTAAGGTTATGGGTGCTCTAAAAACAATGGATACGATAGATGCATTTAAAAGTGGATGGAAATGGAAGGAAAAAAAAAAAAAGAGAAAAAACCACTTGAGTACATTTTCAAATATGGTACAGGAGTCTGGAGGATAAGCCTCTTGTGTAAATGTCATATAGCACTTCTCAACATTTTACCATCTTTCTTTTCCTCTGTTAAACAAACTCGTACTTTTTCAGTACATTCCCCATTGTTCGAAGGGAGCTCTGCAGAGCTGGACTGTAGCTGTACCTGGTCATTAGCCTCCGAGGAGGTGAATATTTACTTCCTATTGCACTCAATTCCTGCAGTTAAGGCAGACATAGTCACATCCATACAGCATCAAAATACCCACTTACAAATCCCTGTGCATCGTAACCCTGGGACGGTATTTTTATACAAAACTATTTCAATACATAGAACTTTGTTGAGGACTTTCCTCATCTATATGTTATTTGAATAATCATTTGATGTATAACTAAAACTTTCTAAATTACATACTTACAGGGATTATTTCTTTTTTACCTTCCCTTTGTTTAACAGTATTATAATTATTCTACTGAGGCACAGGACCCTTTCCTCCTGTCGTACCTGTGTCGAATTCATCCCTGGAGTAACGATGTCAGTGGAGATACACGAGGGGCAGCCTTGACGTGCCGCTCTGTCACTCTGCCTGGTGAAGCTGTGTGTTGCCAGGCATCTCTTTATGACATGTTGCAATTCCAGAACTTGGGGAACTGAACAGAGTATTTTCAGACTCAGTCCGGCAAACCACAGAAGAAACAACATGCTGGGTTTTCTGAACTTTTCATGAAGTTTTGGAAGCATTTGCCACTGGCCCTGATGCAGTGGTGTTGCTGGGGCAGGGTGATGGCATTTCATTGTGTTTAATAAATAAGGGAACTGCTGTTTGGTTTTTAGTTTTGGTTTTTTTGTTTGTTTGTTTTGTTTTTTAATGTGAGAATACAGAAGCAAAGATGAAACTAGCAGACTGAATTGAGGATAAACAAAAAGTTGCAAGTGCAATTTCTTACTTGCAATTAAAACACCAGTAAAAGTGAGTGCTGGCAAGGGGCTACGTTTTCTGACATGGATCGTGGTCACCAACTGCTAATCTTTCTGCCGTCAACCTAAACCACCTATCCACTGCCTCACTAACTAATGTTTTGCCCAGCCAGATACATATTCAGTGCCTGGTAGATTAAGAACATTTAATATGTTGAATCTTTCCAAATCTGCCCACAGATTTGCCATTTCCAGAAGAAGCAACTAAAGCTTCACATCAGAGAGAAGAAAATGCTCCTTCAGAGATAAACTCCAACTCCTACTCCTACCTGTACAGGGCAGAAAGAGGCACAACCCTTACTGATGTTTGATGGAGCTGCATAATGCATTCTGTGGCATGCAAAGTTTCAAGCCCTTCAGACCATTTTGTATTTTATGAGGTAAGTCTTTGCTGTACCAAAAAAAGCATCCAAAATGATGTAAAGTAATTCCTTTCTTGTTACACTACAGCAGTCCCTACTCACTCCCTGTCTGCTCTTCAGCACAGAGCAATTTAGGTTTAGTTTGCCATTAGGGCAAAACAATTTTTTCTCATAATGGAGCACAGGAAATTTTTCAAAGTGACATGGGATGATGCTACCAAAAGAAAAGGTGTTGTCACATGTTTTGAAAAGGACAGTTTCCTTCACAGCCTGAAATACTCCTTGCCTATTGTGACAGTGTTGATAAATCCTGACTTAAGATCTCTGAAATTAGCCATTATCTTTCCTGGGGGTTTTGAGCTCAGCTGAAACCCAACCATGCAAATGGCAAATAATTAAAAACAAACAAAGAGTGGACTTGCTGCTATTGTTGATATTTTCCTTCATGGGGAAAACGTCATCAGCTCTTGGGAGCCAATGGTCAAGAGCAACATACTTCAAAATGAGTAATTTTTAAAAAAAAGGACTTATAGGCCCTATCTAAGTCATCATTATTGCATAAGTGTGTTTAACAGATCCACATTTTACTACTTCCCTGACTGCAGACAGTGAATCATGTCCACTTCCACCTTAAATTGCACCTATCCCAGAGAGGCAGCTCTTCCCCCACTAAGTAAGAGCTAATGCAGAAGGTAACATCACTAAAAGCAACCAGCAGCATTATACACATTAGCCCTTCACTCAGGCATTCACTTCTACTGTGACTCTTCCAAACATGGTTTGAACCAACTCTCCATTTTACTAGATGTGTTTTGTGCTGCCCAGAACAAAGACACTGACCAGTGCAAAGGGAGGTAAGATGAAAAGACTGGCTTCCATAGACTCCATAAGTGATATACCCAGGAAGAGCTCTAGGAAAAGGCCAGGTAGAGAGCTGTCGTGAAGCAGAGCAGCATGCTGTTCAAGAGAAGCATCTTTCAGAATAGTTATTAGTAAATAATTTGCTCTATTGGTGAGGAGAGAAGCCTGGGACTGGAAATCACTGAGAGGTTTCTCTCCTCCTCAGCTACGGCACAGAACACCAGAAACTTCACATCTGCTTCATATTATGAAACGATCATGCTTTTTCCACAACAAATACTGCTGGATAAACTTCTACAAGCAGAGATAGTTATTTTTGTTGCTTAGAATACTGTAAATATTAACAAGCCAACCATTTAAATTAACAGAGTACTTGATTTTATGTTGCTGTTTATTTTACCATCTTCAAACAGGAAAATGACATTTCAAGGATCAGCACTTTATTATAAACTAATACCTTTCCTAGTAACCGAGGTTTTCCTGTTATTCCCAACCTGGCTCTCACAGTGCCTGAAAGGCTGAGTTAATTTCTCAGTGGAACAGCAGCGGAAGAGAGGGATAGGAGAAAGATAAAGAGAAAGAAATCCAAGATAAGGCTGAATAAACCTCAATTTTCTTCTGATTTGGTAAAGCCAGATTGACTGACATGGCATGAATTTTAACCAGATCTTGGTAAAGAAGAGACTACAAAAATTATTTCAGCAAGCAATGAAGAGAAGAAGTCCAAGCCTGTTTTCAAAACAATTTACATGTGAAAAAGCTGGCAGTTTGCTGCTTTGTGCTGGGGGATATGTCTAAAGATTTTGCTTTGTTGAAATCTTTGTGGTATGGTATGGAAAAGGAGGGGAAGATTCAGCGCTGCAGCAGTCGCACACAGCCTGGGAGCATCACTCCTGCCATAACTCCCAGCAGCACCGACATCGGGCAATTAAATTTAGTGGGACTTCTGCCCTCAGCTTAATAGGGTCAGACTTAAGCACTTACTAGAGGTGGACTTTCTCACACAGCATTATCGAAAAGGGTCTTCTTCAGAAATGACCTGGAAAAAATTAGTGACTTTCTTACAGCTTCTGGTGGCATAATGAAAGGCTTTCAGAGAACTTCACTTGTCTGGCAGAGTCTTTATGAGCAACTAAATTAACAATGTTGGAGTACTTTGCTGAATTAGGGCCCATGACAGAAAAGAAGAGTGCTAGGATTTCTATTTTTACTTTTTGCTAAGTCTTGACTATTTCTTAAGATCAAAGCTTCCTTTCAGTCACAGACTTAAAATTATCACAGTTAAAAAATTGTTTTCTTGTTTCTGTCCAGAAGTTGTTACATTTTTAGATTCCTGTAACAATATACACTTACTGATACTTTAGTATTTACGTAAGTGACATGCTATAATACTTGACTATACCTTTTCTTTTTAAAAAATGTTTTTGCTATAGATTTATTGATCTTTATAAGTCATCTGAAGTAAAAGGGTACTACATCCCAAGAAAATGCACTACCACTCATTTTTAAATACAGCTGAAATAAAATATCAGCAATGCAATACACGATACACCATAACAAAATACGCTATGAGATAAATCAATGATCATAACTTAAGAGTTTCCATGCATAAAGCACCTTCTGCAAAACGTTCCTATTCTAATTTTTCTGTTTCACCTAATTCCCTTAAGGTTATCTTTATGTACACTAATATAAATTACTTTTCTACTTCAGATTTTAAATTCCTTAGGCCAGAAACAAGATCTTATATTATATCTAAACTATCACTCTTATTTACATTGCTAAATGGAAAGAGAGGTAATAAATTTGAGGCTAGCATGATCTTTCAATACCATCAGCCCAATTTTCTGCAATCTAAGTTAAAAACGTGTGCACCTGCAAACTCTTATCTGAACCACCGCAGAAATGGTCTGCCAAGAGAGTCAAACGCCCCACGCTGCAGACCCAGGGTTTCAGCTGTTTGTGAAGCTGCTGTGAGCTGTTGCACGGTGCCTGCAGCTCCCGTGCAGCCCGCAGTGGGCTGGCTGCTGGTGTGTACCATCCCATAGTAAGATCACTCTCTCTATATATAAGATCTATATATACACATAAGATAAAAAGGCTTTTTGCACTGATATAGCTTAGAGTGCACCCAAGGCAGCTCTAAGTTATGATGTGGCGTAGTTTGAGGTATTTCCTTCCCTTGCATGATAGAAGCTTGTCGAACCCCCACTCTCTTAAAAGGAAAAGAGACTGGCTTGGTAAAGCCCATTTGCTGCTGACCTGGCAGCTGCCCTTACGCTTTGTGGTACGTGATCATACAGAATAGACACCTACACCCCACGTGGAAAATCATTCCTTCCTGCTGCACTCATACAAGATCCTGAAGACACAGCAAAACAGCCATCTGACCCCTGCAGAGCAGCTGCGATAGCGCTGCTGGGTTGTGACCCGTGGGTCCTCTGTCTTCTGTGCCTGATCAGTCCTCACCAGCCTGTGCTCAGGATGCAACACCCCATGGCTGAGGACAGCACAGCTGACCAGCCTGGCTCCTGTAACATCTATTGGGTTAGTTGAAAGTCACAGAAGATTCCTGTTACAATGCATTTGAGTTTCCTATCGTTATACCTCTGTACCCTCTTGGGCTAAATCTCACTTGTTCCTAATGCATGTAAGTTTGCAATCAATGCACAAGCCCCTGCCTGCTGCAGCAGTGCCATTAACAGGTTGGCATCAGATCACACACGTTAAACATGTTGTTTGATAGCTAAACTATTGTGATTTCAATAGACTTTTTGCTGTAATAATAACTACAATCAGCAATCAAGGTTTTCTTCTGAATTTCTGTTGCTTTCATTATGTGGCAGTTTAATTCATTGTATACTAATTCCAGTTGTGCATTAATTGTACGTTTCTGCACAGTAATTAACTAATCACTGTGTCACTCCCTCCCTATTATGAATAACCTCATTAATTCAAGACTGAAAGCTTGGTGCCTGCTGCCATTGCTATCATTTTTTTTTGGTTCTTTCTGCTGCTTCTTGACTTATAATCAAATATGAAACTCATGTATTTTTAAATACTTTCTCTTCTGTTTCTCCCACTGAAAAATTCATTGTGCTATCAAGCCTTTTAAAATAATGTTTATTCATTATGTATTTCTTCACTAGACAATCAAGAGCTGTTACAATAGTGTGTGTGACTTGCTCACTTTATGGCACTGCTTCTACTGTGTCAACATCTCCATTTTAATCCCAAGTTTACTAGAAATTAGAATTCAGATTTAAAATTTAGCTCCAAGGTTAAAGGCACCATCAGCCATGTTTGCATGCGGGCAAATTTCTTTATTATTTCTATTAAATGACTTGACATTTTTAGGTTATACCTGTGGGTAAGAACTTGTGGACACACTAAACTCAACAGTGGCAGTGGAGCTGTGCCATGTGCCTTCCAGGTCAGAGCCCAGCCAGCGGAGGCAGGTGCTGGGAGATGCCAGCAGCACAGAAACACAGTTTTGATTAATGGGATATTTGAAGTGTTAGGACTAGTCAGGCACGGCACCAAAGCGAGGGCTTTGCTATAGCAGCCTGGTGACTCCTAAGTTCTGGACTAAACATTATTTCAGAATTTACTGAATCAAGGTCCTGCTCCTCTAAGAAAATTTCTTTAACACAACTCAGATTTTTTCACACAGACTATTCGGAGAGTGCCCTCTTGCCCTTTTTATGCTGAAAGGCAACAAGTGACTTTCAAGCCCCCTCCTACTCCCCGATGAAGGCAATGAATGGAGGTTCTAAAATGTGTGAACACCTCTAAGGAGCAGATGAGAAATCTAGTGATTCTGCATGTGCTCCTGTATGTACATACACACTCCCAACCCCAGGCCACTGCAAAGCCAGCTGACCTAACTGGAGTTACCAATCTTTAATAAAGAATTCAAGTACCTTTTTTCCAAATAGAAGTAAATACGCTTAGAATTCAAGAGGCCAGTTTCTCTGCTGTTACAGGTTGCTGCAGCAAAATGTAATTCAAAGGGAGAACGTGTAATTGCAACAGCTGAGAGACCAATGCAACTTTATAAAAGGCAAAAAGGTGGTGCTCTTCAATAGAGGCTGTGGAAGCATTCCTGGAGTCCAGGAAATGTATTATGGAATGTATTCATCCTTTCAGACAGACAAATTCAGTGTCCCCACAGTATTTTCCCTTAAAAAACCTAAATGACTAAACTAAACTAACAACTAATGACTAAAAAACTAAAAGTATATTTGAAAATGTTGGGGTGTTTTGATTACTGCCTCTCACAGAAGGAAAAAATGCACCTCTGCAGAAAGAACTGTTGCTACTGAATAGCATGGCTCCGGGGCTGCGAAGCACGCACAACGACGTCTGCCTCACCACGCTACTGTGCATCAACATTTACCCAAATACATATTTGTACAATAGACCATAACAGTCTGTTTGCTTTGTAACAGTCTATTTGGCTGCCCCTAAATGAGTGGTTTGGGTGCGCAGTGAAAGGAGATATTACTCCTATTGCTATTTTGGCATCTGCTCCCGGTTCCTACCATCTCTCTCATTTCTGTCTCAGATGCTGCTGCTCCTGCTGTTACAGCCATCAACCTCTTTTCTGCATGTGCCTTCAGATCTGCTTTTTTATGAATGTCCGATGTTTTCTGCATGTCTCTTTGAATATTTCCATTTTGCCCTCCCTTTTTTACTGTTTTTGCCATTTATCTGAACTCATTCATTTCTGTTTGACTCATCCCAGTTGGAAGCCTTTATCCTGTCCACCCAACTTGCATTATTTGTATTAAGAGCAGGTATAATTTTGTTCAAATTAATTAAGAACTGGCCCACAACATCAGCACTTCTTAAGAGTTCAACTGAACCTACAGTTGTGGTTCAGAAAGGCAATTTTTTCTTAAAAGTGTTGTTTCCCACTGCACAACTAAATACTCTTTAAACAGGAAGCAGAGAACAGATTTGGTATGAAAGAAACATCAATAATTGTTAGGAGATGTTTATACCATTCAAGGACTCGTTTCAGCTTCCCACACAAGCTGAGAAGGAGCATAGACAGAACACCGAAATGGCCAAAGGACTATTCCATACCATAGGTGTCACGCTCAGTATATACATGGGGGTCTGGAGGGCGGGTGGGGCAGGGGGGAATTCACAATCACTGCTCAGGAAGTTGCCAGTTTCACCAATTCACCGAGTGGTGACTTGTGTCTATTAATATTATTGTCCTTTTCTGTTAATCTTCTATTAAACTGTTTTTACTTCAACCCATGAGGGTTTTTTTCCCCTCTCCTTTCCTCCCTACCCTTCTTGAGGGGAAAGAGGGACAACTGCCCAAGCTGCTGCATGGTCCAAGCTGGCAGCTGGGGTTAAATGGCAACAGGAGGGAAATGCAGATATCTGCAGAGCTAGAGAGGTGTATAAAGAAAAGGATGACAATGCCCTTCTAGCTGAAAAGGAACTTTGCATGCGAGTTGCAGTAAGTTCATGGAGTCCATACACACTCCTCATTAGCCTGCTCCAGTCAGCAGGTATCCTGGACACCCGTGGTGGCGCTCACGCTGAAGGCAGAAACACTCTTCTCTTGGTGACACTAAATGAGAGGTCGCAGAGAAGGAACTATAAATATCTGTCATCCTCTCCCTCCCTTTTTCATAGGGAGAATTAAATTGTTAACAAGGGTGACATGTAACTGATTGCACTGGACAGCTGATTAACATCGTGCCAGGATAAATAAGGCAGTTTGCAGCTCTCCAAACTATCATAGCAGGTTCCCTTCAGGTTTAGTTGACATCTCTCCATCACTTATAACTAGTTCATTTAGTAGAGGTGGAGTAAAGGGAACATCTTTAACCATGACCACAGAGACCGCATGAAGGAGTATGTGGAGCAGAAAAGATGGCATGCCATCAATTTGCAGCACATCTCACTTCACCCTGATTTCTTCACACAGGAAAGCCTTTATACTCCATTTTAAAAGGGAAACTGAGATGCTGCAGGAAAAAAAGTCACTTTGAAACAGTGACAGTCTTCTGTATCTTCATACCCCAGCCTAATCTGTGCCCTGCAGACAAAATAAGAATCCAAACTGCCAAAGAGTTTTACAACAAAGCAGATTTGCAAGCATTTCCATGACTTGCGTCCCAGTTCCCCAGACTTCAACATATCCAAGGACAAGCTTTCAAGATTGCCAGTCCCCCTGAACACAGTCTTCCCAAAATGATCTCTATCAAATTAGTACAAAAAGCAATACAAAAACCCATATGTTTAATTGCCAGGAATTCCAGGAGCACAGTCTATGTGAAGCGCTCGGTGTCTGGCACTAACCTGTAGGTTTTGGAAAATAAGGCACACTTTCTGTTCTTCTGTGTTTACACCTGGGTCATCTGCATAACTACTTGATTTTTAAATTTTTTTTATAGTTTTACAGGGTTTATAGTTATGTTAGTGGCAGGAAGAAGAACGTTTCTGGGCTGGCTGCGTGATGTGCCATAAAGTTTACTGCTCTTTAAGACACAGAACAAACTTTTTATATTCATTGAACTGCTTCAAAGAAAACTGACCACATCATCTACATTCTGTAATTACAGATTAGCCAAGTCTTATTTGATGAAAGAATAAGACTGGAAAAGCTGCTACAGGATTTGCAGAAACTTTCACCTTTGTACGTTTGCCTCAAAGCAAGTTACTTAAAGCAAATTGTTGTGCTTATTGCTTATTTTATGTGCTTATCCTGTTGATATAGGATATACCATTATGTAATCTCTAAGCAAAACTGAGTTATCATGATTTCAAGAAGTAACAATGTGGTTAAAATTGATTAATTTGTTACATATGATTAAGTTAGAGTTCCTACATCAGACATCCCACAGCAGCGTTAAGAGCAAAATTTGATGGGGTATTAGAAAAACTCAGGCTTTAAATGTAGTTTTGGAAAAAAAAAAAATACTATTTTTGGATCCAGGTCTCATTTCACCTTAACTGCAGGCTTTACTTATAAAGAAATTTTATAAAAATAAACCTTACTTTCCTTAATTCAAATATCTCTCAACACATACATAGGACTCAGATGCACAGGAGAAGCCACCTGTTTTTAAATTGGATCCATATCTATCCAAAATAAAGCACCATTTACATCAATCTTGCTAAACTACTTGCCTGTTTCTCTGCAAGTAGCTTTCAAATTAAATTACAACAAAGTAATTGTTTCTATTGACACTGTGTGTCTTTGCACTAGGAAGGGGAACAGATATTGTTTGTTTATTGAAAAAACACTGATGGCATTTTTCTCAGCATAACATCACATTCAATTCTATATATTAAAACTGAGTTTGAAATTCTGCACCTATATTTATGTCAGCTCCAGGTATTTTCTGAAACAAACCTCGACTGAACAAAATGCGGGTAGCCAAAAATGGGCAGATAATACCAATGAACTGAATCTGTGCCTGTTCTAGTGAATCTTTGCTTAGTGCCTCACAAGATAAGGCGTAGCAGCAACACAGGCTCTGGCAGTTCCACAGAAAAGAACTGGCAGCAGTGGAGTGACAAATAAGTGGAATTCACCTTTGTTCCTGGGCACGACCATAGGTGATGCTGGTGATAAAGCACCATCAGGCAGCTGGCAACATCTCCCAGCAGGTCGCAGCCAGGAAAGGCTGCCATGCCACAGCAAGCCCACAAGCCCAGCTCCCGGCTGCACCATTTCCCCTGTTCTCCTCTTCCTGCTTACATTGCGATTGACTTTGCAGAAAAGTCTCTCACAAGAAACTTTGGCTGTCAACCAAGCTGTGTTTCTGCAAAAGGAACATTATTCTTTTGCACTCAGACCAGGGCAGGCTAGAAACAGGCTGGGAGCTGGTCATGGATGACTGGATTTGAATCCTTCAGCACATAGATACTTGATTTATCCATTTCTCCAAAATAATTCCCCATTAAAAAAATTGACCCATAAGGAAAAGAAAAACCTCAGCAGTTGATAGTTACAGTTGATACATCTGAAACGTCATCATTTTGGCCTGGAGTTAATCAGACTACATCTCCCCTTACGGAACAGGAATGATAAAAGCCTTAAAGAATGCAGGCAGTGAAAGTGTCAGAGAAATAAATCACTGAATTTTGTGTGTCTCTCCTACCCAGGACACAGTTGATGGTGTTTGTTGCATTCCTGCTTCATCCACTTCACAACAGACATTAATTCTTTCATGGCCTGTATAATAACTATCAGAGACAGTTAACATTTTAAACAAAATTAAGACTACTCACAGCAAGCCAGACAAAGATATCAGACAATCATTGATCTGCAGATCTCAGAAAACAAACAGAACGATGTTTACAGAGCCTTGGACAATTAGCTGAACTACAGTACTAAAGCATAATGCACTTGGAATAAAAGTTTTAGTCCTATTGTTGTCCCCACATTCCCCCTTTCTCTTTCTTCTTCTATATTGAAGATTTAGGGGTGTGTTTTGCTAGAGGACATCGATGCTGTTAAGTGTGCTTGCTCTCTCTATTAATAGACTTCACAGGACAAATCATATTTCAAAATAATTTTGGCAAATCACAGCAAAATGCAGAGAACCAGGCAAATGGGTTGTGTATAGTTCATTTTTTTCAGTAGATTATCAACCAAAGGAAAAAAAAAAAAATGTTTTGAGTTAGAAAGGATCAATCATGAAGCAGAGTATAGGAGATACAAAGACTGGGCTAAACCCTGAAAACTCTCCTTCTGGAGTTGTCTTTGCTGAGCTGCTCCTTCCCATAAGCATGTGTTCAAGCCAGCCTAATTCAGGCAGCCGAGCACAGCTCTGGACCACTGAGCGATGCTATTTGCAGCACAGAACAATTGTGTTAACCGATGATGAATTGCACAAACTCAGCTGCAGCCTGTGGTTTCACCCCATCAGTTGTACCAGCTTTGGGCACAGTCTAATTAACTTGCTATTGCTGATCCCAGCTAGGCAGTTTCCTATTGCCATCTTACTATAAATTCTAGACTGATTTCTTCCCTAATCTGGATCATTTCACAACGTTGTTTTTGAAAAATCTCGGGCAGGATTTTGCTAGTGGAGGGGAGTAAGACAAGAAGCAAATTCAGACTCTGACTTGCTGAAAGGACATAACCTTTGGGTTTTTCCTGTAATTCTATTTTGATAACCTCTGATGCAAAAATCAATATAAAATCACTATAAAACGCTATAAACTTGCAATGTGATTTCAAAGAACACAGTAACATCACAATATTATTAGGTGCTAACATTAGAGATCCTTTTTTAACCTCAATTCTGAGGTCAGTCTATAGAACCTTAAGGCTGGATAGAAAGAACAGACAGACTTTTCTTGTTATCATCTAAATCACGCCACATATATTTTGTGCTCACACTGTCAAGCGGCTGAAGTACCTGCTCTGTAGTTTACCAGTATTACTCAGACTTTCACTCTGTTCTCTCTTCCTTACAAAGGTCAGTTTTGTAAAACTTGTCATCTTGATTGATATTCTAATGTCATTTTTTTTATAAATTGCTTTGTTGATATATGTAGCCACTTGCAGTGGATGGTTTTTCTCCAGATTACTGAGAAAACGGAAATCTGCAACAAGTGCTAAGCAGTGATGAGGACCACCAACATTTGTCTTGAAGGGACATACAATGTCCTTCCTGAAAGGAATCCTGACTACCTCTAAGGAGTCTCTTCAGGCTAGAGACTGAGCTACCACTTAGAGGTCAGCTATTATTTTCAGGAAGGCAACTGAGAAACTGGCAAACAGCAATCTGAAATGCTCCTGCAGGAGTTTGGACCCTTGTTTCATATTTCCAGCCAGGGATCCGTGCACAGAGGCTTCCTGCTGTGCCACACAACCTTCTGGATATCACAGGCTTTCTGCTGTGCCACACAACCTTCTGGATATCACAGGTAATGGAAGTGTATCCACAGTGCTCCTGCTGAGCACCCGATGCAGCACTGAAGTCACTGCTCAGCAACATCTCGTGGCACCTCTGAGATGCTGTCAGTGGGAACATGCAAGTTCATCTGGCTCTCCTTGAGCATGGCTGAATCTTTACCAAGCCTCGAAGCTTATGGCCAAATAGTTCCTTTTAATTGGAAAAGGCAGATACATCAAAACCAAATCCTTTCAAGGCCATCAATTTTCCTCCTCTCACATAAAAATATTTTCATGTCTTCAATAAAACTTTTGGTCAGAACAAGATCTCATAACACTCCCAGGTTCCCTGTGCTTACTAAGATAAGAGATACCTAAGATCAAACACCAGCCTCACCCTGCTTTTTTGTTGTTCAGCATTAACACTTGAACCTGCTTCTTCCTTGTCTTAGCAAGTTCCCACAACACAGATAAATGTATAGTGAGGAAAAAAAAGTTCTCATTTCATTTTGACATGAAATAGGATTTTTTTTTGAGTCTTGACAAAGCCACACACTCCTAAATGCCAATCAATGTTAATAAAAACATTATAGATTCAAGGAGCACTATTTCAGTAGGCTGAGAAGGTCAGAAGGACAACATTTATCACAGCATTAACTCAATTTGAAATTCTAGGAAGATATCAAGATTTACTGAGGAAAGGATCATTTACAACCTTGATAGATAATGCGTATACAAAATTTTAACGTTCTTTATAATGCTTATTGCAGGATTTGAACAAAGCACTCTCTCACACATCCAAAATAAGTCTCGAACTTCTGGACAAGAAGTGGCTAGGTATAACTCTAATAAATGTAAAAATGCTAGAGGTCTCAACATAACGCCTATGTTTTACAAAAAGATCCTTTCGAAATCTGTTCCTTCCCACTTTCACTCCTAGCTTTTTTCTTCTAGGTCTATATATGAAAATGTGTGAGGAAAAGAAATAAAAAGATGCTGAACACACTCGAGCAAAGTTGGAAAATAAACGTCAAAAGACAAAGAGGTAAAAATCAATAAATCTCAAATGTAAAGCTACATATTCTCTTAACATGACATTAATTCAAAAATTGGCTGCCATTCAACTGAAAAGTAAGTGTGTCTTTCCTCTCTAATCCCAGTAAGATTTGTTCTATTAATACATTGTACCTTTTTTCTGAGCACTGAGTGCAAAGCTTTAGCCTTGTTTTGTTTAAGTGCTCTCCTGGAGTTCTTTATACCACCCCTTTGCCTTTGGAAAAGTGGGTGAACCACTCTGAAAAAGCCAGCAAATTATTCTGGACATACCTTCTAACCACAGATATTCCCTAATATTTCCCAAGCCAATAAAATAATTTCACCCCTGACTATTTATCAGCAGTTTTCTGGTGCAATCCAGATACATTTATTATACATTTTGGGGAATAACAGAGGAAGTCCATAGTAGTAGGGCTTATAAATTTCACAGTTTCATTCCAAAGAGATCCTCTGGGCTTCCCTTCAGAAAGAACAACCACCAAGAACCAATGAGAATCACCTGAAAACTAATGTCACTAATTATTTGTCATATTCTTTTCCTGTGTTTGTAAAATTCAGGATGTTAACAGCAAGCTAAAGCATATCCCCCAGATCCCACACTGAGTTTCATAATCACGTGCACACATAAGACATGTTTTGCCTTTGTTTAAATGTACCATTGATTATTCCTCTTACTGCAAACTACAGACCACGCGTAGCCGCTGCAATCAGGCTAAGGGTGCTACAGAAAGAATGGCTGTATTAACTGTACATAGTAATTATTGCATGCATTTTATCACTGTTTACTTCAATACAGCTAATTCTCATTAAGATGCAAATTTACTGAGTCACAGCAATTTGAAGGAAGAAAGTTTGTGACTCAAGAGCACAAACTGATTGGATGCTCTCATGTTTATTTGGGATGGGACGGAGGTCATTTGCCTCAGTGCCCTCAAGTGCCATGAAGAGGTGTGACTGCAACACTGTGGGGTTGTCTTGCATCCAATAGGAAATCCATGGAATACTTCTTAATGTATTTCCTGTCCTAATAATACATAGACACAATTTCAAGCAAACTATTATGTTGATATGTAAGGGGCAGCACAATATGACTACACTACCTGGTTGCAGCACAACTAGCAAATGGTGTCTGCCTGGCCAGAGCAGTTCGTTAGCCCCATACCACACTGAGGAAGAACCACTGGGTTCACAAAAATCACAGCCCATGTTTCAGTCTAAGCATACTGTCTAGATGCTTTATATTTAAGCCAGAAAATCATTATCTATTATTATTAAATTGTATCCCTTCTAGTGCAAATACCTTGTCTTTTGCAAGGAGAAAGGCAGAAAAATGTATAATCAAGGAAAGAGGCTGAAGAGGTGGATGCTTAACTGTGTTACGGACTTTCCTTAATTAAAGCCTCTCTTAACCTGCTCTTAATCAAAGCAAATGGCAAGTGGCATGCTCAGCAGATGGGTACAGCTGTGCATAACAACCATGCAGGTGTTTAATTTTATATTTGGCAAGTGCAGTCAGTCAGCAGCATTCAAACATTTGAGAGCGAGGGGGTGGTTAGTGAGGGAGAGTTTCAAAGACACATACCACTGAAAAAGGGAGATTATTCTGCCACTATTAAGTTACTCAATCAACTTCACTACTTTTGTGTTAAATCCCAGTCTGAATTACAGGGGCAGATGTATAATCTGTGAGGCTTTCCAGAGTAATCCCTCTCTCTTGCTTCCCCCCCGGCCCTATATTTTTTTTTTTTTAAGGCTAACTGTAACTTAACTGCAGCTTTTTGTCTTCTTACATACCAGAAGCAGTTCTTATTCTTTGTTTCCTATTCCCAATACAAAAGACACTGAATGAGTCAGAGGAGACAGAAAAAAACCCATCCCAGGCAGAAATTTATCACTGACAGAGCCAGGAGCTCCAGCAACGTGTGAAGAAGACAGTGAGCGAGGTTGGGTGAACAGAGAAAAGAAACCCTAATGGAGGACTTTCCAGACAATGTTCAAATTCAGAAAAGTAATTATTGAGATTGTCACAAAATAAGAAAAAGGAGTATTCATTTTAACTAGAGGTCTGCCACAAATATAAATAAAAAGAAAGACAGTAATTCAAAGCAAAGCCAAAGGCGGCTAAACTTTGCATTTCACAAACATCAGTAATTCCCTGCACCTCCAGTAACTCACAGTATCATTTACCTGCAAGAACAAAATGGAATGAGACCAGGTAAATGAAACACAGGGAAAATGGCAAGTATTTGGCATCTTGCACATAAAATACACCAAAGGAAGGAATTTTGGCAAAGCAAAGGACGAGCATAAAACCATAGCTTGTAAGGGAGCATTACTGAAAGGTAAGAGTGGCAGGACTATATCTGCATCAATAGGTATTATCCAGACATTTATTACAGCTACAGACAAGGAAAGAAGCAGAATGTGGATGAGGCAGAACGTGCAATTTCAAAGCATGCAAGTCAGTGTTGAGACTGCTGCTATTACTTTTGCACTCATTTTCACGCACTACAGTACATTAAAGGTTAGCTAAAAATAGATTACACACTTTCATAATATTGCTTTCCTGCATATTCCCCTGATATACTATACTTTCAAATTAGAATAGAAATATCCAGCAGACTCCCTCAGTGTTTTTCCAGACACAGAAAGAAGTTCAAATACCCTCATTTAACAATCTGAATATAGAGAGGAATTGAGCTGCTTAAGAATTCCTTCCGTCAGTATTTCTCAGACACTGAAAATACAACCCCCCTTTTGGCTGTTTCTATCTGCTTGCAAAGTCTGAGATCGCTGGTAGGATGTTTGAACACTTTAACACTTTATCTACTACTTTCCAGTTCCTTTGCACGCTTCTATAGTCTTAGAGAAGTGGTATGGCACCCCACAGCTGGAGAAACAGTGGCTTGGATGCTTGGATGACTATCCAAATCGAAGCACACAGGAGTTTAACACAGGAATTACTCCATCAGGTTCCTCGTACGAAGCTGAAGATTTATAAACATATAGGACTCTCTTACACAATAGAGGAAATACTTTCCTTTCAGTCAGATCAATTGATAATGCACCCAACTCCATAAGCACTTCAGGTGCTCTTTGGGTGACCATGATTCCTATTGTAATGACTGACACATCACCCAGAGTCCCCTAATGAGCCCTGTGTCAAGAAATTAAGTAGATCCACAGGTGAACTGCTAGAAGACCAACTTCTGAGAGCACTGCCAGGAACAATTTCCCTTTCCTGGCTTTAATTTTATGGTCTGGAGGGGGAAATCTTCTGCCACTGTTGAGAGATACATTTATGAATTTAAACACAAGGTTCTGAATGCAAGGATTTAGGAGACTAAAACCAATGTACCCAATAGACCAAAATATTTCCCATATATCCTTGTTGTGTGTATTGCTAAATACTTGCTACCAGGGAGAGAAGCTTTCTAAGGAATAATACTATACAGCAATTCCTAATTCAATTCATCTTCACCTTAAATACCCAACCTTCACATCTGAATTTTTTCCTTGACATCATTAAAACTGAATAGCCCAGAACTTGAGACACGTTTTAACAGTTTTCCTGTTATTCCTAATAACCAGAATTCAAATAAATAAAAACCACTGAACTCTGTTTTCTCAAAGAATATTGATCTAATTATTATCATCTAGTTTGTTACACAGATGATAACCATCTATGATATCACTGTCCAATAGCAAGTTCTTCAGCTACCCATGAAGTAAATAAGGTTATCCTTAGGTTTTAGAGCATCTAGTTTATCTTAAAAAGATCTCACTGCTGTCTCTGTTGAGGCAAGGACCACAATGCGGCACAACTGAAGGGCTCTGCTGCAGAACTGCTCTTTACCCAGGGGGACAGAGTTCCTCCAGGAACTGACAGGAGCCACACAGTGATATCTTCTGGTATCTCCCACCAGAAAGAACAAGTTCATTAGTGCTATGTAATACAGCAAGTGAGAAATATGTTTGTACAAATAAATCTACTTAACTTTTCCTGACTGAATTAAAACTGGACATGTCTCTGCACAGAACAGTTTATATATGTTTGATAAACCAAACTTTTCTTTCATGTGAGGTCAATCTAATCCAATCCAAACCACTTAACATTAGATTTACAATACTGAATACTGATTTCCAATACTGAAAACGTCCTAACCTTTCCTGAGTATTTTTCATTTTAAAATTTGTCAGAGATAATTGCCTGGATGGTTTTGAAATGCAAGTTTTTAATGGCAAGCATGTTAAACATGGAAGAGTAGTTGAGAAAGGGAAAAATGAAAATAGTAGAGTGACTTGCGTTGCGGGTAGGCTGTAGCAGGTAAAGTACAAAGAATCATTATACTCTGAACACAAACACCTGAGACCAAGTTTCAATTCATCACACATTCCTTAAAAACACAACATTCATTTAGTCAGCATTTTTATTTCCAAAAGTTTTCCTGTTCTATTTCTGCAATCATAACATGATTTTGTAAAATATTTAAAGGCTTCCTTCTCAGCAATAAGCAAATCGTCTATTTGTATAGCAGATGAAACACTAGTTAAACCTTGGAGAATTACAAATATAAACAGAATAAGCATTCAGGTCAAAATAAAAATAAAATTAGAGTCTAGAAATGTTTGTAGGAAATAGCACGATTTATATTTACCAGATTCATGTAGATTTAAAGTGGAAGAAGCTATGTATCCAAAGCTAACTTTTACAACAACCTATACCTCCATAAATATTTATTATCAATACAGCATATCTAACCAGCTAACCATTCTAGCCATATTAGCATTTCAGAGTGATTATTTTTGCAGCTAGAATATTAATTTCCTTGAAATGAATAATTTATTGTGGTTATTTTTCATTTCTCCCTTGTGTGTATTTTCAGAAAATGGTGTCCTAAGGCTTGAATAATTACCAGCCAAATACTAGATAGTTACCTTGATCTTTGCCCAAGATACATGGATGTGTGTGTGTTATCAGGGCTTCCTAGTATTTTCTCCAACAGATAATATTAGGTAAGACTAGGAAATAAAGCTACAAGCTTCAAATTCTTTTTGAAGCAAGATGATTCAAAGTTTCAATACCAACAGTACACAGTTACACAGGGGAGTCCCTTTGGTCTCCCAGGTTATTTGAGGCTATAATTTTAAGATACACTCTCTAATTCTGTCATAGACAGAGGCAGAGCCAGGTGAAATACAGGAAAGATTCTGTAGGGCCCCTCTTGAGGGAAACGGGACTGCAGTCATGGGAAGGAACATTGAGGTTTAAAAAAAAAAAACAAGTCATGACAAGTCCAGCAGATGCTGCTGGTTTTGAGGGTCATTTCAGGTTGGGTACCAGGACATCCCCTGCATCCTGGCAGCACACCTCTTCTGTGACTGCCTCCCGCAGAGAAGCCTCTCACCCTACACGGATTCCCTGGTCAGACACCAGCATGGGCAGCGACAGGCTTCGTAGTGCTTTATAGGACCTACCACACTGTTCTTCAAGTGGATAACATACAAACTACAAGTAGATATAAAATAGTCAACTCTTCCAGAGGGCATTTTCTTCTGTAAACTGCAAGTAAACATGAAATGGCAACTGCCCAGGCAGCAAATGGACTTCTCTTCCCTTTTAAACATGCCAGACACACGCTGATAGAGTAACAGATGCACAAGGGTACAAATTGCATATCTACTACAGTTGTTTCTTCCACAAACTTCCTACGTATGAATGTTAAATAAATACTTGCACCAACTTCTAGGCCCTAAACCTGTCAGCTTTCCTTATAATCATCTTAAACATTTAAACAAATTCACAAGGTTTTCATAAGGACTAAAGCTTTAGCAGTTACAGCATAAGCCAAAGATGGAATTTACTGCTATCATTCTGCATCTAATGTTTGCACAAGACTAATCGATTAAGACATTCCCAGATGGTTTTAACATTTAACAGGATCTATAGAATGACAGTCAGAATTTTTAATACTCATAGAGTCACAGAAAAGTGGCATCAATAAGACAAATTGTATGAGTAAGTGGCATTAGAATGCACTGGCAATGCACCCAAAAAGTTATTTTTAAGGACTGGAACAAGAAATATTCCAATTAGACTACGTAAATTACCAGAATGTAACCATCATTACTGAAAAGAGAATTTCCCTTGTTATCATAAAAAAAATTCATCGTACGGACTGGAGAAATATATGCTCTTTGGACTTATTATTAAAATAAATGTAAGAAGTTATAATTAAATGGGTCTTAAATTGCAATAATTACCTAGAAATACTGAACAGACGAGCACAGGTGAACAGTACACACATCAAAGCACGCAGCAAAGAAAATGAGAATAAATGCTTGCTCTCTCTTTTAAACGCTGCGTCTTCAAGCAAGCAACCTGATGTCGGCTCAGCCAACCAACAAAGTTGATGTAATTAAACAATGATACAGGTTTATTATATAACCAAATGGAAAGCTGTAGACAGGTCTGAACAGCACTAAAGGAAGATTTAATTAAGTTTGCAGAAGATCTAATTATGCAATGCTGGAACCAAAGTGTACGAACTGGATCTGTTCTGTTCTGACACTTCTTTCCAGCTTTTTATTCTAGCATTTCAAAGGTTATTTAAAAAATGATAAAGGAAGAAAAAAGGAGCAGCTGGTCTGAAATAATGAATTTTTCATAACAAAAATCAGCACAAAAAAAGAAAGGTACTCCGCAACGGAATAAATGGCAGCTGCACCAGACAGAATCTTTTATATTTTACTTCTCAACAAGCAGAATATTCATTGTTTTTCATAAAAATAAAGTGTGAAAACTCTAAGCAAATCTCATAGTTAAATCCCCCTTCCTAATGCATTTCGGTGTGACAAACACATCCCTAAAGCCGCTGACATCAGTGTAGTTCAGCTGACAGCCCCCTGCAGCCCTCCTGCAGCTCACCCACCCATCAGCCAGTTCCCTTGTCCCAGCTCTGCTGTTGAGGGGACTCCGTCACCTCTCCGCTGCCAGCCCGCACACGGTCTGGTCTCCTCCTCCCTTCATACCTCTCCTTTCACCCCACGACACGTGTCCTCTCAGTGACACAGCCCCTTGGCTCCAGCTACTCAAGCTGGGGATGAGAAGCATCTTGTAGCTGGCTTGCCCACAGGAGCTCCCTCCTTTGCTCTGCTTCTCACCCCCTTGCAGGGCTCCCTTGAGCCTTACAATAGGCCAGGCCAGAAAAGCTGCATGTGCTTTATTACGACTTGAACCACTGGCTCAGCAGGTTGTTTCTTGGAACAAAATGTCCTTCTCCAACAGGAGAAGTTAACAACCAAGATATATTACAACGGTAGCCTTTTTCCTCAGCAAGGCTCACTGTGCTCCAAGCTGTGTACGCTGTAAGCATCGCCACGCAAAAAAAAACAAACCCCAAACCACCAAACAAACAAAAAAACTCCCAAAAGCACAGGGAAAGAAATACGGAAAGGGGAAAAGGGAAATAGCAAACTGCCTGAGATCAGAATGGACAAAAGGGCCAAATCACTTGCGCAGCCACAGAGACCTGCTGAGCTGCAAGGCTCCAGTGGGACCATGAGCAGCACCAAGGTGTGTGTTGCCTGGGAGGCACCACAGGCTCCCACCCGCCTCTGCCCACCACGCTCCTCTTACACCTCCCACCAGCATGTCTCAGCCATATCTTTATTAGCTCTGATTTAAAAGTATGATGATACTTACAGCAAATACACAAGTGACATTTTATGGATGTCAGTGAAATAAATTGGTGTTAAGGTACATTCCTCGTTATCTAGCTTTGTCCAGAATACTTAAATTAGTTTCTCCACAGTTTTTTCTGTTTACTGTTTGGTAGTTGCCTCTCTACTTGATCAGTGATTTCTTTTTGCTCCCTGGGCTGTTGTCTATACAATGACATGCTTAGACACATCTGAGAAATTCAAGTGTCTCGTTCTCCTCACTCATGTCTATCTCAATTCAATTCTCTTTCAATTCTCTTTTCCTCTCAGACAATTCCTTGTTAGTATAAATCACCTGTCACTTATCTTGATAGATTTAGTTGGATCCAAACTGAGAAAGCTGAGATAATTCTCAGCTTTCACCATAGCATTCTTTGTTATACCATTCTGACATTCCACATACCAGCACTATGGTTTCCAAACTTCATTTTAATATCACATAGATTGTGAAATTACAGCTCTGTTAAAACGAATGGTCTGAAGAAGATTTCTGACTGCCCCATAGGTGTTCTGAAGCACTCTTTTCAGCCATGTTTTTCACTGCCTGCCAAAGAAACGTGTTTTCAGGTACCACCATTGTACGGTGAGATTCTACATGCCAAAAAACCACATGTGTACAGGGTATCATAAAACTGTTCACCTTTACTGGTTAAAATAAGCAGCATGAAACTACAGCAAAACTTTACAATTTGGGGTTATCCTGAGAAACAGACAGTATTTAGCCTGCAGTATTTTCCAGGTAGGGCTTAGAGTGGTCAGCCCAGACCCAGTGCTCAGTGAGGCCAGAGCAAGCCCTTTACCCATTCCAGCCCTCCAGCCTGCTTGTTAGTGTAAAACTAAGCACATGAACGTGCGAGCACAGAGCAGCATTTTAAATCCTTTTTTTTACGTGTTGTTTTTATAGTTTCGTTTGTTGCTGGTTGGTTGGGGGTTTTTTGGTTGGTTTTTTTTCTTTTTCGCTTGCCCTTTTTGAAGTCTTTGCACTGTAGCTGGTTTTGGATTCCACGTGCCACCTCCCTCCCACCTGGCAAGGCTGCTGATACCCAGAGCACAATGCAGAGAGCTCTGAGGCCACTCTCACCTTGGTGGGATCTTACTCTCAGGCATCTCCCAGCTGCATTTGGTGTGCAACACCAGCTTGGCCTCTAGTCCTTCCCCTCTGTCACTCTGATAAAGGGATGACTTCAGGTCAGCCAACAACTCCATTAAATGGAGTCACTAAATACCACGTAAAGAAGCCAGTGCCCACTAACAGCAGTAGGAGCTTCCCTGCTGATTTTAAAAGAGCTTTGGCTCGTGCCAAGGCTGCCTTTGTCTTCACAGGAGAAGAAAAATTTAGGAAGAACCTACAGATATTTAATACTCAGAATATGAATAGCTCAATACTAATAGCTCATTAATATCAACAAGTTGACACTATGCAACAAATGAATGTAACAGAAGATAACTATGGGAAGCACAGCAACTCTTCTATGTAGCAATAAAAAGGAGCACTTTTCTATACACTGGTACAAAAAGTGGAAGTTTAAAAAGTTTTCCCTTTCCACACACACACACACAAAATTATAAATAAATTATGGCTCATTATAATTTCCCTTTCTACACACACACACAAAAATTATAAATAAATTATGGCTCATTATAACATGATTTGGGCAGACATTAATTCATTAGGCCTTCAGGGAATTGGGTAGAATCCTTTCGGATGAATGCAATCAGACCTTTGGTTATCACACATTCCTAAAATCATGCCATGGTTGTTGGTTCAATTATACATTTTCAAATACTCCTCAAATATAAAATGATAAAAACTTCTTTAGCAATATCTTTACAATTGTGGTGATGTGTTATGATTTCATTCCAGTGCATTCACAATGAAGGTATCCATTTTCACCCTCATTTAATACAGTATCCCCAGGAGGATTCATTTTGACAGAGTGAGTACATGCTCTGATAACAACTTCAAAAACTACAATACACTGCAAGCCATATTCTTAATTGTGAAAAAGTTCATAATTTTGGAAACAGGGACTTAACTATGTTTGTAGTTCATAAAATTCATTGGTTACTCCTCTGTTGAAAATCTCCAAGCTACTAGGGAATAGCAATGCCCTTCTGGCAGGGCTGGCAGCACCTTCACCATATGGAGATTATCTTTACGCAATAACATGATGAACTCAAAGCCCATTAAAAGTACTGCTGAAATAACACAGGAAATCCTGAGCTTAAGAAAAGCTAGAATGGGAAGGATGTCATTTAATTTTATTGACATCTTAGAGACAATTACTTTTCTCTTAAATATCATGCTATCATTTTTTTAAAAATCAGATTATATTATTTAAACCACTGTATTAATATATGCATTTAGCTCTGCAAAACAGGAAAAATAGAGGGGGAAAGAACACCAAGCCTCTGTTTTTAAGTGTAGGAGATAAGCATCAATTAACTGCAAAACAGTGTGTGCTGACAGTGCAATTAAGTTTAAATTATCTAATATTAATTTTGCATGTCTGTGGCACCTGCAGTGTACCAGATGCTGACTCAACGAGCACACGCACACAACTGAATCTCACCGCGCTGGTTGTGAAGCTGCTTTTCTAGACTAACCAAGCACCACGGCCGTGCTCCTCTGCAGAAGCAATCAGGAAATCTCACTAACTGAAGTCAGGCTTGAGAGACTTAGAGAAACATTAGTAAGAGTTGAACATCTACTCACAAGCTTTTACAGCATTTTTATACAGAATTCCTCTAAATGAAAATATTGAATAGGATCATATCCTTTCATGTAGTAAAAGTTCTCATTGAATTATTTGAATATTATCTGAGAATAACCAATAATCTGAGAATTTTCAGAGTAAAACAGAAGTTTAGGATCTCAGTGCATTTTTAATTTGCAAGACAGCCCATTAGCAGTAAC
>NW_015090842.1:13452958-13470154 GCF_001431845.1 Calidris pugnax
GGGAGGCACCACAGGCTCCCACCCGCCTCTGCCCACCACGCTCCTCTTACACCTCCCACCAGCATGTCTCAGCCATATCTTTATTAGCTCTGATTTAAAAGTATGATGATACTTACAGCAAATACACAAGTGACATTTTATGGATGTCAGTGAAATAAATTGGTGTTAAGGTACATTCCTCGTTATCTAGCTTTGTCCAGAATACTTAAATTAGTTTCTCCACAGTTTTTTCTGTTTACTGTTTGGTAGTTGCCTCTCTACTTGATCAGTGATTTCTTTTTGCTCCCTGGGCTGTTGTCTATACAATGACATGCTTAGACACATCTGAGAAATTCAAGTGTCTCGTTCTCCTCACTCATGTCTATCTCAATTCAATTCTCTTTCAATTCTCTTTTCCTCTCAGACAATTCCTTGTTAGTATAAATCACCTGTCACTTATCTTGATAGATTTAGTTGGATCCAAACTGAGAAAGCTGAGATAATTCTCAGCTTTCACCATAGCATTCTTTGTTATACCATTCTGACATTCCACATACCAGCACTATGGTTTCCAAACTTCATTTTAATATCACATAGATTGTGAAATTACAGCTCTGTTAAAACGAATGGTCTGAAGAAGATTTCTGACTGCCCCATAGGTGTTCTGAAGCACTCTTTTCAGCCATGTTTTTCACTGCCTGCCAAAGAAACGTGTTTTCAGGTACCACCATTGTACGGTGAGATTCTACATGCCAAAAAACCACATGTGTACAGGGTATCATAAAACTGTTCACCTTTACTGGTTAAAATAAGCAGCATGAAACTACAGCAAAACTTTACAATTTGGGGTTATCCTGAGAAACAGGCAGTATTTAGCCTGCAGTACTTTCCAGGTAGGGCTTAGAGTGGTCAGCCCAGACCCAGTGCTCAGTGAGGCCAGAGCAAGCCCTTTACCCATTCCAGCCCTCCAGCCTGCTTGTTAGTGTAAAACTAAGCACATGAACGTGCGAGCACAGAGCAGCATTTTAAATCCTTTTTTTTACGTGTTGTTTTTATAGTTTCGTTTGTTGCTGGTTGGTTGGGGATTTTTTGGTTGTTTTTTTTTTTCTTTTTCGCTTGCCCTTTTTGAAGTCTTTGCACTGTAGCTGGTTTTGGATTCCACGTGCCACCTCCCTCCCACCTGGCAAGGCTGCTGATACCCAGAGCACAATGCAGAGAGCTCTGAGGCCACTCTCACCTTGGTGGGATCTTACTCTCAGGCATCTCCCAGCTGCATTTGGTGTGCAACACCAGCTTGGCCTCTAGTCCTTCCCCTCTGTCACTCTGATAAAGGGATGACTTCAGGTCAGCCAACAACTCCATTAAATGGAGTCACTAAATACCACGTAAAGAAGCCAGTGCCCACTAACAGCAGTAGGAGCTTCCCTGCTGATTTTAAAAGAGCTTTGGCTCGTGCCAAGGCTGCCTTTGTCTTCACAGGAGAAGAAAAATTTAGGAAGAACCTACAGATATTTAATACTCAGAATATGAATAGCTCAATACTAATAGCTCATTAATATCAACAAGTTGACACTATGCAACAAATGAATGTAACAGAAGATAACTATGGGAAGCACAGCAACTCTTCTATGTAGCAATAAAAAGGAGCACTTTTCTATACACTGGTACAAAAAGTTTTCCCTTTCTACACACACACACAAAAATTATAAATAAATTATGGCTCATTATAACATGATTTGGGCAGACATTAATTCATTAGGCCTTCAGGGAATTGGGTAGAATCCTTTCGGATGAATGCAATCAGACCTTTGGTTATCACACATTCCTAAAATCATGCCATGGTTGTTGGTTCAATTATACATTTTCAAATACTCCTCAAATATAAAATGATAAAAACTTCTTTAGCAATATCTTTACAATTGTGGTGATGTGTTATGATTTCATTCCAGTGCATTCACAATGAAGGTATCCATTTTCACCCTCATTTAATACAGTATCCCCAGGAGGATTCATTTTGACAGAGTGAGTACATGCTCTGATAACAACTTCAAAAACTACAATACACTGCAAGCCATATTCTTAATTGTGAAAAAGTTCATAATTTTGGAAACAGGGACTTAACTATGTTTGTAGTTCATAAAATTCATTGGTTACTCCTCTGTTGAAAATCTCCAAGCTACCAGGGAATAGCAATGCCCTTCTGGCAGGGCTGGCAGCACCTTCACCATATGGAGATTATCTTTACGCAATAACATGATGAACTCAAAGCCCATTAAAAGTACTGCTGAAATAACACAGGAAATCCTGAGCTTAAGAAAAGCTAGAATGGGAAGGATGTCATTTAATTTTATTGACATCTTAGAGACAATTACTTTTCTCTTAAATATCATGCTATCATTTTTTTAAAAATCAGATTATATTATTTAAACCACTGTATTAATATATGCATTTAGCTCTGCAAAACAGGAAAAATAGAGGGGGAAAGAACACCAAGCCTCTGTTTTTAAGTGTAGGAGATAAGCATCAATTAACTGCAAAACAGTGTGTGCTGACAGTGCAATTAAGTTTAAATTATCTAATATTAATTTTGCATGTCTGTGGCACCTGCAGTGTACCAGATGCTGACTCAACGAGCACACGCACACAACTGAATCTCACCGCGCTGGTTGTGAAGCTGCTTTTCTAGACTAACCAAGCACCACGGCCGTGCTCCTCTGCAGAAGCAATCAGGAAATCTCACTAACTGAAGTCAGGCTTGAGAGACTTAGAGAAACATTAGTAAGAGTTGAACATCTACTCACAAGCTTTTACAGCATTTTTATACAGAATTCCTCTAAATGAAAATATTGAATAGGATCATATCCTTTCATGTAGTAAAAGTTCTCATTGAATTATTTGAATATTATCTGAGAATAACCAATAATCTGAGAATTTTCAGAGTAAAACAGAAGTTTAGGATCTCAGTGCATTTTTAATTTGCAAGACAGCCCATTAGCAGTAACACACTCATTTACCAGCAGAGAAACTTGATGGACAAGTCAAGTGAATTCACACCAGGAAAGAACATACCACCATGAAGAAATCTTTTAACTCGAAGACTGTGCCTGTCTTGATATTAAGAAGAATGGAGGCAGGGAGAAAAGAAAGGGAGCAGGCATAAGATGTTAAAAGAGAAATGCTACATATGAGAGCAAATTTATAAATATTATTGGCTGAATTTCATGCTTACAATTTACAAGTGGCTTTGAAAGTTGACCAAGGCACCACTGGGGTCCGTTTTTGATAAACCTAATTTTCTTTGTCTTTCACAATCTTATAACTGAAGTTATAGAGTGAAAAATGACCACTATATTGCACAATTAGAGAAAAAATGCTTAATAAAAAAGCACTTTTAAAAACTTGCTGAAGTTTGGGAAGTTTCTTTCAACCTCGGGATGTCACTATTGTGGAACAGGCAGGGCCTGAATGCCCTGACAGGGAATCATCAGCTCCTCTCCATATCAAAGGGAGCAACATTAGACCCTTTAAGACAATAATGGGATTTGTTGAAAAAAAATTCTGCAGAAATACTAAAAAAGTTGACTAACTGGACACTAATTCATACCATCTAGTTCGAGACTACAAATTTCAGCATCTAAATTAGGATCTTGTAGAGCCGGCGCAGAAGGGCTCCTGCAGAAGACAAACCAAAGCATCTCCTAGTCATGCCTCTCTCCACTGCTGACCACAGAGAGGATAACATTAGCTGTTCAGAAAAGCACTCTCCCTTCTCTCTTCAAAACTAAGAGCATCCACCAACTCAAACTACATTATTTGCAAGCTCTTCAAGTCCACAAATGGTTGACCATCTAGTCTGTGGTTTTGCAAAGTTTGCTTTCTCTCTCCTTCCTGAGTGATTTTTAAAATAATAAAAATTTAAAAAAATCAATAACCTATATGTAAAAAAATCATACTAACTCATGCCCAACAGAGTCTATTTTAAATGGCAATAAAAATCTTGCAAATGGATTTCAAAGTAAAATACATTTTATACATTACAAAAATGGCACTCTTGGCTCTACCTGTTCTTACACAGTAGCAGTTATACAAACTACAAACGCATTTCTACCATTTATTCTATTAAATGCTCTTCAAACAAGTGATTTTCTATTCAGAATACCTGCAATTTACAATGGAATTTTATTGCTAGGAGATTGAGACAATAGAAAGTTTCAGGACATCGCTGTTGAAAACCAACCGGTATCTTTCGTAAACTGCAGATGTGGCACAACCTCTGCTAGATAAAAAATGGCCCTTCTGAACACAGTCCATAGTTGATGAAGGGCAGTGCACAAGAACTATTCTAACCATGGTTTTTAATTCTTTCAGAGTTACATTCTTATTTTTCCATAACTCAGCTATTTATAGCATCTGAATTTAGAAGTTAGTTCTGGAATGGCTGAATTGGCAAGATGTACAGCAAAATATTTTGGTCTTACCCCAGGAATGAACAGAAACATTTTATAAGGTAAGACCCACCAGCATCTCTGAGAAGTTACTTACATGTAACAGGAAGAAGTTACTTACATACATTACTATTAAGCACATGAATCTCACTGATTTGCTAGGTTAAGATACTATAGCACTTCAGAAAATAGGGATTAATTCTACACCATTTTGCAGATGGGAAAACCACACAGCAGGTCAATGAAAAATTCTGGACCAGGAGAGTGGAGTCTCATGTTCCAGCCAAGTTTCCATCCTCCTTGACCCAGACTGTATCTTTCTCTCACTCTTTATGCAGCAGAAATCTCACAAGTTTGGTTTTTTTTTTTCATTTAGAACTGTCTTAGCCTCTTTTTACAGTGATTGCTTCCTTTTCGTTTTCTGCTTACAACAGCAATTCCCTTCTCTACTTTCAGACCATGTAACTTGTGGGAATCTTCTCAACCCTGGAATCCCCAGTCTCATAGTTGTATAAACCTTACAGAACTGTCCCTTCCCACATCCAGACACGTTTTCTGCTGCCTCTGCTAACACTTGTCCTATAACAGTTATTTTCTCCCTGTGCCACTTTCTCAGTTATTTAAGGTACCAAATAGGCAACTACTTTCCGCGTTGCTATATCACATCTTCTAGATATGCCTTCCTCTGTATTGTACTTAATTTGACATGTTCTTCCGCGTTGCTATATCACATCTAGATATGCTTTCCTCTGTATTGTACTTAATTTGACATGTTCTACCTTTAAAAACCTTACAAACCATTTGATTATAGCAGAAGAATAAGATCTTGAAAACTAGATTACCTGGTCATCTATGGAGCTCCTTCCCAACTGAAACCTTCTCAACATAATATGATCCACTTGTTTCCTACTCTCCACAGAAATATTCTTGTTGCTGGGTTATACAGGAATTCACGTGTTTAATTAAATGCCAGACCAACTGAAAATAAATAAATTGCTGTGCTACAAGCCTCTGACCTCCAGTGTGCTTTCTATATAATGTGATATTTGCTCTTTGGAGAGCAATTTGGATGGAACCACAATTGACTCAACAAGTATAGGTATTTTCATTTAAGATTCTTACCTTCTCCTTGGAAGTCTGACTTGTATTTAGGTGCAGTGGTGAAAAGCAGAGATGAAATTAAATGCTGGCAGAAGGTCTTCTTCACAGGAGCAGCCAAGTCACATCCATGCAGATCCCACAGACTCTTACCAGCTGAACGACCTCTTTGTCCAGCCAGAGACAGGTGAGCACAGAAAATCAATCCATCCTCTGGGCAGACTGCACAGGCTCTGTGGGGAGCTCTCTGACTATGGTCCTACCCCAGGACCATGCAATATGGACCCCAAAACCACAGGCACAGCCACCTGTAAGATAAAAATTAAACCCAGAGTCATTCGTGTATTTTTACAACTCTGTGAACACAACAGCAAAATTTAAATGCCCAAAAGCTTCTCTAACACATTGGAAGCATACAGACTGCCTGTGCTACAGCTGAGAAATCCTGCTAGAGAGAACAGCAACATCTCAAAGAGTCAGCAAAGGGATCATGATTATTACTCCCTCAGGGTATCACAGAATAATAGGAGTTTATTTGAAAACGGACAAAACCGTGTGGGTGAATGAAGTTGAGTCTCTGCTATGGACTGAGAGTCGTAAAAGACACGGCCAGTCCTTTCAGCAATATCTGCAGTACAGTTTTATGGTGTACATTCAGTCTGGTTGTCAAAAGAGATGTTACAGGTTAAGTAAAAAAAGACTCATTCAAAATAGTATTGATCAAATTGCAAGATCGGTGAACAGTGAGACAGGTATGCCTTCCTGTAGGTCTTTGCCACTGCAGAACCATTAGTGTGAATGTGCTTTCCTAATGGGTTAGCAATTCTGAATGACAAGGTTTTTCCTCCAGGCTTATACAGCCCCAAACGTGCAATAAATGAAATTTTGCTGAACTTTAAAGGACAAAGGTCATTTTCCAGCATCAGACATATACTCTTACTGCCCCACAGAGAACTCAATTTCTTTTTGCAAAGAAAATATTTGACAGTAACTTATATTTTAATTGTGGCAGTTAATTAGAAGGAAACTATAAACCTCTGACAAAAAGCAAACCAACATATATACCCAAGTGGGCTTCTGTACTTTGCTTCTGTTTTCTTATGTATCAATTACATGCACATCTCACTTTGTATCTCATCAACAAAGCTTAATAGTGCTCTACACCAAGCAAGCACGCATGGTAGCTCTCCAAGAGGCTTAACCAAAGGATCTTTAAATGTGGGGAGGCAGATTACAAGTTCAGCAAACAACGTGAAGAACTGAAAAGGACCCCAAACGGTTCAGCAAAATGATAATGGTGTAACACTGACATGGCTTAAAAAGATGCTTTCCAAATGGGACTCCCCAGCGCATGCACCCCACCAGCTACTGTCAGCCTCCAAAATCTTCCCACTCAGCATCCACACCCACACACCCCACGGGAGGTGAGACAGGAACTGTAACTGGGACCAGAGAAATCTGTGAATGCTTGGGAGCCACTGTGGGAATAGACCCAGTGTCACCATGGCAGCCACTGGGCTCCTTGCTCCCGAGAACACTCACACATGCATGTCAGCAAGCCAGCAAACTGAATTTTTCAGCCCATCTTCTCCACAACCACACAGAGTTAAGCTATTAAAGGAGAAAGAAAGAAAACTCAGCTCAATGTCCAACTGACGCAGCTGCCAGAGGTCCCACAGAATAGTTAACAATCAGGTTTTACAGAGAATTGTAGGAAGAAAGCCTGCAGCATGATGAGGTTTAAAGTTACTATTTCACTGTTAGAGGCAAGAAACTGCTCTGCTTATTGGCTCATACTGACTTGATGTCCAGTTAATAACCATACTCAACAAATTATTTGTCGCTTCTGATATTCTTGTCATTTGCAGGGATACTGCAAATTTTCATGCATTTATATAGTGAGTAATTTATCAGATACGCTTATAAGTACTCAGATAATCTAGAGAGCAGTAAATGCTTAGTCACTGCTGAGAAGTAGCAGAGAAAATCTGAGAGGCTGGAGGGGAACAGTGTTGTCTAAATAGTTTCCACTCTGCAGCTCTGCCCTGCTGTAGAGCATTCACATGGTGAAGCTTCTGGGGTCTTGTAGAGCAGTCTTTAAAATTTCATCTAGTAAGTGCAGTTCCGTTTCATAAACCAATAAATATTCCTGAACGAATATAACAGATTGTTATAGTATCTGGCACTAAAATTTAGGCACAGATAGGTGCAAATAATATAGAAGATGAAGTTGTGCCCTACCAATCAGAAGGCAAAAAAAAAAAAAAAAAAATAAGTTGTGCCCTACCAATCAGGAGGCAAAAAAAAAATATAAAAAAATCTTGGCTTTTGTCAGAATTTCCCCACTTACTGCCTCAGCCAATGAAACACGAGGCAGTGGGAGTGGTATTACTGTTGGCTACAAACCTCACCATAAAGCAGATGTATCTTGAGATTAATTTAGCAGTTACCACCAGAATCTTATCCATAATTTGTCTCCTGAAGCTCTTTTGTTTATTTTTAATACACCATATTTGACAGATCACACATAATTAAAGCATAAGACAGCTATAAAATCACTTTTCCATTTTTTTAGCCTGCAATTAAAAAAAAACCATAGCGAGGTTTCTTGTCAGAAACTACTGAAAGATACAAATATGTAATTTTAAAAATCAAACCAAATAGATTGATTTTCTGATAAAATAAATTATTCAATACTGATAGCAACCAAGGGGAACACAAATAGAAAATATTTAAACATCGATCACAAATATACAGATACTTTAAGTAAAAAATTAAAGAGATAAGTGCATGCTTTGTCTGTCATTTAAAAATATATATTTCACGGTGCGAACAGATATGAGATATATATATATACACACATACACAAGTACAAAGATATAAATCTGCTTCCTTGCCAGAGTGCTGCTTAAGCCAACCTGCACAGCAAAAGTAAAACACCACTAGGTGTAAGTATGAATAATTGGAAAAAAGCTTTTTATGCAGGAAATTGGGGTAATAGCTTCCTCCCATGAAAATGGGAAGTGGACCATTAATGACAATAAAACATCAAGGGCTACACTTCTAAGAAACCTTATAACCAGAAAATTATTTTTGGATTGATGGGCACAGATTTTACAAGATGCCTGGTAACAGACCAGCTCAAATAGAAACAGGTTTGTTCTTCCAACTCCTTACTGCCTGTGCGTGGCAAAGAGCAGTCCATGCAGCTGTGCCCTAAGCACAGGGACAGCCAGCATTACAGCTACAGCTTCAAGCCAAGGTGTAGAGACGAGTCCTCTTTTTCCTAATTACAAAACAGGAAGAAAATGTCTTCCCTAATTACCTATCCTCCTAACCACCACCACCTTTAACTTTTTTCTAGACTCCTCTAACTCAATAAATTCTTCTACTTCAAAAAAAAAAAATCACAAGCAAGTTAACCTTGTTTTTACTGGAAGATGTTTGTCCCTTCTTTGAAGACTAAGTTCTCAGACCTCTACAAGAAGGACAAGTTTGTTTCTGCATTCCTAAATGGAGGAGCTTTCTCTTCCTTTCTGTCCCTTTCCAACTCCCTGTTCAGACCACTCTCCTCCCGCTGAGTTAGAAGCAGTAACTAGGTTAGATTCATTACAATACCTTTCCTCCTCCTGAAAGGTTCCCAACAAGCTTTGCATAATTTGCCTTCAAAGTTGTGAGTGGTCCCAACTGCTGATAAAATCAATGAGACTGCAACTTGCAGAATTAGGTCCATTCAATAACAGTCAACATTGAATCACTGTTCTTGGTGCAGAAAGGAAACCACCTCCAAGAGGAAATATAGAAGAGCAACATCCTCTTTCCCTTCTTATTCTTCAAACACAGCAGCAGATACCAAGTGGGAGGGGAAGGAGGGAATGCTCACCAGGTCTGAACATACGTCTCTGAAATAGTCTCCTGCTTCCAACTCTCACCCAGTATGACACTAAGGAGAAAAAAATAAAAGCTGAGTGACTAAGTTTAAAAATTAAGCTGCCTTAGAGTATGGAATAACAGATACTGCACATAAAGGACAATCCCTCCAAAAGGAAAATGCATCACTGTGCAAACAATAAAATGCAATCCTAGAATCACAAAAATAAAATAGATAAGAAACCTGACAAATCTAAAAATAAAAGAAAAATGGTATCAACAAATAAAACCAAATAAAAGTAGGGTCAGCTGGTCCTTCTGATAATGATTTTTGAAAGCATAAGAAAATTAGATCAAATACATTATGAAACAGATATTCTACTATTTTAGGAGGCAATTTAAAGCAGAAATTAAAGAGCTATATGACATAGAAAATAATAGGAGACTGTTACTGAAAATTGCTAATTATAAGCATTCCTAATGCTTTGTCATGCATGAGTTATAGGTCAATCCCTAACTCTAGACCTTATTCCATGTTCTCTCTACATATATTAGTGGCAGATTTGTACTGTTGTAGGGAAGGTTTTGTCAGCACTTCCACTATAAACCTCTTACCACGACTTGAAACTTTGTCATAAAAATGTGCTTCAGGGTGAAAATTGGCATGGAAAGCCTCAGTCTACAAAAACTAAAGTAAGTGTGCTGCAAATATAAAATCACAGAAAGGATAAGGTTGGAAGGGACCTGTGGAGATCATCTAGTCCAACCTCCTTGCTCAGAGCTGGGCCAACCATAGCAGGTTGCTCAGAACTGTGTCCAATGAGACTGGAATAACTCTACACATGGAGAATCTGTCAAGGCAACCTGTTCCAGTGTTTGATTACCTTGACAATAAAAAAGGTTGGTTTTATGTTTATATAGGTTATATTTTATTACATTATCCATTAGATATTGTATACCATATTTAATAAAATAAGTTTCAAGCTAGCAAGAATTAATACTATTGCTAGCTTACCATGGCCTAACGATCTGAAAAGAATGCAAGTGTAATTCATTACTGAGGTGCCTGTGCATTTGATACAGGCTTTATGTACAACCACATGCTGATTGATATTGGACCCCTGCCATTCTCAGTCAATTCTCTCATCCACAAAAGAGACAGAGCCTTCCTCCCCAACACAAAAAGCAACAGGTTTGCATTCTGTGTCTGCAAATCCAGCGCTGCCACAGAGCACTTAATATAGACTTACTTGGTTGCTTTGTTAAAAGACTGATTCCACTCACATACACACAGAAAGAAAGAAAATCCATATTGAGAGAAGGCTCTAATTAACAGATCTCTCTTCAGCACAGATGAGTACCCAGAGATGAAAAGGCTCAGATTACCTACTTCATGCTGATAAAGTGCAGAAATGAAATCCTGATCAGCTTTGGAAAGGCATTCCATTGCATTTAGGTAAACCATTATCAAATGTACATTTCATAACTGACACCAAAATAAGAACTATGACTTAAGTTTTGGTACATTGATCAGACATCCTATGACCCATCATAGGATCAATACTGTCTCCCTTTTTTTTTCCTTTCTTCTTTTCTTGCTTTCACGCTGGTAAGGATGATATACACTCCTCAGCATCCTTAGTATTGAATTAAAATCAAGATGTTTCACATCCTTTTGCCACAAAGTCAGTGTTGAAGGCATTGGGGTATTTGCCACTCTACTTCTCATTTCCCCCAAACTAATCACCAGTCTCCAAAAAGAGATAACATTTTTCATTTCAGAATCAGATACAGGTTTTCCTCTTACCAATTCACATGTTGAACTCAACTTGACCTCTTTACTTTCCTTCCCAAATTTCATTCTCATTAGGCCTTCAGCCCAACACTTGCAAATATGTATGTGAAGACCCAGTAAGGAAACAGAGAGCACTTCCATTTAAGGTGTCTGGACTGTAAATGTCTCTCCCACCTTTGGTGTCCCCAGCCTGGTGGGGCACAGCATGCTGCTAAGATATGCACGTCAGGAAACTCAACTACTAAAGCATTTCACTTAGTCACACACTCTTACTTTAAACAATATGTATCAGTTTTTCTTTTTTATTAGGTGAGGAGGGATTGAAAACTACCTTGGCTGATATCTGAAGTATCTGAATTCCATGCTCATGATGGACTTACCTCTTCCTCATTCACCCTTTGGGGACAATAGAGGACTTTAGAGATTTGTTGCATTATGAATTTGAATCTTAAATATTGGCTTATCATGTTTCACATTTCTTGTACTTTATTAGAGCTGTAAGAAATTTAATGATTGTTTTCATCTGATTGCTTAGAATTAAACTAAAGGGTTCTCATTATAACCAACACTCAGAATGACCCCCTTTCCAACCTGTGCTTGGCTTTTTGCATTGTCAGTGTAAAACAGCCTGTCTTTTGTACAGGGAGTTGAATTCATTCTAGATTTTTTCAAGCATATGCAAAAAACACACTTTGAGAACCTTAAATGTTTCCTACAAAAAGATCTGTTCCCTGTGTTCCTTAGATCTGGTAAAGGAAAAACATATCCATAATGTTAACTATGTTGATAAAAGCTTTTATAATGGTGAAGTGAGTGTTCCAAAGATGGAGAGAATTTGCTGCAATGTAACTCTGGGTACGCACACGCTGCTTGGGACAAGCCTCTTCTCCGATTCCAATGTCCAGTTGCCCAGACACTCCCAGACCAGAACGTGGGGGCACAAACTCAGACTCCCCTCATGCCAGACCTCTCCTCCTGCACAGATCCCCCAGGAAGCCCAATATAATCATAGAATGGTCTAGGTTGGAAGAGACCCAACCATCTACCCTACTCTACAAAGTCATTCCCTACACCATGTCCCTTAGCACTGCATCTAAACAGCCCTTAAACACAGCCAGGGATGGTGACTCCACCACCTCCGCACAGATCCCCCAGGAAATCCAATATAATAGTAGTCGTTTTTTCAATTCCTTATTGTCACATCAACATATCTTGATAAGAAAATGTGATCCCAGTTTGATTATCTTTACTTTTCATTCCACATCCTCCTTTATCAGTTTCTCTCTAGGTCTTCCTCTGTTTTGTGTACTTCTGAAGCAAACATCCCAGTCACTCCTACGTGCAATCTTTCTGCCTTGAGGTGTAGGCTCAGAGAGTACAAAACAGATTCCTTTGCTATGAAACAAAGCTGGAATTCTGCCACTAATGTACTTCAGCCACTAATTGATGTGATCCATAGGACCAGAAGGAGTTTTTCTGTTTCTGCCTCTGCTTCCCTGCAGCGGTGCACTCTGTGTCCTGTTCCAACGCCCCCTGCAAATCCCTTCCAAACCAGAAACAGAGAGATAGCAAAGCCCACATTGAACCCCCCCACACACACTCATTGAGATGGTCTTTCAGCCTGGAGTCTGACTTCTGAGAGCTCAATGAGACTAAGTCCAAGTGGGGCAAATCCAGCCCTCTCAGGCCCCACAGTGACGCTGAGCTGTGTGACAACGAGTGCTAACGCTTAACAAACGTCTTCCAAACACCATGGAAAGAATAAACACACTTTCATTGAGATGCTGTTCTGATGGATTTGTGGAATGAAAGTCACGGCATAGCTGCATTCCTGAGACAAGTTTTATACCTCATTAATGCAGTACATAAGCTGTACAATTATACATCCATATGTCACTGCCAAATTTGTACACTTTTACATACTGTTAGATTAAGATGGTTTTATTTCATTGCTCTGCAAATGGACTTTTGAAAGTGTATTTCACTCAAATTTTCATGTAACACTGACAAGCAAAGCACATGAAAGACATGGGGTTCCTTGTATAAATGCAGCACCTACAATATGCCCTGAAATAAAAAACATGGCATTGACAAACACTGGATTTTTACACTCTCCCAATACAGCCACCTTTTCAAAGTGTAGGCTGCAGCCCAGTGTTCCCTTCCCCAACCAAAAGGCACCATTTTAGAACCAATTCCACTGGATTATGCCATCATGCACCACAATGTCTCTTGATCTGACCTACTTTTCAAGTCCGATGGGGGTTTGTTTACACTGGAAGACAGAATCACAGAATCACAGAATCTTCTAGGTTGAAAGGGACCTTAAAGATCATCTTGTCCACCCGTCAACCTAACTGACAAAAATAGACACCCACACAACAAACAAGGAGCATCATCACTAAACCATACCTCCCAGCACTACCTCAACCCGTCTTTTGAACACCTCCAGGGATGGTGCCTCAACCACCTCCCTGGGCAGCCCATTCCAATGCCTGATAACCCTTTCAGTGAAAAAATTTTTCCTAATATCCAGCCTGAACCTCCCCTGGTGCAACTTGAGGCCATTTCCTCTCGTCCTGTCGCCTGTGACTTGAGAAAAGAGACCGGCCCCCCCCTCTCTACACCCTCCTTTCAGGGAGTTGTAGACATCTGATCCAAAGCAGCAGGAGGATTACAGCATTATCTAATTAGAATAACTTTTCAATTTATAATGCATAATGAACACACACTATTGGACACTGGGCAAAGAACCAGCAGATCTGGGTTCTGTCCCTTAAGGCAAAAAAAAAAAAAAAAAGAAAACTGACAGACAGACTTTAGCTGGTATTATATATCTAACTCCCCATCACGCAACCTGCCTTTATGCCTTTGCCTTTGGTTGCCATTTCTTTCCCTTCTCAAAGAAGGGAAATTTATTTGCATACACTCTCATATCAAGAGACTAGACATCAGCTACAGAAAGGCAGAAGATTCCCTGCATGTTTAAAACGCAGTTAGTGTAAGACAACCACAGCCATAACACAGGACCACAGTGCTACAGCAAGCAAATTAAAATTACTCTCCCCACTTAGTTATTGGTGTGCTGTATGAACTTAAGCACAGCACTTGACATCTTGTGTTGCAGTGCTAGGGAGTGTGCTGAGATGATCCCCGAGAGGTCTGAGGTATTCGTAGGGTCCATCCCCCCAAGAGTGCCCAAGCAACAGAGGCTGCTGGAGCTCATGGGGCTCCCACTACCCTTAGTTCTACACTAACTACTGTCCAGGCAAAACCAGAGGTCCAGTTCTTCACGTGTACCAGACCAAGAGACAGAACTACAAATTTTAAAGGCAATGTTGCAAAGCAGTGTTGGGAGTGGCTTAAGTGGGCCCCTAAAATTGACTCATTTGCGAAGTTTGTATAGTTTTGGCGAAACCAAAGCTGTAGGCTTTTGTGTAGGAGCTTCAGGAAACCTTGCAGGATCAGAACCAGAGACAGGAAACACACCGGGTAGTGAAGGGGCAGGGGAGGGTAAGTAGTAGTCAAGAAAGCTTAAAGGAATTACACACAATAACCTGGACAGATTCTTTCTAATATATGACTGCAGAATGTCTCTGCAATTGCTCTCCCTTGTTTAAAGAATAGAGACACATTTATTGCATGTACCTTATTCTTATGGCAAAGGTAGATGGAAAACACGCAGGGCTGTTCCTTAATACATTGGCTTACACAAGAAGCTGTATGATATGAAAAAAATTGCATGAAAAGGATCGAAACAATGAAATGTATCTGGCTTAGCACACAGCAATAAATGCAGGCAAATATATTATGGTAGTTCAATTGCTGATAGGATACTAGAGCCTATTCAAGACTTAGTATTTAATTATCTTTAGACTACTTTAGTTGTTAAGCTGTCAGCAGCATATGCAGAAGGTGGACATCTGCTGCAGAGTAAGAATGCCATACACCAGCTGAGCTGTTTGCCACAAATACACAGAAAGAAATTCAGGAGCTGGTATTACAGCCACATCTTCCACATAAAACACAGTTACAAGAGAGATACGTAGCCTGGATCACAGTGCTGCTGGTAGAAAGGCTGGAGGCTGACTGGAGGCTCACCGGAGATTAGCAGGAATCCCAGGATAAGGGAGATGAAAGAGCACTGTTTAAACCGTCTGCGCTGAACCACCCAGAAATCCAGCTGAAACTAAGCTTATATACCTCTCTTGCATGCAAAACACTGTTGTAAAAGGTCATTCAGGTTGCAAAGTCAAGTCCAGTTAAGCTTAATTCTGCTTCTTTGAACAGACACATCACAATGCTATGCATGCATGCTTATATGGATGCATTCTTTTTTTCTGCCACAAGAACATCATCTCACGGACAACTCCCACAGACAGCAGCTCTAAATACTCCTCTGATCTCAGTCGCTGCCACCTCAAGCACCCACTGCTCACACCAGCCCTTGTGGAACTTGCTTGATTGGAATCACATGCACTCCTTTGCCCACAGTTTTCCTCTGCTAATTCCATGTCACTCCTGTCCTCACCTGACTACTCCTCATTTCAGCTTCCAGCACCCTCTGCCAAACCAAAGCATCTGCCTGGAGCAGATGCCTGGAGCCTGCTCCATTTAGCTTTGGGGCTATCCTACCTCAGTGCCACAGCCTTAGTCCCTGCTCCATTTAGCCTTTGGGGCTATCCTACCTCAGTGCCACAGCAGAAGCACTACAGCAGCGGAGGACTTACCCACTCTAAGGAAGTGTGGTACCTTGCTGGTACCACAAAGTAGCTGCTGCTCCAAACCTACCCCCGAGCTAGGGCAGGTCCAGAAAAAGTGAGGACATCTCACTTGGAAGCCCACTCAGCCTCTAAGGAAGCACGGGCAAATAAAAGCAAAGTCAGTAACGTGACTAGATTTAGCTGGATTCTTATGAGAAGAACAAAAAAGACTCACCCCAGCAACAGAGCAACCCTCTAGACAAAGTGTCTACTCTGAAATATGAAAGCATGAGAGCTTTTCAGCCAACAATTAAGAATTTAGTCTCCTTCCAAGAAAAAGCTCAATTATTTCTGCTGACAAAGTCTCAAATTCATCCCATAGCAGCAGCCAAGCATACTTCAGCTCGACAAAGCTCAACTCAGCAGAAACAAATCTTACAAAATGGACATAGAAGGTAACCTTAACTCTAGGAAGCACGACCAGCTACGCCTACATCATATCTTACAGCCTTGCATTTCTTCTGCGCTGAACACTGACAGTAAAGCACAGCGTAGCTAAGAGCATCACTTTTTAATGATCTTTTAGAAGTTACGAAGGACAAAGAATTTCTTTCTGTTTAAGCCATAGGTCTAAAATGGTGAGGAATATGAACATCTGCAGTGGATTGAAAACATCTTCTCACTCTCTATAGCACTTGCAGAATTCTTCATGCTCTTCTAATAGGCACCAACTAATACTGATGCTGCCCCGTTACTTTTCCTCTGCATTTGTGAGGCTGATCAATTAGCAGCAATCACAGAAACAGTGATGTTGTTTTTCAAGCAGACACCCTCACGATACTAGAAAACTGAAAATATGGGGTTTGTGTTTGCATGGTGTACTCAATTTCAGTAGGAATTGTCCTAAACTGGTGTGACCAGTGATCATTTTGCCATTGTAAGTCACTGCAAGTGTATTTTAACCATCTTTTAGGTCACTAAGTGCACTGGGGAGACTTACAGCAATTGATAATGGGAAAGGTGACTTTGTAATTTTGCAGGAAGAAGCTGAAACTTTTTGTTCCTTCTTGTCAGGTCTCCAGAGGATTAGGATTTTGTACTGTAAATGAACCTTAAAGATTTGTTTAAACTAAAACTGGATTTGCCTGACAATTTTTTTTGTTTGTTTTTAATACAAACCATTTCTTTGTAATTCTGTTTTACAAGGTCATACAGCAGGGATTTAGGGTGGTTGGTTCTGAGGGTTCTTGTGTTTTGTGGGGTTTTTTAACATAATAGCTTCTTCTGCTTTTTTTTTTGGCGGGGG
>NW_015090842.1:13470230-13498192 GCF_001431845.1 Calidris pugnax
GGGGGGCGGGACGGCACGTCTAACCTTCCAGTGTGGGTTAAAGATGCATATATTAAAATGCAAAGTCAAATACAAGTTATTTTCACAAGCACTAATGTAAAAAAAGTCTATTTTCCCATTTTCTACACTAATATTTACCATCTTTGACAGCCTTATTGCTGAGCAGATTGCTGCATATTTCAGCATTATCTTTTAACAACTTGACAGATCCACCTATTTTCCTGTGATTATTTTATCCCAAGTTGGAAGCCTAATAGTCCCTTTTTGACAGAGTGAATCACAGAATTTGTAGCACAGCATAGAGTCCTGTGATTTATTGTTAGTATTTTGATGATGCTTTACAGAGCATATTTGGATTTCCAGCAGCGTTGCTTTGTTTGGTCTGATCTGCTCAGCAACAGAGCCAGCAGCCTCAGTAACCCCTGGAAGATACAGATTCCATCAGCAGAAGCACAAGTCAGGCAGCCATCTGAAAGACTTGAGTTGAAGATCAGAAGGTCACTTGGGAACCACTGACTACTACAACAGCAAGGAGTGCACACTTTCTTAGAAGAGAAGGAAATCTCGGACAAGTTAATTCTGGATATTTTGGATTTCCATTGCCAAACATTTAAATGAAGAGCACAGGAGCATGGGATGGATAGCTAAACGTGCACACAGATATAGTACAACAGAAGAGGGAATATAGGGTTCCATACAATAAGTTCTGGTGTAAATGCAAGCAAAAGACATAAAGCAAATTGCTTTAATAGCAATTACCATTTCAAGGAATTGCATCATGCACAATTTTGCCACTCAAATCCTCCCCACTTCATTCCTTCATTCACTTCAGCTTTCTGTGTCTTTAGATTATAACTGGTAATTCTACTAATTATTTCCAGCTAGGTTCCTAGGGTTATTACAGAAATGATTTTGCACCCAGTGAAGCACACCAGAAGCTTTATTTATTTTCATAATGATTGCATATTCATAGGAAGTTCGACTGGAAGGGACCTCCTGGGTCATCAAATGCAATTCCCCACTATCAAAGGCAACCACATAATACAACCTCTTCATAAATGAGCGAGTTCCATCTTAAAAGTAATTTAGTTTCTTGTCCCCACTACTTTAATTGGAACGTTGCTCCAGAACCTCACCGGTCCAGCATTTAGCAACCTTCTCATTACCAAATTAAATTTATTCATGGCAAGTTTATTCCAGTTCTGATACCAACGCTGCTCTTTAACTCAAATAATGTTTCTGCCTTCCATTTGGTACACTTATAGAGAGCAACCACACCCTCTCCCATTCTACCATTGCTGTAGCTTCTAAAATACAATATATAACCACACAACTGTTTATGTACTGAACAGGCATCATAAATTTAAAGGTTCTTTTTTAAGCCCTGGAAAACTCGGCATCACATTAGAGCACCCAACTTGAGACTTTTTTAGGGTAAGACTTTCTGATCTATTGCTGTTCTGTTAGCCATACTAATTTACATTAATTGACAACATATGAAAAGAAACAGAAGCAACCATGTCTAATGAATGTCTAATGGCATGCAAATGAGCACTAGGGAATCAGCTGAAGCCTACAGATGCCTAAAATGGTGAGTGGAAAGTGTTTATCACTACAAGATGTTAAGTAGAATGTGTATTTCTCCAGGTCCCTCATCACGTCCGCAAGTATGAGAGAGGTTTTTGTTAGCCTAACACATCCATAATAAGGCAAATACCTAGTTAGGGCTCACCTAGGGAAGGGGAACGCTTACTACTGAGATCCCAAGGTCCCATTTGCCTCCCTGGGAGTGGAGGTAGAAGATGGAGACACAATGCAAAAGTAGGGCCAGAAGGCTCCTAGTCACTGTGTGCTCTCTTGCTGTACTGGATGCTCACGACAAAAGGCAGTGATATCAGTCCTCAGACACGAGCTCCCAGAGTAGGAAGCAGGAATTGTGCTATGCCAGGGCATCCAGCCTGCACTCTTCAGAAAAGCTGAGCATTTTACAAGAACTCTGAATGTTTGTGTGCATCTTGTATGTGCACCTGCACCTTAACACAGCTGTGGGGCTGGAGCTAAGAAAAACACTTCTGAACCAGCGAATTTCCAATATAGCCCCAGAGTTACACTGACATCAGACCCCTGAGTTTCTTGTTGAAATTCCCACTGGGATAACAGCAAGGAAATCATATTTGTGATTTGATGGCACCAGGGAGAATTCACATTAAAAAAAAACCCCAAAGTCTTTACTAAAACAACCTTCAGGATAGGTTGTTTTACCCTCTTTTTCTGTACTGTAGTATAGAAGATGACTTGTACCTACCTGTATTAACACATGTACACCAATTAACACTTTCAGCCAATTTTACCAATATATACATACATAAGTCCATAAATAAATACAATAAGCAAAAACAGGCTCCTCTGGGAATGAGGAACAGAAAGGTATATTCCAGAATGTCTACAGAAGGGTTCCTACTTATCTCTATTTTGTCCAGGTGAGATCCCTTTCTATTTTTTTTATTTTAGGTCAGCATATCTGTATAAAGTATAGATGTTGCAGATGATGTAGATATTTCAGCTATTATACAGCAGTTAGCTCTGAAAGATACTTAATGGGGATTGGGAAGTCATAGACCTAAAACTCTTGTGTCTTAAAAGGCATAGGAATTTTCTTTGTACTTGAAAGTAAATAGAAAACTGCATAGTAGAAGCCTGGAAGCCTTCAGAAGAGGGAAGATTCATTTACAACACCACCAACAGATGTATTTATTACTTAGCAAATATTGATTGGCTTTGAAGGGAATTTTGAGGTATTCCCTACAACTAAATTAGAACATAAGAGCTTCTGGTTACAAATACTGTAATGTAAAATGAAGTATTAAATCATTTAAGCAACAAGCTCTGAAAACTAGAAGAAAAAGATGAATGATTCAAAAGGATTTTTTGATCAACAAGGTCAAAAGTAAATAATGTAGAAGTAAAACACATTACTAAATATGAGATCCAGCAGAGACAGGAAGAAACCATAATAGCTGTTTGTGTCAACAGATAACCAGGTAGATTTGAATCAAAATTATGATAATTTAAAAGGTAGACAGTTTGAAGAGGAAAGCAAGTTTGAATTACCAGAAGATACACATGCACAGAGTGAATTTTACGGAGAAGATTAGGAAAACCTATTGTGAAACAGCCTGATATGAGCTCTATAGCTTGCTTAATAAAAGTGTGTTAACAATAACATCAGAAATGAAAGAAAAGCACCTGTAAAAAACTGATAGTTTTGAATTGGGCACAGGCACTGTGGTAAGATTATGAGTTCTCTTAATATAAAGATAAGACAATGTTATCAGAAACTGGATTCAAAGAACAAAATTAAAGAGAGAGAAAAAAGAACTGCTGATAGGGAAGTTACCTTCTGCCAAGGTAAGGGGTATTTTTTCCACATAAATCAGTACTATTCAGTATGTAGAAAAGGATATGGAGAACCAACAAGAGGAACAAAATCTCTCCCAATTACTGCCCTCAGCCTGTAAGACCTCAGAGCTGGCGAGGTAAAAGCCCAGCAGCACTTGGCGTGGAGCTGCCTGGAAGCGGCGCAGCTGCAGCTCTCGCGCTGCTCCTCTGCTCGGCTGCAAATTGCCTGATAAGAGGCACCACGCTGGAAGCTGTCACACTCAAACAGCTCCTGGTGAGTTCAGGAAGAGTTAAAGTACTAACCTATTGCCTTAGAGAGCTTCTAATCAGGGTATTGACAGCGAATGGGAGGATGCTAACTTTGGATATATCAATTCAAGTTATTTGCTCCACAATAGGATTGTTAGGTAGTTTGAGGCAAGTCATTTAAGTTCAGGCTTTACAGCTTAGCTAACCAGAAACAGGAGCCCAAATCAGGTAAATCTTCATACAGACATCCCCGCAGCAAAGCCCTACACATACTGCTTCACCTTCCAGGGCATTTCAGTGCACAGAGTGATTGAATTTGCCACAAATGCAAAAATGTAGGCAGCAGTCATTCAATTGCAGCAGCGTATGTCGTCCCTTAGGCTCAAATCACAGAAAATGTCTGGGAGAGCTTTTAGCACACTTGCTCTTCCTTACCTCTGGGTGCAACCCTGAACAGAGGGACAGTCTTAAGTTTAAAACTATGACAACATGGTCCTAGAAGAGATCTGAATTTTAAAGTACTTCCAAAGTTTTCTAAGAAGTTCATCTGCACGAGTGGAGAGAGATGGGAGATTAAGCCCTTATAGCTGAAAAAATTTCCCAGAAAAAAAAAAGTTAAAAATACAGCTGTCCCGCTGCATGTCTCTCAATCTCCATTGACAAAAATGGATATTAATATTGCCTAATTCACAGAGAAGACTGAAGTGATCCAGGATTACTATAGCTATGAACTGCTATATAAGCATAACAAATGGCTATCTATTCCCACCAATTCATCACTTACAGCTGAATAAAATATTCTTTGTTACATACTTTTAGCTAAATTAGTGCTAACTATAGCTTTCAGGCAAAATCACCAGTACTTTGGTTGAGTTCCTTCAAAAGAATAGTCACAGAGGAAAAAATACGTTCTTATTCACGCAAATCAAAGGAATTTCAAATGTTGCTTTGCTTGAAATTGTACTTGTTTGACAAGTAGAATGCTAATATTGCCATAAAATCTTTTGTAAAGGTAAATGGTATCAGTTTTTTTCATATAGACATGTATGTATTTTTGACTGAATAAATCACATTCCTTGGTCCAAATATTTGTAGTGTATCCTTAATGCTCCAGCTATGCTTGAGAGTAGCTTGCATATATAAGGAGTAGTGTTCTATAGGTTGAATAACAATAGTTCGTAATTGAAAGCTTGCCTTTTTCTGGAATGATAGCCGTCATCGGCAGGTCTCTTGAGCACTTAAAAAGAACATCTCCTAGTTCCACCTGAAGCATTTTCAGGTACACAAAGAGATGATCCTGCTTCTGCAATGTGCTTCTGCCATTCTACTATATATCTTGTATGTACCTGCACCACGCATGTGGTCTGGGCTGCTAGATTACTATTTGTCCTTTTTTATTTGCTGGGAGGTTTCCCTGGGGAATACTATCTCTACAGTTACTGTACAACTCAAGGTTTCAATCTCAGTAACACATCCTGCTATAATTATGTTTAGACTGGTGCTTTGAAACTATTCATTTCATTAAATCCCCATTTGGAGCCTGAAGCAAGGAGCTGAGCATCTTACTACACACTGAATGTCTGAGAGAACAGATTTGAGAGTCCAAAACGGATTTCTTCAGATACCAAAAAAGAGCAACAACAAAACCTTCAAAAGGTGCCTTTCCAAACATAGGGTGTTAACCCCTAAGTTAAGGATGCAATTCATTTTAATGACTCCTCATTACACATAAATGTCCTAGATCTCTAAGAGTTCGGTCCATTCCACCCTCCAAAGCCTCAGAAAGGAGAGGTATAACATTTATTAATTTCATAATAGAGTTTGGTCCATTCCACCCTCCAAAGCCTCAGAAGGGAGAGGTATAACATTTATTAATTTCATAATGTGAAGTTAATAAATCTAGATTCTAGCAAGAGAGATCTGATGCTTCACAAAAGATGTCATTTTTGCTCTTCATGAGATCAATTTATCTAGAATAGACAAAGTAATTTAGAGGGCACAGAAAGCAAAAGTTATCACAAAGTTATTAAGAAGAATTTAAATCAGAGCTTTGATTGCAAGTCTAATCCACAGTGGAAAGCACAGTTTTTAGAAACTATACAAAAGGTGCCATTTAGGCCTATCATTCCTACTGCTGAAATATTCCTATGAAAGGACTCCCACTTAATCCATATTAATCCATATATTGTTTTCATAATCATCACTTATCTAAAATGTGACTAGATCGCTCTGGACTATGGAGAGATGTAGAAAGCAACAAACCCAACAATTACACACGCTTTGAACTTGCAAAGTTCAGTCTCACTGAGAACAGTCTCACTAAAAGCAATGACTTCCCATCACATAACTTGCACCAAGAAAGGGCTTGTTTTTCTTTGCACGGATGACTCTTAACCTGGAAAATTGATCTCGCTGATCGAGGTTGTGTGTGTTCCAAGTCAGTCCTCTTGCAAGAATTGGCAAATGGGCTGCCAAAACATTGCTGTCTTTTCCCTGCTGCTGCTGCACAGCCCCATCCATCATCGTACAGGTGATTCCAACACTTCTGAACTTGCAAAGTCAAGTCTCAAAACCTTAACCTTGATATAATTTCTGTGCGGGGATGTCCTACACTACAAGAAATGGACAAAACTAATATATTAATCTGAACCTGTTCAGCTGAATCAAATTCACTTCCCTCTAAATTTTCCTAATTCAGCCTTACATTAATGCTCCTCTCCAAGTTTAATAAGCAGAGTTGAATACACAGCACAGAAATGCATAAAGTGAGCAAAGGACTTTAAACTTAGAAAACACCTGTAAACCTACTAGGAACCCATTAACACTAACAGCAGAGACACCTGTGATGCAGGAATTACGTTTTTGTCCCATTTCTGGTGGAGATAACATTCTCTTGTTCACAGGCCTCCTCTGTTCACCTCATCCTACATGGGGTCTTCCCACATTGTCTTCTCTTCTATCTCTGCTCCACGCTCTGTTGCACCCATTTCCAGTCTTCTCCAGGGCCCCACACGGTTCCTTTTTCCATCTCTGCATCTCACCTCACCACTCATCTGGGTCTGCTCTTCTTCCCACCATGACACCAGCTTGATTCTCCTTAACTAGGCAGCTCTAGTTTACTCCAGCCCCACCAGATTGCAATTCTTACATCCATCTTTCATCCTTCTGCCATTTGTCTCCCGCCTTCCCTGCTTTTGTCTGGCCTTATGTTAACATGGTCAGGAAGAACACACCTGCATTTGCTGTGTGGTCCAGTCCAATCCAAACCCCTAGCCCCAGGGCAAAAGTGCTGGGAGAGCTCAGCTCAGTCCCTGCAGCCCTGGGGTAGTGCTTGGTAGACAAGACACAGAATCCTCAGAACATTTGTCAGCCAATTCTAATAAACCTTCTGCATTGTGTAGTTCTGCCAAAGCTGGGAAAACTTTCACACAAATAGCAGCAAGAACATTTCCTGCATTCCTATCAAATTTTAATCTCTTCTCATAGGAGGACACTACAGTTCATTAATGAAACATCTGCAAGTATTTTTAACTAGGACAAAAATGAGTGCCATTCATTCTTTGGAACAGCTGAATCTCTTTCATTGAAAGCTTAATACACGTTTTCTTTTGGTTGTCAAACACACAGGAAAGAGGCACAGTTGGTGTGAAGTTAATTCCTTCTAAGGCTCAGTTAATTTCTTTATATAAAGTTTGGAAAAAAGTATTCTCCAAGATCTATTGGAACTCTAGCATTCAGTATTAAACAGTTCAGATACCATTTTCCCTAAAAGTTTAAAAAGAAAAAAAAAAGAAAATATTTTAACTAACAGAATAAGAAGATACTTTTTATGTCACAGTAGAACTATGTACTAGCACAGGGCTTTATCGCTACAGTAATGAGTAAAGAAAATGATATATATTTAACTCCACTATCATTAAAGATTTAAGATTATTGCAATAATTTTCTGCTTCTCCTTCGCTTTATTGAGCTTAGTCAAACTGATATATTGCTGTGTACTTCATTCACTCCTGCTGATGGATGATATGAAGTACGTAGACAATGCTGATGTCCAACTAAAAAGAGGAATTACAGAAAAGAGAAGATAAGCAGTTGCAGATGATGAAGTGCTGATTAATAGATTACTCCCCTCCCCATCAAGTCCAAGGCCATATTTTAAACTGCCAGCAGCATTGCAACTGGATGAACAAGTATTTCTGGAATCCAGAAAACACCGAGGAGCTGACCTTTCTCAAAATTAATCCTTAACAGCTTCTTTCAAGGTTTATTTCTTTCTCTTAGCTTCAGACCAAATCAGTAATGTTGTGACCTGGGCTTCATGATTTCTAGCTGTGAGTGTATAAACTACTTTCTGGCCTAGAGGTTGACACTCTTGCCTTAGTTTTCACATAAGCACTTCAGGCAGTACTGTTGACTTTAGTAACATTCATTAGGTGTGGGTTCAGAAAGGAGGTGACATAATGGAGCTACTCACCTTAAGTCATTGAATCAACTTTGGCTCCTATCAGGAGTAACAGCAACTGAAAGCTGTTACTAACCTGTGGCTTGGGGGAAATGAGATAGTACACCTACGGCTCCAAGTGAGCTTAAGAAAGAAAGGAGAAAGAGAATGTTTTGAAGGATGATGGTAGCTGCTGGGGGACGAAATTCACTGAAGGGCTGATGAAATTCCCCAGAATGCACTAACCAGCATGGCTCCCCAGGGGAAGGGTTAAGACCTGCAGAGTTTGCCTCCATACACAAGTGGAGTTTCTTCACCCTCACTACCAAGACCAGAGAGGCCTGATCAGGCCTCATCTGACTTAGAGGGGGGGCACAGTGATAACCTGCCATTTTCCAGATTCACTTGGCACCAAAACATCTGCCCAGAAATACTAAGGGTTCAACAGCCTATACAACAGCACAGAAAATTGCCTGGACTTCCCTCATCCTATTTATGCTATAAACAGAGCAGAATTCATCTTTAGTCCCCTCTCCAGCCTTGCTGTACAAATGCAACTTCTCTCAAAGGGAAAGAAATCAACCCACCCCTAGAAATGTGCCAGGTTGGAGTAGTACAGAGCAAGGGACAGGAGACAGATGTGCTATCTGCTGTTCCCAGTAATATGAGAGGATGTCAGGTCAATTAGAAACTTTGCATATGGATAAAGTTCTGTCTTTTGGAGGGACTGTTTAGTATAGTTTTGCAAAATGAGTTTATTATTTCAGAATAGGTATTGTGCTACCCTATGCTCTGGCCGTTAGTGAAAAGTTATTGTTTTAAAGCAAAGAATACAGTTATTTTAGACCACTGGAAAATACTAGGTTAGCTAGTTATGTAGGAGATGAAAGTGGCCTAAAAAGAAAGTCTTATACGTTTCTGTGAACAATTTATCCTACACAAACTAAACCATAAGTGCCAAATAATCAGCTGGTATAAGCTATCCAAATTCCCTTGACTTCAGTTATAATATGTTTTCTATTTTCTTGCTCAGCTTTTGCTCCCAGTAGAATTCTATTACATTCAATTACCTCAATAGAGCTAACTTTTGGATATTCCTATAAGCATTCACATAAAGAAACAGGCAATTGAAAAAAACAAACTATCCTGAATTCAGAGCATAGAGCATAAGCAAATACATTTTTCTGGAGAGTCTTTAAATGATTAGAAGTCCTGCTATAAATACATTGGATGGGGTGCAGATGATAGTGTTACACCATTTGCATTGCACTGTTGTAGATGCATCAAATATTATAAGTGAACAAAAAACTTCCAATGAATACATACAGAGTGAAGCAACACATTGTCAGCCATTCAAAATACAAGATAAGTTTAGTAAATAACCACAGTCAAGACTAATTCTGAAAATAAATACTGTTTGCAGGACAACGCTGAAGTAACTTGATAGGAGAATTGCCTATTTTCAGCTGCTACTACAACCACTGTAAATATTGTTCTTATTTCCAGCTGTTCTTCAAGCAAGTGAATTTATGCAAGTTCAAGTACCATCTGTGACAAACTCCACTTCCACTTTCCACTCCCCCCAGCCTTTAAAACCTAACATTCAATTCTAAATGGAAAATAAGCTTTTATTATCAGTTTTCCAGGTACTGACTCTTGTTTTATTCTACTACACATAAAAATTTGAGCCCAGAGGAATGTTTTTCAGATTCCACCAGATTCCACCAACTGTTATTGGAATCTTTTTTTTAAATAGACCTCCCTTACTTTAGACCATACATTTGCTTTCTAGTATGATAAATGATGATGCCACATAAATTAACCAATTTTTCATTTCTTTTTTTAATTACCACCAAGCTGTAACAGCTTGCCACACTACATTATGACATGACATATAGCATGTCACCTACGTGAAACATCAAATAACTGTCCCACAGTGATGACATCAAGCCATTTTATGTGTTACATATTGTTTTTTCTAAGCAGGTTATATCCAAGAGAACAACATTTGTTCTGAAGGGAAGGGTTAAAGCAAAGACTGGCCTGTTAGTCCTTAACAAGCTCAGATTCAGTGCAGGCTGCTTTGTGCTCATCTGCAAGTATGGATTTATCATCCTCATCAATCTGATATTGGAACAAAGTACCTGATTTTCCATTCCTAGTACCTGGGAAGTGCTAGGTGGATGCAGATGGGGCTGCAGAAAAACTGCTGAAGGGGAAAATCCATTCTTTGTACTTTTTGTGAGAAATAGGTCCACACCAACTAGAGCAGAGAAATCTTCTGTGAGAGACCTTCTGATATATTTCTATTCCAATTTTAGATCAAGAAGGTAAACACAAGCTGAATTTGGGATTACATGAAACACAGATGTAACACTGTGCACTCCAAAGAAACGTTAGGTGTTCAGCTATATGCTCGTGTAATGAACTAGGGACATCACTCAAAAGGTGAAAAGGACATACTAATTTCAGCAGATGCTTAGTGATTTATTTCTTTATGTTTTCAAAGGCCAGTTACATTGAGTCAGATCACCAATTTCTAACCAACTCTTCTTCAGTTATGCTTAGAAAAGGCATGTGGGGTAGGGAAGAAAGCAGACAAAGTGGGCCCCCAAAAACACAGAAAGAGGGACCACCCTAACTAACAGATACATTTACAAAGCCCTTGTATGGGGACAGTAAGTCTAGTACAGCTTCCCAAAAACACAGAAAGAGGGACCACTCCAACTAATAGATACATTTACAAAGCCCTTGTATGGGGACAGTAAGTCTAGTACAGCTTACTTCTGTTATTTAACTGGTGTGAGCTGGTGCTGACCTTTAACTATGTGTTATTAAAGTAGCAAAATTCCCAGCACTTCCTTGCCACCCTCAAAGAGCAGGAGAGATTACATAGATCTCTACAGCTCAGATCTAGGGCATCTCAAAGGGATCTTCCCTGATACATGCACTCTGGACGCACGTCTGAAAACTCAGGCACGTCCCCAGAAGGGATCCAGAGCCACCTCCTACAAACCAATGTTTTATCTGCTTCAAACTGATTTCAAATCCCCATACGGTGTTTGGCTGGGTATACTCTCATTCTCACTAATAATTATTACAAGGCCAAGCAAGACTGGCATTTTAATCAGAAGGGAGCTTAAACAGTCACATGTGCTAAACACCTGAGAATAAAAAGCCCGTGAGCATAAACAGGGATAAATTAACATTCCCCATTTGCTAGCACTCCAACATTTGCAAGTGAAAACTAATTTTCCCCATAGACCATAAACCACAAGTACCTTTATTTGTTCTAATTTACCAGACACATTCATTTTGGCACGGTTAAAGCAAGAACGTCAAGTTTCCACCCCATCTTTAAGCTATATACAAAGAGATTTTGGCATAAAACAATCTGGTATTTAATCAACACACCAAAAAAAGCTGTTAAATATAAAAAAGCCCAATTTTTCCTGAAAAAATGTGCAACTTACAAGTCCCCACAGTACAGTCTCACACAAGATCAACAGGTCTTTTTTGAGAGCAAGGATGACAGAGTGAGGATGAGAGAGGGTGCACTAGCTCAGCCACACAAACACCTACACACTCCCTTGCAGGAGCACCGGGTGCTCTTTGGCACTGGAAATGCCCTCACTGTACAGCAAGATGCTAATGGCCTGCTCCCCATTCTGTTTAAAGATTTCTAGTGTTAAATTTCAAGAGGAGAAATCTAGGTCAACAGAGAACATTTTCTAGAGAAAAATACAGACACACAACAACAAACCCTGAAGCAACAAGAACAACTGTTCCCTTGCTGTTGAAATTCTCTCCAACCCATCAGGCTGGTACAAAGGCTGTCCTGCTTCAGTCTTATACAGAATTTGCTATTTAAAAAAAAAAAAAAAAAAAATAAAAAAGAGCTCTATGTTGTTCTAAATGTGAAAGTAAATGGCATCTTTGAAGACCATAGTGCATAAGGACAGATGAAAGTCTGACCAAGAACTCCTGAAGCTAGATTTACAAGTCTCTATAAGATTAGTAGTTCCAGGCTTGCAAATTCTCCTACCCTTAGCCTCTGAAAACTTCTGCTGGTGATATTTTAAAATTTCATTTATCAAAAATTAAATGAAGAAAGAAAAACATATGACTGATTTAATATGCATATATATAAGACAACAGGCCTTTTTTTTTTTGAGAGTAGCCAATTATAGCAACTGCAGATCACATGAAAACACGTTTATTAAAGTTGATGAGAAATACACGCTGTTGAGAATGTCTCTGGTTTCCTTTCCTCAAGACAACCTTAGACCCTTTTAAGTTCTATCTTTCCCAAGATGCAAAGATATTTCAATATTATGGGCTAAGAGTCATAAAAGATCCACTTTTAATTGAATTTGGTTTGAAAATAGATGTCTGGAGATCTTAAGCCAACATTTAACCTACAGAAAATATTTAGGACTGTTTATGATTGAAAATATATATGTAATTCCCCTTTTGATATAATGCTGCCAAAAAATGCCATTAACAGTATTGCTTATACTATAAGATGAAAAGCAGCATAGCAAATATTTCCCATGAAAACGTAATTGCTTGTACAAATATGAAAGCAAACAAAAGACCCCCACATCTAATCATTACTACCTTTAGAATTGCAGCACTGGAAATGTACAACCTCAAGAATCAAGTAAAGCCTTCATTTTATCAAATATAGAAAAGAAGATTTCACTTTATTTGAAAATGACAAAATTCCCCACAAACCCAAGACTCCATGTTCAAACACTAAGAGTCAAGGGGACTTGAGTCAAATCATATGCTCGTGTATGCAATACATTGAAAACCATGTCCAAAACCATCTGAAAACAGCCTATATTAAAGCCAGTGCAATTAGTTGAGGCCCTTGGGTAAGGGCTACATTGCACCAATATAAAACCCCATGTGCCAGAGTCTACTGGTCAGTACCTTTGTGGTTATACAAAACATTTGGTGCATATTGACAGAGCAAGTGCTGAGCACTACTATACTGATTCATTAATTAATGTTATTGAGGAATGGTTTACATTTTAAAACTGGACTTGAAATCAGCGATGTGCTGTAAATGTTATGAAAAGAAAAACAATTCTCAGAGCTCTCAACAGCTAATCTAAAGGCCTCTCCCATCACACCAAACTGCTTTCTCAGACACAAGCGTATTGTGTGATTAATCACAACTGATGACATTATGCCCTCCTGTATGGAAGTCCCTGCCTGTACCTTTGTAAGACTCCCCTTCTCTTACAGAAGTCCAAAAGCAAGTCCAGGACGCAGATAGGATGCACTTCACCACCACATGAACAGACAAACACGTAACATACTAATGCATAATCTTGTAGCTCCTTGTAGGCACACGCATGACGTTACATGACCACTAAAGAAACTATCACTCGTACATAAGAATATTTACAGACACCTTCACCTAAACCATTCCCTCTCTACCCAGCCTGTTTTCATGCTGCTGGCAACACACAGCCTGCAGCTCATGAGTCCAGACCAGAGGGATCTATTCGCATGAGGAGATGCTGGTACCTCAAACAAGAAATGCTTGCTTTTTTTTGGCCCTCTCAGAAAACTTAATGAAGCCCATTATCTGATTTCCAAAGCACCCAGTCTTTAGTTGGCAGACCTTCACATTGGTAATCCTTTCGTATCAAAGACTTAAGTCTTTATTAGACTGAGAGTACTATTGAGTAATATTTTGAATGCTTTAAATGTAAGGATATTCTATTATAAGCAGATAAACTGCAGTTATAACGAACGGCATTCCTCAGGTAAGTGCAGCTGCTTCAATACAAACAGTCTGGAGCCAGAAATTTTAAAAATTGTTTCACTTAAAGGAATTGGTGATGGAATTATGCATTTCTTCGGGCACACAGAAATCCTGTTCCTTGAGCATAATTGGGGGTCAAAGAATAAGAGACTTCATCCTAATTCTCACCACTGGACTGTCTTTCTTTCCACCCTTCATCCTCCTGAAGTCACCAGACTCACATGAAAATCAGCTGGAAGGGGGAACCTCGCAGGAATCTGTTTCCTTTTTTGCTTCATTTGTTGTCACATCAAGATTATTTTCCTTTTCCAATTTAGTACATGGTATTGCTTGATAAAAGAGGAGATTAACACAAAGTCTAATATACTCTACATTCATAGGAATGACCGATAATTAGCATAGCTAAGATTAATTTTAATGTCAGTCTAGTAGCACCTAGAGTCTTTTACTAGAGCTTTAATCATGGTGATGATATTGAAAATAGTTTACCGAGAATTTTGAGATAATAAGGGAGTGATTAAGCAGATGTCCCTGAAATTAAAACTGACCTTTTCTGTAGAAGGAACTGCTCAGATCAAACACTGTGGATTTACTTGTGGAATTTCAGTGAGAGTTCTCCAATACCCATGTGCTGGAGTGTCAAAGAGGCATCTTTCTCCCTTTCTATCACCGACTGCAGTGACTCTTAGATAAGGAAGGGACACACGCATCAGCTCTTCCTGCAGCAGCACCGCAGGTACCCCCGAGATGAGTGGCAGACACATTTCTGGGATTGCGTGTTTTAATGGGAGGCAAACGAGTGCCCACGGCTGCTTCTTTGCTTTGCACACTAAGCAATCTCCAAAGGGCAGGAGTTTCTCCTTTGCCCGCAGTCACTGAACATAAAAGTTATGATTTATACTGGCATCTGATGACGCTTGAGAGGAGAGGCAGTCACAGCACAGAAGCGGCCAAAAACCTGCAAGAACCTTCTGTCCTTACTGCTTTGGTCCTTCCTCACTCAGTTGTTTTGCAAAGAAGCCTGGAAGTCGGTACCCGCAAATCAGCTGCCTGAGCCCTCTGCAAGTGTTTCTGAAATGAGGTCTATCAATCACTTCACACATCTTTCTTAAAATAAATCTTGCAGCAGTGAAAGTAAAATAAATGGTATCTATAACAGCAAACATTCACAGAGGTCTGAGGCAATCTCACAACATTTATTTCTGGAGATGCATTTTAAATGTTAAGGAACAAATGAAAAATTTTAGGCTGACATTAATTACTATTTTATGTCAGTAAAAGTTTTCACAGTACATTTCTCTATTAGAACAGTAAATATTTCTGAAAAGTGCTGTAATTGCACCGAGTACATCACTATATCAGCTCTCCCAAGAGAGGCTGGGACAAACTTTAGTTTGTGTCTCTCCTGACGTTGCTGCCTGCAGAGAGCTGGCTCCTGCCCCAACATGTTGGCTGGGATGAGGATGGAGGCGAGTGACGGGGATGTGCTGACAGGATGGCACGAGACAAAATATTATCTACAGTTTGAACATATATTGTTCTAGGCGTGGAGATAGCTTATCTGTTCTAGGCATGGAGACACCTGTTCTAGACATGGAAACAGTGGTTCTCTCTGCCTTGCTATTATATTAACCTGGTCCACTGTCCTACTATGCAGAAAGCAATCTTACTCTATAGTCCTAGTTCTGATGAATAGATTAACCAAAAATGTATGGTATGAAAAATTGGCCACACGTCCACAAATCTTATTTCTAACTCATAAAGCAATGATGTATAACATGTTCTTGCTTCCTTTAAGTTTACCATCACTGTCCACCGTTAATACTGACACAGATAATATTAATCCAAGGTATAGAATGATGTGCAGAAAGAAATTATTTATCCGCCTTTCTCAGTTCGGAAAAGAGATGATTGAGGAAAAGTCACAAATTGCATGGAGAAGAGGGACAGAAGTAAGAGCTCTCATCAAAACAAGGCAGCAGGTTTAAATATACATACACACACAATGAAGATATACACATCCACACTGTAGAACTTCCTGCTATAACAAATAGAATTGCTCAGCATGATTATTCTTGCCTTTTTTACGTTGTTTTGGTTTTAATTGTAAATAATGAACAAAGTTCTGTAAAAATAATTACAGCCCCACAAAGCAGTTTCATAGGAACACTACCATTTTATGATATTGCAACACTACAACTTTAACAGTTTATAAATGAAACAAAATGCTAATAAGGATTTTATATATTTCCCTGTAACTATATGCTGCTGAAACCTTGGAGGTGCTCTTTACTGAAGAATCAAACCAGGGAGGTTTGAGCAACTTATTTGATTTGGAGAGCATGTTACAAAATATACTTATAAAAAGTCAAAATTGACTGCTCTTTAACTTTTTGTTTTAATGAACAAGCATATTCAAAATAAATGTTAGATCTAACTTTGTAACCAGGTTTAGAAAAAAATTATGGAACTAGGGGCTATCAGTCTGGAGGAGAGCACTAGAGCTGGGCTTCTCATCTCCTTCAGGAATTGCACATTGGTCCTGTCCTCAACAGAAATAAATCAAGGTCCTGGAAAGACTGTCTTCCAGAGTAGCTGAAAACAAACTGCAACTTGAAAAGAGCAGTAATAATCCAATAGTGACTCCTTTGTTAAGAAATCCCAGTAACCAGAAAAACTCTTTGAAATGATCAATTCCATTAAAGGCTTTAATGAGATTACCAAATTTAATTACTCTTCTGTGCTGCATTAATTTATAAAGGGTGGGTCCTCAATCTGAACATTTAATAGTTTCCAGAAATAGCGAATCCCATTTGAAAAGAAGCAGAATGATTTTTATTTTTTTTTTTAATTGAAATAATCTAGCACCTCTATAAGCCCTTTGGGCGAGATTTCTAGGAGTACTATAGTGCCTAAAAAGGCTGATATTTCCTAGGTGTCTATTTTAATTGTCAAAGACCTTTGAAATATTCACCCTCTGTATGCTAACCACATAAAAAGAATGAACCAGGTTACATTTAGGCTGTTTCAGTTTTATAAATGTGATTTTACAAATTATACCACTAGAAAAGATAAGTAGAAGTCATTTTTAATACACAGCAAGATGCTTTTCTAACTAGATTAAGCAGCTGTTAACATTATTTTTCTGCACAGCAAGAGCAAATGTCTACAATAACTAGACCTTAAAGGAAGAGGCAATCCCATTTGGCGCACATTGTATACATTTGATTCTATTCCCCAATAGCGTTCAGGAGCAAACAAAAAAGAACTAGATAAGGAAATTAATTTGCAGCAGTGCTTCAGACATGCACATTTGCAAAAGCATAAGAATTTTAAAGACGTTAGGAGAAGCCTTTAAGAAGCAAAAACAAAAGCATAACACTCAACTCCAACATTCAACTCCAGTGCCAACTTCTTCCCATCTAAGAGTACCAAATGGGTACTAAACCATATCCAACAATAACAAAAAACCCCAGATGTATGTGATAGGGAATATTAAGGTAGGCATTTACAGAAGTTGAAAGTCTGCTGCTGAAACAGAAAACTATGTATTTCTTCTAATCTTTTCTATGCCCCTTGTGCTTTATTTTCCAGCAGGACATCATCATTTTGCTGAAATGCTGAGTGTTAAATCAAACAGCAGCTGTTCCAGGAAATCCATGTTCAACAATGAACACAAATAGCCAAGGTGAGGTTGAGCTACAACAATAAAGGGTGTGAATGAAACACTGAGGAGGCTGCTAAACAGCAGCTACATCCTGTAGGGCTCAATCCCAACTAGGATGATTCTACCAAGCTAAAAGTAATAAAACAATCATAATACAAAAATTCAGGCAACAGGATTTGATGGTAATGAAATATATTACATTAGCCAATACATGAAATACCCAAAGGATTTAGCGAATGAGCCTGTTTCTATAGAGTTTTCTGAATATTTGCTTTCTGTAACACTAACAGGGTTATAATTCTCTATGGTGGTTAAAATAAATTATAGACAGGAATTCATTTCTTATTAAATGATGCAAGACTATCCCCTTCACACTCTGCTAGTCAGTATGTGTGCTTTCAAGGGACAGCTGAGGTCCCACACAGCAGGATCACCACTCTACTCAGCTGCATTGACTGCCGTATTCTACAGGTTGGGGCAGAGCCCCAGGCATGCCCCAGAACTGCTCTGATGGGCACTAAAAGCTGTCCAGGCAGAGTTTCTCCACTAAAGTACCTTGGGCAACTGTAGCAATCGCCTTAATGCCTTCTAAAAACCACCCCTAGCAAACAGATGGCTTCGTTCATAAAACCATGTATAGGAATCATAGATTGGAGTTTTCACCTTGCCAAAAAGATTTTTCTCCGCAAGGCACACCGGAAAGGTACTTGAATAGTAGTAATTTCAGAAACTTAACTATAAGCAACTGCTAAGAGTTTCAAATAAAACACCTAATTAACAGCGATACTGAAGTTGTAGTCCTGCATAATAGGATTCAGCCAGCTCCAGATGAATGCAGGAAATTTCTTATTTCAGACACGCAGTATATGCTAGTTTGAGTATAATAGTTAAATATACAGTTGAACTTAATTAACTAGTTTTGTTTCTAGTACAAGGATCGCTGCATTTTTATAGGTCCAAACTCCTTTCCCACATGCACTTTCTCTTTAACCTGTGTCCCAGGATGGGCACTGTGTGCCACATTCCAACCAAGAACACTGTAATCCAGTATCAGTCTTATAAACCAGTAAATCCTGCTGCAAGACATTAAGGTACATCCGTCCAGCTGAAATCCTCTTACAGCAAGACATTCATTATTGGAAGGAGAGAGCGCTTCGCAGAAACCAGATCAAGGCCTGGTGATCTTACACAAGTACAAACGCACAGATGAAACGTGCGGTAAGAAGGTAACGTATACTGTGTTCTCTGACTTACAACTTTAAAAACAGTTGCTATATGGTAGTTACGTACAAGTATTCTTGTAAAACTGGACGAGGAAAACCTCTCTCCAAACCAGAAAAATCCTTAGGCATCTCAAAGAAATTCTTGACTGGATGATTACTTTAATTAAACAAATAATTACTGCAAACAGAAATGTAGCAGTCTTTCTGCAACCAAGAACTGTCTAAAGTTATTTTAGTTTTAGCAACAAAAAGCCAGTTTTTTAAGGAAACTCTCATATAGTTTACTGCCATCCACACACTGCAGTTTGTACAGACCTCCCTCCCCCCATCTCACGACAGCTTTCGCAGCCAAATGCTGAGGCCTCATTATTTTGAAGTCTTCATTACTTTTAAAACCTATGCCATCAAATCCAGGCTCCAAAATATTATGAAACATAAATAATCAAAGCCAAATGTCAGCTGTCAACATAACAAACACTGCATGAGGCTCATTTACTGGGGAATGGAATTGAAAAGTTGATTCATAAACTACCTTTGCACTTCCATGACCACGAACCAGCACATCACAACGAGGACCGTGGTGAACCCTGCCATGAAATGGAGAGCAAGAAACAAGGGCAGCTGTGGACTGCTTGCACCAGTCCAGCAGCTCCCTTTCCCCAGTAGTGTTACTGGAACCAGTGCCAGGCAGAATTTCCAACAGCTGTGGAGACCTGCAGTTTTCCCTAACTCTTCCTCCCTTTTCCCATTATCAGAGGGGGCCTCCCAGCTGCTGTCAGAGCAAGCAGTTCTGCTGTATGCCACTTCATAGTTTGGCACAAAACAAAAGATCATACAGCTTAAGAGAAGCTTTGTAGTCTCTTTTTCAAGCTAAGACAAAAAAGAACAAGACAAAGGAAAACAAAAGGGCAGAAAAACCCTGAAAAGAATGAAGAAACCCATGTTTCTTTCCTTATCCCTGTATCAGACTCCTACCCAATACCAGAAGTAGTTTCCTGCTCTCAGAAAAACACTTGTAGATTTACTTTCACTAAACAGTCCTCTACTCCATCTGGCAACAGCCTGGGCCAGTGTATTGAAATGATATCCCCTGTGCTGCTAAATATTCCTGCTGACAGAGTGCTCGCTGGAGAGCTGCCAGCATGTTTAATTACAAATGGAGAAAGCGCTGGGTCCTTCATTTCCAAAAGCCCAGATGAGGGTCAGCTCAGGAAATTTCTTTAGATTGTCAAAGATTAACCCTCAGTATGACTTTGAGTATCTCCTGTTTCAGCTGACTGTCCATATTCATCTCATGTGAACAGCAGCAATGGAGACCCAATGATGCTCAAGTTCAATTGTGTGAAATCGGCAACAACAGATCTGTCAAATTTATCTCCTTTACATCTTCCATTCATCTCTGCCCGTCACGATTATTTGAGCAAAACAATTATCTAAAGACAAATTACAGGAAGCAGCGTCAGGAATCTCAGTCCTGACCCAACTCCCCTCCAGCCTCCCAGGTAGGTGGCCTGGCATTCAAATTTGGACCCATTGCTGCAAGACAGAAGGCTTGAGATGTACCTTCCAAACCATTCCTAAAGATCATGGCATCACCAAGGACAAACGAAATTATGTTACTCAACACAAATATTGCAAAACATATTTTTGGAATCAGAATAATTGTTACTAGGGAGGAGACATTGCAGACATTAAGGAAAACACATATTTCATTAATTATTGCAGACTGACACTCATCAGCAATTTTATCTTTGAACAGGCCACATAAAATTATAATAAAAAAGGCTCTCATTTTTTTAGTCCTTCCAGCAGCGCTACATAAGAGTATTTTCTTGCATGGGGTAAGAGAGATATTAGTTTTGGCTTTCTGTATGCACATACTATTTTGTTTTCATAATGTTTACACTTGATTTTTCACAGAATTTTAAAGCTAAAATTATTCATTCATACTCATCGGCATGTAAGCTTTGAGTCAAATTTAATGAAAATTCTTGACCAGAATCCATAGAGAATAAAGGCCTCAAATTACGCAGGTAACACAGGGCAGGACAAAAAGCTGACAGTAAAATACTCAAAAGCCTCACATGACAACTTCTTTGGAATTTTGAGACTTATTCGGATCTACAGTTTCCTACTTGGACCGATTGCTGAAAGACTTTTGTCTGTGGGGTTTTCTTCCCTGAAAGATTTCCCTGTGTTTGTATCAGAACTGATGCAATCAAATACTCAATTACAAAATACTAATTGGCAAACCCGGAACTTCATTACAGCAGCTTCTCATCCTTGGGAAAAAAGCTTTTGTCAGAAATTACAAGTTCAGGATAGGAAACAGTAGTCAATAAATATGAAGCAAGGATATAAGTTCAGGTGTTCCACATCCTGAGTGTCCTGGCCACATCCATGTCATCCCATCAGTCTCTTGTCCCACAGTATGTAAATCATTCAACATTCACTACCACCATCTGAGAGTTACCTACTACTTTGCAATCTTCTTCTTTGCAATCTTTTTGTGAAATATTTTCAAATGCTTTATTTGCCCCTGTTCAGAGATCCCAAACCTTACCACAAACCTTATTACTTTTCACAGTTCTTGTTTTCTGGATAAACACAATTCCATTACTCTACAGTCTACGTCTGCTATTTTTTTGCGTAGATGTTCACTTCCTGACCATCACATTAAATATTTCTGATCCCAGGTGAGTTATTATAGGCACATAAAAGTCTATTAAGCTATAAATATCGGCTATAAAATAAGCAATGATCAAATATTCCTGAGGAGAAAGCATTTAGTGCATATTTCTGTAACCAAACTGGGTGTGTGTAAATGCCAGACAGTAGAGACCCCATTCACTGCCCCGGCCTGGGGCTGCACAGGGATTTTGGCTGGAACCCTGCTTTTTGTAGCACGAGAGGGGGTCTCTGCTTGTCGGCCTGTTGGGACTACCCAGGGCAGTGCTCATCTCCTAGGAAAAGTTTCCAACAGCACAAGGACTAAGTATGAATGTTTTTTTTTTTTCAGAGAAATGACTGGAAGATGGTGCTGATTTTTACATAACAGCTATTCATAACAATTGCACCTTCCTAATCCATTTTCATTTGAAATCTAAGATCTTGAGGGATTTGAAGCTCTCTTTACAGCCCAAAGAAAGTTAGAGGCTGAAATGATCTGTACATTTGTTTGGCCAGAATATTTTTACTCATATTTCATTGCTACTTATTTCCTGCAACTTCAGCTGACTAAATGTATCAGAACTTGACCCTCTCAGGAATTTCTGTTCCTCTGTTTCATATAACTAAATACATTTTATTGTTTCCTGTTATTAAACATCCAGAAGTGAACTGCGGAGCCACAGATACTCCTCCAAGGTATTCTGTACCATAAAAAGATATATAGTGCACAGAAAACCCTTTAAGTATATAAAGCAGACTATAAATTAAGGCTTTCATGCTTTCCACCATCAGATACAGAGCATCACCAAGCTGGCCAGGCCCCACAGAGACACACACAACCCATATTTATTTTACATAGAACTAAGTGAAACTTTTCCATAGATTTAACCTCTAGCATATCAACTAGTCATTTTTATCCCAGGAAAAAGAGCACTAAAATACCTCCAAGGCTGCATAATTATAATAAAAAAATATTTATTTCTATAAACTCCACTTATTACCTTCATTTTTTTATAGCTTTTGTTTTCTAATTATACTGCAACATCTGTATTTGTTCTATTTTGTCAATTTTTATGCCTTTAGATAATGTCTTATCTGCCTGAATAAACCAACTTTTAGCTTCCTTTTATCAGCACTTACTCTGCAGTATATGAATGAAACAATTTATCCAAAGAATAAAATTCACTTTCTAAAAACAAATCCTACCTTGTCAAATTTACATTTGAATCACTTCTCTATCATCCCCTCCAGCTGATGAAAGATAAGCTAATTTTAGCAGCATAATAATTAGTCTGCTGAGGTCACCAAACCAGAGTAAAGGGGAAAAATTCAATGGGGAGAATAGAACCTCAAAAATGCAACAGCGGACATATGGCAAATGAACCTGGCAGTTATGTGGTTTGAAGTGCTAAGTGTATATTTATGAACCATATGCATTCTATGCAATTAACTTTAACACATTCTTAATCACATCCGAATTCAGTCTAACCTAAAATAAGAGAGGAAAAAATAGAGGAAGACAGGAAGAAAGGAACTTCAAGTTTACTTTATCAGCATGATTTGTGTTCCCCCAGGAAGTAGTTAACAATCACAGTAGTTTTGCCCTCTCTGAAGCCATTAATGTTGACCATTTTTCCTTGCATTTGCTGCCTCGCTCAACTCCAAAGGCAAAAAGAGGGGGAAAAGCCAACCCTGAATTACAGAACAGATAATCATTAAAGCATTTTTCAATGCACGGGACAGCAGCAGCCTTTTGGCTTAAAGGTACTGAACCCTAGGTCTACCAGACATTATAGATTCCAAACGGTCAATGTTTGTTGTTTTTAACTCCTGCGATTTCTTTTACAGCTACCAATAAACTTACACACTATTAAATTTCACTGAGTCAAAATTAGGCATAATATACATTGGAAAGCATTCAAAGGAAAAGTTTTCAACACCTTTTACCTATCTCTCTGCCATTGCAAGTTCTTGAGGTATGAGTTGAGGACGTATGAGGAAGAAGGCTTCGAAGGATGTAATTTCTGAAATTATTTTAGAGCCAGTTTAAAAGATAGAGAGAATATGACACCTGCAGAGATGGAGGCACTGGTATATTTTGAGCAGAAGCACATTAAAAGTGTAGGGGTGTCTCAAACACTTCACATTCTTTATCTTTTACAGAGGAGAGAGATAGAAGTGGAATAATATCCTACTGTAATCCCCCACTCTGAGGTGAAGGTGGCCTTAAAAAGATCTTCATCATGTTGCTCCTAAGCTGTTTGCCCAAAAAGTGAAGAGACATCGTCATATATTGAGAAATTAACTCCCTAGTGAATGGTCAGTCACATCCATGGTGTTGATTAAGGGCTGCTGGCAAACATTTTTAGGTATTTTTTGGCTTGTTATTAGGCACCCTTTTGTCTGTGTGTGTTGGAAATACACTTGCACTGTTCTCTCTGCCTGGAACACGAATAATTGATCCTATTTTACTGCTGTCATCTGTGTGGTTTATTATGAGACGTTTATGCACCCTACATATTTATTTTTTTTAGCTTTACTTCAAGACTGATCCCACATCTCCTCCTCAGGTAAGAGATCCTTACTAACATGAGGAATGTAAGCTACAAAATCATACTTTCCTTTTCAGTGGATTAATCATGGTTCGTTCTGGTTGAATCTGATGCAAATACAAATTTCCATTTGTGAATTGAATAATTTTTCAGGATTACATAGAAAGCATTCGATATTTATTAACAAAGACATGGCAGTTATCGCACTGGTGGACTTTGGCCCTGGAAACTCTCAACCACAATAGCCAGCTTAATTGATTTGCAAGCACAGGGCTTTACATGGTGTCTGTATTTAAAATGGGAAGTGTGTTCCCTGTGCCACTGTCATTTACATTGGGAAGCACATTATGCCTCAATAACCGAGTTTGACACCACTCTGGATGAACACCTGTATTCTATTTAGAACAGTCTACTTCATTTTCACAAAGCATTAGCAGAGTCATGGATCTCTGAGCACTCGTTTGGAGGTCCTTATTGATGCAGATTTGTTTACTAAAACAAAGAATCCAGACTTGTGGAAGCTGTGTCTTATACGCAACTCCCAGCCACAGTCTTGAGACTTCTGGCAAAGCTCAGGTTTTAAGACTCGGAGGGAAGCCTTCTGAGAGGAAGTTCGTCTGTTCAAACACATCAAAAAAAGTATTTTCTCGATCTATTTTAATCTACAACAAGGATTCACTGGCTGTGCCCTTTTATTCCCGTAATTATACATTAATAATGGAAATAAGAGGGCTCTATACCCTAGGAAAAATATACAACAGCTAATTATTTTATTTTTTGGGGAACGTGGAAAAGAGAGGGATTTTAATGTGGCCTCTCAGTCACTCAATTGTGTCAAAATTAAATAGAAAAAAATAAAATATTGATGCAAAAAAGGTGACACCAGACTTGGACCCGAGCGCATTCTAATGAATGCAGAAATCAGTACATTCCCCAGTTTTAAAGATTAGAGTCTTTGAAATACAAATTAAAAAAACAGAAGCAGCATGCTCTAAGCAGACTACTGAATTTCTTCAACCTATAGGAAGGCATGCACACTAAACATCTTTGTGATATGTTTATACACTGAAGAAAACTGCAAAAGAGAAATTACCCAAAGGCTCTCCTAAAAGGCCAGTAGTTTTTCACCAAATGAATTTCTGTGCAAACATGGACCTCATTTTCCCTTACACACAAACTCCTTTCTGAAACCAACTCTGCCATGACCTGCACTTAGTGTATTTTACCTGCTTTTCCTTAACTCCGTGCATCTGAGCTTTTAAACCGTTAATCGTTTCTCCTCTTCTCTATATCAGAGTGACTAGAGCACACCAGGGATGCAGAACTGCACACACAACAGGGTGGTGCATCACAACACCTCGTACAGCTCCAAGGTACAGCATGGACTGCAGATGAGAGGGGCTTGGATGCAGTACCAGATCACGAGCCCATGTGCAAGCAGCAGGGTACTCACTGAAGCATCCCTGTAAGTAATTCTTTAGATGACAAACCAGTTTAGTTTCAGAAACAGTTCATAACGTCATCCAGCACACAGTGCAGAGAACATTAAAAATTAATATCAACAATAAATAGATTAAGAAAGTTTTCCTAATATGTAGCAGAATCAGGAATTGCCAGACGTAGATGAAAGTGAGATAGGTTTAATAACATCATTAACATATAAGCCATAGATCATCAAATTCCTAAAGCACAGATATTTCATCCTGCCAACAAAGAATTACCAATAAAGAGTAACAAACTAAACGCAAAGGCTGACACTAGATGCAACCTCTACGCCTGCAAAATGCAAAACACCAGTTCCTTTGTAGCTGAATGGCACCAGTAGGGTCAGTTACTCTGTTTTGGTTCATTAGTTCTTCTAGGGCAAGATTAAGTTCTAAAAAGACTATGACAAGCATAGCTTACTACTGGGATCATGGTTTATATACAGATCAGTATTAAAAGAATCTTAACAGTGACTCAGAACATCTCAGGGAACACAGGGAATTTTGAAAGGAAACAGGCTGAAACCTGCTGGATTTCCCAATGGTACTGCTGTGGAATTTGGGATCTGAATATACATTTAAAAACACGGAGTAATGAGTAACCATATACCAGGTATATGTTTCTCACGTACGTAATGCAAAGGTGAAATAAAACTATCTTTGTAAAGATGATTTCTCCTACATTCTGAAGATGGCCATGTAGGCCATTCGTTTGTCCAGGCAACACAACAAAAAAGCGTATTGCTCTTTCTACTTGTACTTCTTATTGGATTTAGAAGTGCAAGACAAGTCTGGTACATGGCTCACACAAAAACAGACATACAAGGTCTTCTTCAATAGGTCCAGTATGACCATAAAACCTGGTTCATTTTTTTGTTTTAATGATTTTCTTTTTAATATATAGGTGTATGTATAGAATATATATAGGCGTATTGAGGATGGAGAGAAAGGCAATACTGTATTTGTATATGAAATATTTTTCCTGGACACATACTTTTTTCCAGACCTCCTCAACAGTGGCTAATCCTGTCTCTAATAAAATGAAAGAAAGAAAATAAGGTGTTAAGGAGTTTTTCCAAATAATAAGCAGGACAAATTAGGAAAAAAAACATTTAAAAGTATTAATACTGTTAAAATCTCTTACTATTACAGATGTTCTTGTAAATCCTGCACAAAAGTAGGGTCATTAGGAAATATTTACCACTTTTTATGATGCAATTTTTGAAACACATCAGCTCTTCCCTGGAACGATCACCTCTAGCTGAGGTTGCTACTGACATGGTTAAGGGATTCATTATATGCTGCTAAAACACTGCACAGCCTCCATCAAGTGAATGTGTGGCAGCTTCCCTGCACCTGATACACAGAGGTCCCCACTCACTTTGCACTGAAGTTACATCCTCCTATTAACTGACAAGTGAGATAGGCATGAGATTTAAACTCTGGGTTTCGTTTTCCCACAAGATACTTAAAACATCTCTGCTCTGAGCAGCAAACTTCAGCATTCAGTCATGTCTGAAAGCAAGATGCAGCCATCTCGATGCGTTGGTCAGCAGAACAGAGGTGCTTTGCGGCCTCCTCAAAGTTTTTCCTACAGGGCCAGGAAATCCAAGGCTGAAAAAAACCCTCTACCACATCCCTGAATCCTGCAGGTTTTTTGCTAGCTGCAATAGGGCACAAGGTATACCAGCTCTTCCATATTTCAGCAGTGTATTTCTGTAATTGTTTTTAGTTTTGACAAGCTGTCAGATCCCTGAAAGGCAGAGTCCTGTGGTGCAGCTCAGTGACTGACAAAGTCCCCACTTTGTCTGCCTGCAGTTATTTTAGGGGCTCACAGTCTTATGGACGGAGGAGACCCGTTACTGCCAGCGAGGACACTCATCCATCATTGCCTTTACCATCTAGATACAGTTTAGTGGCATTAAGTCTGACAGTCCTACACGTTGTAATGTTATTACTGCATAGCTCAGCAGTCCCACTGTAGTTAAAGGTCTGTTGCTATTACTATTATAAACAGCACTTTTCAAGGAGCTGATAACTTTGCCATTTGAAATTGCACAAGGCTAAAGCTCAAAATATAAATTGTCATTCCTCCTCCATTTTAAATAAAGCAAGCTCCCAACCAAAATGACAGGTTCTGTTCCAATTTGACAATACATCCGTGTCTGAAATGTTTTCTAGGTACTTTCAGACATTGTCTTGCCCTCTCCATAGTAGGCAAAAACCTCCCTGTAGACGCCACGTCTGCTTCTCTGACCCACACCACTTAGGAGCTCTGAAGGCAGTTCAAAGATTACTTCTGCAATTTACAGTAGTACACAAACTCTGCAGATTCTGATTCACGTAAAATACACTTCCTTGAAAGTCTATTTTTGTGCAGCTTGACAACATATAGAAGAATTGGCTTCTCTTACATTTCCCACCACAAAAAAAAAAAAAAAAAAGAAAACCCCTCCTTCCCCCCAAGCCACAAAAAAAAAAAAAAAAACCAAAAA
>NW_015090842.1:13498245-13569719 GCF_001431845.1 Calidris pugnax
CCAAAAAAAAAAAAAAAAAAAAAACAAACCCCCCCTCCCCCCCAAGCCACAAAAAAAAAAAAAACCACCAAAAAAACCAACAAAAAAAAGAAACAGCTAGAGTCATGCCCCCTATACAGTGTTCTGGGCAGATGTTTCACAAGTAAGTAGAATTTAAGAGGCCTTGACTGAGTTCCTCTAACTGCTGAAAGGTCAGTGTTCTAAGCAGCAAATCCAGGTAACAACAACAACAAAACCCCAGACAAAAATCCTGCCCTCAGGATGCTATCACTTCCTACGGTTTCTTAAAACGTCCTGGCAAAAAACAAGCTGCATTAGCATTGAAGATGAACTACTAAACCCTTATCCAGTCCTCAAGTCCAAGGGAGAAGAGCAGCTGATATTTCAAAAGAGAAAAGGTGCCACTAGCATTTGAGAACACTGTCGCAAGCACATCATAAATTTTTCCTAATCACTCAAATCTACCCAAAGGAAGGACCAAGATAAGCACAGGGAAAACCTTCACAGATCACACAGACACAGAAATGCAGCCACAGACAGTTGAACGTTTGGGGACAGTACACAACTCATGATTATTCTGCATAAACTTCCCTTAACAATTCTAAATATCTCCAAGGACTCATTTTAAACAACCTGCAATTACACTTTTGGGAACCCAAGAACAGATGGATATAAAATGGTGCTCGTATTTCAGATACAGATGAAAAATATCTAACGCTGGAAGAAAATAGGTGTATATTTCCAAAGACAGCAGTCTATTCTCTGGGTAAGCTGAAAGAAAGCAGAAGGCATATTTGCATGCGCAGGCCATATAAATGTATGTTTTTAATATGTAATTACCCTTCCTGAACTGCAATTCCATGTAAACTATGTCTAATCAGTGCAATAATACTCTTTTATTCCTATGACTACGAAGGAAACAAAACAGCTGTGCAAAACTTGGCTTCATGTCAAATTTAAATTCAACAGGTGCAAAATTTGAAAATAATAAAGTTATTCAGTAAAAAATATATCTTGCAACAGAGAGGTGCAAAAAAAATAAAAAGCAAACCTTTAGAAAACTTTTGATCAATCTTAAAATGACATAGAAATAGTAGCAAAGTGCATTATGTGAGGTCAAGAAGAATCTATAATGCAATAGGGGGGGCAAATATGGCAAATTACAGGCAAGTGAAGTGCTGTTTGGCAGATTACAGCAAAAACCATGCTGGGAGCTGGGGGTCAAATATGGCAAATTACAGGCAAGTGAAATGCTGTTTGGCAGATTACAGCAAAAACCATGGGTAATAACCAAATTAAACACCCCAAAACAAGTACCCAATCAAAATGGCTGTTACTGGTTTTAAGGGTCTTTTTCAGGTTGGCATGGCACGAACTGCAGTCATTGGAACCCTCAAAAAATTGCTGTTTTCAAACCTGCACTTTTGTGCAGTTCCTTCAAATAGTCTCAGGTCTGCACAGAGGGATGCACACTCCCAGAGAAGTACAGAGAATATATAAAATCTGTTACAGGTATTGTTTTGCATGTACCAGAAGACTAAATAAATTTACCTTTAAAAAACCAGAATTAACACAGCGTGTCTAAAAAGTGAAAGGCACAGTGGTTGCTGATCTGAGGTTTCTTTAGTCTTGCAAAAAGTCTCTGAAATACATACTGTTTTTTCTCTATCAATTCTCAAGACCAATTCTTTCCCCTTTGTCAGGCAAACAGCTGAAAAGATCTGTAAACAATTTATCTTTATGCTATTGCTTTACATGGGACATTTAGATCTCAGCACTTCCTTTTTTATAGTTCTAACTCACATCAAGCAGTAACCAAGCAAAAAAAGTTTAGGTAGGTTATTGAATCTTAGAATTTTTTGTTTCTTTATCAAGTTCAACATTTGTTTTCAATGTGAATCTGAACAAGAGCAGGTATTGGTTAGAACATTCTCAAAGATTCCATAAGTGTTTAATAAAAGATGACCCATTTTCTTGCTTATTGTGAAATTATTATTACACTTTCAAAATAGTGTTTTAAAAAGTAATTTTAAGTAAATAATTTTTAAAATTTTTAATTTTTCTATTACGATACCAATTTCAAAATTATTTTGAAAAAAGTTCCATTAAAATAATGTTTGCAGAACATTGGTTTACCAAAAAAATGTAATTTTCTTTTCAAAGAATTTTTTTTTCTTTTTAAAAAATTTCCAATATAAGTGTTACTGACCTCAAAACTAACAGCACAGTTAAGAGTTCACAAGGGTATCCTGTGCTTGGAAGGATTTGCCTTTCTTAGGGAATTGATAATTTTCAATGAGTAGCTTCTGAGAAAAGTGGGAGAAAACATTTCATGGAGACTGGTATTTGCAGTATAACTGCTATATGTTAGATCCCGATACCTTTATACATGCAAAATACCATGGAAAAAGGAGAGATAGGGCACTGAACAAAGTTACCAGTCATACAGAAACTCCTTACTATCAAAACATCAGTAACTTAATTCAATTTAAAGCATTATTACTCGAGTCTCTCCAATACAATCCAGTATGTAATACTGCTCCTAATTTTGTCAGTTATATCTATAAAGAGTGTTCTGGGACTGAAGTCAAGATGCTCACACAATGCGTATTCCATGCTAAATGATTTCCCATTCCTATTTGCATAACAAGAGAAGAGCAGAAAATTTTATTTAAGCAGGTAGAAAGGAAACTAAAACATGTCTCTGCATATAATGAGAATATAGGTTACGTTCATTCATGTTCACAGCTTAAAGAACAGAAGAAACCCCAATGGAAACACTTCCATTTTGAGAACAGAAAAAATATTTGAAGTGTTCATGCTCCTCTTTCCTGTCTTCAATTTTGATTACTATAAACATTTCTATAAAAAAGAGAATCCTGTTTATATGATTTTGGAGTCCATATACTCCTTCTGAAGTCACAACTTTATGCAATGTACTAATTTCCACAGCAACCACTTAAGAGACATAAACAATATAAATATTATGCTGAGGATTAACTGAAATATAAAGAAACAAAAGTTTGCAGAATTTACATTATAACAGCAATAATTTTACCTTGAATTTGACATGCCATCTGTAACCTCACACTGAACTGATATTGAATTTTCCTAAATGTTTTTGCTTTAGAAAATGCTGACTTGCCAGGAACTACGACTGCATTGACTTCCCAGTCCTAGGATAAAATTTCAAGTGTTAGAGACCTTCTCCCTCCTCCCAGCCTTTCCTGTTTATCTTCAGCCACCTCCCAAATCCACCAAACAGAACAGAACCATCCGTGGTCCCAGCAGAAAGCCTTCACCTCCATACTGACTACATGTTTACAATCTCTTTGTTCCAAATCAGGGAAAGTTTTCCAACTAAGTTAGTCCTGGAATCCTTCAACCTGATTTTCACACAATATAAAACAGGAAGAGGTGATAGTTATGAAGAAAAAAAACCTGCTAATGACAAATTTCAAGGATCCTAGTAACTGGTAAACTAAAGAAGATTTTGTGGCCCTCCATGGAAGCAGGGAGACAACCATAGCATCTTTTGTTCCAAGTCCAGGTTCTCCAGGAAGAAATCTGACACACATAACACCACTTCAGGCTCTGGTTTATGTTTCTTTTTGTTTCAGTGACATGCAAAACAAGACAGATTCTGAGTCCTCAAGTAATTATAGTCAACCATTTGCCTTTTCTGTGTGATTAGACATCCCATACACAAAAGCGGATACCAAAACAGCCACTCAAGGAAACAGAGTTATCCTCAAACTGCGTGCAGCCACATGCCTTGCTCACACAGAGTTTCATGGGGCTTAAACTTGATAGAGAAAAAAAGAAACTTTAAACGTCAGTATTTCTAGGGGACTCGTGTCTATAACCTGTCAGTGCATTGTTTAAAAGCAAGAATCACGAAAGCTGGGACACTGATGAAGTTTTCCTATGGTTTTTGTTGCTTGAGATTGATTTAATTTTATATCCACTGCACAGCACTCCTCCTCGAAAGCCCCAGGGCAACTCCCATGTGAGAGGGGATTATCCAGTGTGTACAAACAGAAACCTGCAACTCGAGTCTTCCTGGAGAAGGCATTTCCAGTTTCTGCAATTGGCTCTCTGATGCTGAGCCCTCATTGCATCCCCCCTCTCAACCGGGACAGCACCCAGGCAATCATGTGATGGGAGCTGGAAGTCCAAAACAGGCCCTGTTGTGTTCTTAGACAGAGGCTTCCCCCAGAAGGCAGTTTTCTTTAGCTCAATGGCTTAGACTTTAAAAAAGGCCAGAACTGAGTTAATAAAATGTCCCCAGGTCTGCCTTTTTCTGTGTTCTGAAAATGAAAAGAAATGCCAGTATAGATAACTTCAAATGAAAAGGAAAACAGGCTGCAAAACGTAAACACATCCTAACATTTTCCTCCTGCTGCTTCTCTTCAGTCAAAAAATATTCAAATCAATCAACATTACACTCCTAGCACACTGCAAATATAAATCATGCTAAGACATTGCTTTTGTTATCATACATCCCATTTTAATAAGAAATACATAAATTCAGTTAATTTTAAGATTCCACTTTTTTTTCAGACTACCACTTGCTATTTCTAGCCTTTATTAAGTCATTTCACTGCAGCTTGTGGAGGCCAGAGAGTTTGTGCAGCTTATGTTTTAACACCAAGCAGCAGTAGCTTGAGTTTGGAGATCCAGACTTTTTGGAATTCTCTCCAGCTGATGACAACTCAGCCAGTAAAATCTGATTGCTTCCAGGCATGGAGATAGCCATGCCACAGCACACACCTCGACTCATTCCTGGGGACAGTAACTGCCACCTGTGCACATCAGCATTTGTGTGAGAACACGTCCTTGAAGAGACAGCGTGCTCACCAGAACGGAGTGGAGAAGCGTGTGGAGTGGCACAATCAGTTTCAGTTTTCTCTAACAGTGAGAGGTTCAAACGCTGTCATGATAAGAAATCAATGGGGTCCCAACAAAACAAAACAGCATCCCAAAACCAAAAACAAAACCAGCAACAGCAGAGCATGTCTGTTAATTCACTGGTCACTGCTGGTTATCAACTCTGGAATGACACTCGAGAGTTCGTAATAGTTCTGCAATTAAAGAAAGATACTGCTATCATGACAAGAATTGGGATAAAGGAGTTGAACTCTTTTTAGGTGCTTTTTGACCTTACCTCCAATTCTTTCCTAAAGGAACTCTCCAGAACTGGCTTCTATATCTCCTACAGTCCCTCCCAGTCCTACACCCTCCTTATTCCAAATTTAAGTAGTACATCTTCACTCAGTATAAGCCACTACTAAGCCTAAACACGGTCACTGTATCTCTGCTATCTTTCTCATTCACCGAATTCTTCCCCTGCTTCCCCAGATCACCAGCTGTCTGACATTCCAGCCTCTGACACAAGGAACTTTCCAGACCCTTCACATCTCTGCTACATCTAACCTCTATAACAAAATCCCTGAGACAGTCTCTCTCTTTTTCCTTTGCTAGCAAAATGCTTATGAGGTTATTTCATATCTCAAATACGACAGCATGCTATTCCCGAGAAACACAATCTGACCCGATTTTTAATGTGGGATTGGAAAAAAAGAGGCCCTTGGACCATTTCTGTATTGCTAACTGGCTTATCCCTTAAGATCCTTGCCCGATTCTTCATCGCCATTTGTTTATTCCCCTGTGTTCCCCTGAAATACACCCGATGGTGCATCACCCTGAGGCCTCTCAGCTGCCTCTGTAACCGCACCGTGAGGCCAGGGGGACTGGCTCTAAGTGCTGCTCCGGAGCCAGCCACTGCCTCTGGAACACAGGAGGCTCAGAGGCTGCATCGTACTTGCAGGGCTGTAACCATCTCCTGCAGAAGCAATTTTGAAAGAAAGTAAGATGAAGACATGAAGGAAAAAATCCAAAAGGCTCCAGACTTGTGACACTTAGTTTGGGTCTAAAAATTAGCAAGTTCACCTGGAAGCTTTGGGCAAATGGCTATTTGCAGGTATTACAAATGACAGATAATGTTATTCTGTGTGTTTGCATTGGGTTTAGTGGACAGTTTGACAAGTTTGTTGCTTTTGTACTTTAAGAGACTAAGATACTGTGGAACTTCACATTCAAGATATTTCATCATAAACGAAAGTAACCAAAACTGCAAAGCAAGTAAAGAAATAAATAGCTAATAAGCTTGAAGATATTAAAAATGGAAACTGTTATAGTTACCGATTAACATTTAGATTGCCTGTATAAAGGGATTCCATAGATTTCCACACCTCAGATACAATAATTCCTTTTAGTATCTCGTTGTATCACTTCCAAAAGACCCTCTCTTTGCTGTGTACCATTTCAAGGAACATTTGCACACTCTTTGGTTTCCAGAAAGTACTAGTGCACATGAATGACATCAGCCAACATATTTCTCTTTGTAATCTAACCAACCCACAGCAGGCTTCTTCCCATAGAGCCCCTCCAAGCAGCAGCACATGCAGCTATAATTCTTCTGAGCATTATTCAAAAGGAAAGGTACCAATTTAACAGCTCGGAGTAAATGCAATGTTGTTAACGGAAAGAAGTAATTTCCTACATTTCTATCACTAAGTTCTGCATAATGCACCCATAAATTTCAGCTGCAGCCTCCACTGAAAACAGAATTTGGCTTTGCCCCTATACACTGTGTTCTGAGCTGGTTAGACCTATGAGTGAGTATCTGAAGTTTTTCCACTGTTTTGTGTCTCTATCAGATTTTTGGCACTGTAACCACAGTACTATTCTGAGCGCTCGACGAAGCAACTTTCGGTTGCAACTTCAAAACAATTATACTTTCATGTCATGGGGTTTCTTAATGGAAGTTTTATCATAAAATCTCCCACTATGGTTTGAAAGAGAAATAATTTGCAAAAGGGTTATCTTATTAGCAACAAGCATATCAAATTTTGCCTCTTGGTTTTGTACTATTTTGTTTCTGACGCATATATTCAGACAATTTTATTATTAAAATAAAACCCAAAACAACAAACTGGTGAAAACTTGAGGAATTTCAAGTTAGTAACATCTTAATCCCTTTATACCCCCAGTAAGAATGTTCACAAGTGACTGAATGGGTTGGAAACATCCCTGTCCTATAGTCACTCTCATTCCAGCCACCTGCAGAAGTAATCTTCAACAAAAGGAGGAGCCAGTCAGCTCAAAGTTCAGTTTCTGGAAAAAGGCTAAAAAGACAGGAACCAACCAGAAAAAAAATGCACGAGAGCAGTAAGATGAGCAGGCTTAAAATATGAATCACAAGGAAAAAGTGGCAGAGCGGAACACATAGAGGAGATGGGTATTATTCTTCAAATAATTAAAAGAATGCTGAAGAGACTAAGGGAAGAAAACTGTTTTGTAAGACCGCTGGTGGGAGGAAAAAATTAAACTGGTGCAAAGATCATTTAGGTTCTGCATACGGAAGCTGCAAGGACAGCAAAGTATTGGAATAGAAGGGCTGGGCAACTCTGTTAAAAGTTTTTAAGACCTCAGGTAAGGACCTGTTAAAGATGACACCAGGTTATCGCTCCTGACTTCAAGCAAGATAAGCGCTTCAGGCCTCTTCCAACCTTGGATTACATGATTACTGGGAAATTATGTCAGGAAGAAATTGGGAGCTCAGCTGAATGCAGGCTTGTAGGTGGCACAGCTGCCGTAGTGCAACGTGCTCCACATTTCTGTCTTAAGCTTCTTTTCTCCATTAATTTGTCTGTTGCCAAAGAAGCCACGATGAGCCTACTCAGATCTGACAAAGCAGACAATCTGATGCTGGAAGTTCTGATATAAAGTATGATGAGAGCTTAATCAGAAAACCTGCCCAAGATTCTGTAGCAATTACACACTAACAGAAATCATCTTATGTACAATAACTCAGTTGATAATAGAAACTGCAGTGGGTTTTTTACGGATGCATGTAAGGCAAACACCAAAAGAGAAAAAGATAAAAACTAGAAAACATGTGAAAATGAAACCTAAAATACCTTAAGCATCAATCCTGGACATTTCATTTTGGATGTGTCTTTACTATTGAAGAACCCACAAGAATAAAACAAACAAACACAATAAGAACCTAACCTTACATCTGTAATAGTAATTCAAAGAGACCAAGTCTTGGAGAGAAACTGAAAAGAGCTGGCAGACAAGAAGAGTGCTGCACAGTGCATTTCAACCTGGTCTCTCTGTATCACGTAGAAATGGGCTTTAGCCAAGTCTTTTATAAAATTAGCTTTTCTATTTCCACACCAATACTTTGCATCCTTGCTTTCCCAGCGATGCGCAGTCTTGGCCTTCCTTCAGAATTTTTGACATTCAAACCTCAAGAATCAAACCCATCACTACTCAGTCTGGCCAGCACCATCTAAAGTAATCATGCCTCCTTACTTTGAACACAAAAATGTCAGTCTGACTGACATTCTTTTCATTAGCACTGAACATTTGCAATAGGAGAATATTCAAAATTATTTTTGTGGTCTTTGGAACAGGACAGTTACTTTTACATGTAAAGGTACAGGTGAGCATGCATGCAAATGGACAAAATACACTGGAGAAACAAAATTCAAAAGAAGAAAATTCTGACTTTATCCCAAATCTTTGGGTCTTGGTAGACAGAAGTCTAGAAAAATCATGTTACTTGTAAGTAACTGAGAGAGTCTGTGTTTTTCTAGCATAGTAATTTTCCAGAGCCATAAGTTACCCATGACATAAGCAGAGAATTTAACAGACAGCATCAGCAAGGGAGAGTTATGCCAGAACTGGGTAACAAGTGTTTGGTTTTGTGTGTTTTGGTTTGGGTTTTTTTGGTTGATTGGTTTTTTTCTATATTTTTTGTTGTTGTTGTGTTTTGTTTTTAATTAAACTGTTCACATAAAAGGAGGTTGACTGCGGTCTCTTCAGTTCTCTACGAAAGAGAAGCCCCAGGAACAGGACACTCTGATATCTGCCTCACAACACAAAACATTGTGGCAACCAGCACTAAAGGGCTCTGTGAAGGGGACACCAACACAGTGCTATGAAAAGCAGAAGTTCAAAGGCCAAGAAATAAAAAACAAGACAAGCAGTTGCCAATAGTCATTCCAGTTAACGGAAATATTCAATTACAGTTTTCCAAAACCTTGGGTAAGTTGGGCACTTCCTTGCTGAATTCATTAAATGTTCTATTTTTTTGCTTAATCATTTGCCTAAAAGATCTCAAGCAAAGCTCAACTATTTCCATATCAATAACTGTCTTAAAATAAAAAATAAGAGAATAGGTTATCAACTACATCTGCATAACTAATTCCTGAGATTAGCCTCATATTAACTTCATCACCTTTATTGGAGTTGCTCTTACTGATGTAAGCAAGATCCAAATCTGACCATAAAAATTTAGGCTAGCTTTCGTTCCAGCTCAGAGCTTTGCTTTCTGAAACATTTGTTCCATTTTTGGCAATAATTATAGTAGGTTTTACAGCAGAGAGTTATTGTAACTAATTTGTACTTCCATGAATAATTATGAATGAGAAGAATGCTTGCTTATGGTATTCTATCACATCTGGAGAAGACCAGAAGCACAAGAGCAGCTGTCTAGATGCTGTCATGAATTTGTTGCTATTTATTCACTGAATGCTTATTCTTTTCTCTCCTGATGATAAATGGTCTAATGGAACCTCATACATTTCCCATCAACTTGCGTCATTGGTTTAGTGAATTATTGAACAGACAAATCATATTCACTTGACAAAGATAGTAAACAAAATAACTACTCAATACACATTAATATCTTCATATTGATCAATACATATGAGCTACCTATTACAGAAAGCTCAATTTTTTTTTTTTCATTCCTCCATAAGTTCACATATAATTAATTACTACTTCCTACCTGCCTGAAATAACTTTGGGGCAAAACTGTTGGGACAAAACAATTGCTTTATGACAACCCCAAGTGTCCCCACTGCAAATCCCGACACATTGGCACTGCTAAGACAATATTTGATAGTCTCAATTTAAAAATCTAAGATGATAATAGGCTGCAGCAATTAAGCACCTTTCTGGCTTTTTTCAGTGCTTTTTTCTTGGACATTTTCGTTTCATTTTTAGTAATTTTTCTTTTGGCAGAAGAATAGAAAGAATTGGGCAAATGCTTCCTCAAATCCTTGATTTATAATACATATAAATTAAAAATCTACTATACAAAGCATTTTTACTACATGCACTGCTACGTTTTAAAAAGAATACATTAGCACGGGGTTTGTTTCCATGTTTAAAGGTAATCAACACCACCACCACAAAAAAATCCCACATTGCATTTTGGACTTTCACTGCAGAAAATAAACAATAGCTTTGAATTACACAGGTTTAAAACAATTAAGCTGTATGAACAATATGCAATGCTTTTCTAAAGCACTTCAGAAAATGACTGTTACTGAGCCTGCAGTCTTTTGAGGCTGTAATTCAAGTGCTACAATTCCAACCACACAGCTCAGGTCAAAAAGTAACAAATCAAGCTGACAGAAAGCAAGTTGATGAATTCTTACATGATTTTACAACACAGACACAGATGGACAAGAATAGAAGCTAGTATACAATAAAGTACATCTGTGCTACTCTTGCTGATGTAAATATCAGCATTTATTGCTGTCACTGTCTCTCACAGGTTACAGCATTCTCACATATTTTAATTAATCAGGCTTTCTAGCCCCCAATCTCTTTCCGGCATTTCAGTGTATGAGGCAATAGCATCAATTTACTGCCAGTGAGAAGCATGTAAGAAAAAAGCATCCATAAATTAAAAACACCCCCAACTTCAAAAAACTACTAAGCTGTCCTATAAAGTGCATTGCGTTGTCCAAAATCAGAAAGAGTAGGCTGGGGCTTTGAAAGTTAACTCTAGTTAAAGGCACGTTGGAGAAAAGTTCACATTTTACCATTACAAACACAGCAATGTACCTTGTACAATGTACAGCACTTTGTACCATCAAGTTTCCACTCATTTCTGTTATTCCAACACTTCAATTCTTCTAATTCATCACATGCAAATGAGAGCTTAAATTTCTCAAGAAACAAACTGGACAAATATAAACTTACCACTAAGGCAGGAGAGTGTTCAGACCTTTTATTATCTTTTCATCCTGAGATAAACTGCCAGACAACTGGAATGCCTAGTGCAATACAACAAAACCACAGGGGAAACAGAAGGACTAACATACATGAAACACCCAGGGTTAACACTGAGCTAGGACATAAAAGCTTCTCAACTCCAGCTTGTATGAAATAGCAGCTGGGCCCAGAGACACTATACATCCCCAGTGGGTATTAATCAAGGCCACAAAATTAAAGCCTAGTAAAACTAACACAAATAGACACTTAACCTTATAATTTCCTCTACATTCAGGTACTTGCAAGAAATCGTTTCACCCTAAATCAGGATTAAGGCCTAGATTTCCCAGAGTGCAACAGAAAAGGTTTTTACTTCTGTTTTAGAACTGCTGTCCAAGCTGCGAGGTAGGGTGCTGTAAAAGTTTCTCCAAAAGGACTGAGGCTAATATTATGGTATTGCTCCCTACTGTGTTTATTGCAGCATTAGAAAAGAATATGTACTTATTATTTAAAAACAGCTACAACCCGCATTATCTCGTCTGCAGGACAGAATCCTTTAGAAATATATCAGTCTATGCAGAAACTAAAGTGGCATTGAATCCACTTTATATGTGTATTTCAATCTACTTGTACTGTGCTCGGTTTCATTAGCATGTCACAACAATTTCAGAAGCAAAATCCTTGTCACGGTGTGCAACGGCAGAAGAATCTGAGTAAGAATATTTGGAGCTACAATAAACAAAAGCACTGAAGCAAACTCAATACCCAGGACAGAGCAGCCAGCAGTGCAACTACCGCCAGATGCCGAGAAAGCCATTGCACAGAGCGGCATCTTCCAGCCCAGCAGGCCAGAGCAGCACACAGCTGATCAATCACTGGGTTTAATCTCATTACAGCCCCAGGGTTTTCTTTTCCCTGAAACAAGTTTTCTTGCCCTTTGGTAGCTGAGGTAACCCCAAAAGAGACTAACATTAAATGACTTCATTTGTCTCCTCTATATTCATTTACACACAAACTTTGAGCTAGTTCATATTAAAGATGGTGTTTAATCTGTCATGAAGTTACATATATGTCTGCTGCTGGCACTCACTAGAACCTAAGCTACTCAATATATGATTGCATTCCAATAAAGAATGGATATAACTGAAAATGTTCAGCTCTTAAAGCTGCACTTGCAAAGGAGGTAAGTGCAGTGTAGCGTCTAAGTTCAGGCTAATGGTGTGCTGTTAGAATGAATATATAGAGCACACATCTAGTCACTGCAGATAAAGTATTCATTCCAGCACATTGCTTTGGAAATAAGTCTCAGGATAATACACCGGTCTGACAGATGAACATTTAAAGACTCAAATCTCAGGGTCCCAAATCAGTTCAGCTATTTTTAGTCATTGTTGTAAATATTGAATATTAAATGAATAAAACAACTAATGAATTTAACAACAAAAACATTACATAATTCCTTAGAGCTGTTCTGTATTTAATTCTTCTCAATAAAATACCTCTTGTGAGGTCTATGACAACGCTCTGCAAAGACCTTAAATTTTAGAGCAAGTGGTGAGTTAACCTGTCGCCTCTTCCCACACAGGATCCATCCCTTTCAAAAGCAGAAAGCAGGCAGTGTCAGCTGTTTGCACATTCAGCTGGAATCACTGCTGGCAGGGCCAGAGCAGAGCTTCAGCCTATGAGACAGCACCTGCACCAGGTACCGCTCCTCTCTTGGCCCAGGTACTAAGTCGATAGTTTGACAAGGTTTCAACAGTTTTATCATCAAAGAAAAACACATCTACAGTAGGAAGAAGCCCAATCTCCAGGCAAGAGACAAAACCTTTTTGATTTCTAATTTTATTATTTCTTTTTTTTTTTTTTTTTTTTTTTTTTAAAGCTGGTGCATAACTACCATAGATTTTAAGAGGAGATGCAGCCTCAAGAGCTGACAGCAACAAACAGCTGCCCTGCTCCTCTCCCTTTCCTGGGCTGAGTTACCAAAAAAATAAAAATAAAAAAATAAATCAGTCCCTTGGGAGATTTCCAGGTACTAACAGAGGCTTGGAGCCATACAGATGGGAGTGTTTTCTCCAAGCCCTTTGGGAGCAACCTCCTCACTGGGTAACTAATTTATGGTAGATCAGCCACAACAACTCCCCTCCTTACGTAAGGATTCATACACATCACAAGCAAAAACATCCACTCATCATGACCCCAAAACATCTGCACAGATGGAAAAAGCCCTTCCTAATGTTATCCACCCTTTCCCCAAACACAACTTCATTAGATTCTTGGTTAAATGCTCAACAGAGCTCATGCCCCAGGCCCACACTTTCCTGCCCTGTCACCTCCTGACACAGCACAGTAGAGCTGGAACTGGCTGCTGCCCTGGGAAACCTCTCCCACATCTGCTCACATGCCCATGTTTCTACTTCCAATTCATATATCCATAGGCTTTTCTTTCCTTTTTTTTTTTTGACAGAAATTTAAAACATCAGAATTCAGCGCTGCTGAACCTACCCCTCTCTCCAAAACTGGGAAATTCCCTACCACCCATTCCCACCCACCTTTATAACCCAGCCTTTCTCCACTACCCCAGCTCTGCAGAGCAGCTACAGAAGAGATCTCATTCTCTTCCATTCCCCACCAGCCTCCTCTTTTCTTCAAGATACAAACCAAGGACACATTTTAAGGTACCAATTATAGCTTTTCATTGGAGCCGGGCAAGAATTATTAGAACTGGACTTAGTAGAACCTGATCCTAGAAGTTATTTGCAGCATAAACAAATGGTGGTATCAGCAGTGACACATAGGACGAAAGTAATCACTCTCCTGGGGCAGGGCAAATGCAAAGAAGTGATTCTTGGTATTTTTATATATCCTTGCAGTATGTGTACAAGAGAACTGCAACACAATAAATATCTGCCACTCAGAGATCATGCTATAAACAAACAGCAGCCTGAATGAAGGGGAGTACTGTCGTGAAATATTGTATGGATGGCTAAAATAACATCTTTAGCTACAAATTTTCAAGAACTTTTTATTGTGTGTTATCAAAACCCTCTACAGATGGGATCTGAAATTTGAATCCATGTTGCCACATTTAATTACTAAATAAATCTTGAACTAAATCTTCTGAGCCGATTTTAATAATTGAAGAATTTCCTCCTACAAATCCTTCCAAAGGAGAAAACTCATCTCATTAAATATAACTGCATGGCTTTCTGAGCTCTATAACATGGAAGTACAAATTATAACTGTAAAACATTACTGTAACGCTGGAACATCTTAGGTTTATCTCTTATTCATATTTCTGTTACATTCTTTTGTGGCCCATCTTGCTGCACAGTTGTCTTGCTGTGGTCACACAGCTCTGGAGAGTCTTGACAGTAGGGTTACACCCAAATTAAATCCCCAGATTTTACCACTTCCACCTTTAAAAATCAAAGTTTGACTTTCATTGCAGAGCTGAATTTGGGGTTAAGCCTCTTTAACAGCACTTGAGACTTCAAAGAAGCTGAAATTCTAAACAAGGGAATAATTTTATACATAAAATAAAGATCAAGCCCAACTTTTCAGCATGGACAAATCAGGACTAACTTATTAGAGGTTATTTTGCTACAATGTGACCAAAATATTGCTGCTAGACTGATTTTATCCTTTTTAATTAAGCCTAAATTTTGGATTACATTATTTCCAAAGCACGTAAGCAGAAAATACCTAGGTATGCTAAAAGCTAAGCTACACTAAGCTAAAGCAATTGCTTCCATTTTCTCAAAAATGGATTTCCCTAAAATATGCTTACACACACAGTCTGCTGCTACTGTCAACTATCTTACCACTTTTTAGATAAAAATGTCCTGCTTTACTTCAAATCTGTAAGTCAGTGAATGATAGTTAATTGCTCAGGCATGTAGTGTGTACAGCTGGAGAGCAAATAATGTCTGTTCCAGTTTCCCAAGCTTATTTTAAGTATGTTCTCATGGGTCCTTCTGTAATTCCCTCCATTCCATCCCTCAGCCAGACATACATCTCTCTCCATCTCCTGAAAAAATTTGTTCTATTTTTGTTACCACTTTAGATTTAAGGTAATGATGAGACTTTTGTCCTTGGTCTCCGGACAGCTGAAAATCTGGGTCTGGATTCTTTCATCTGTTTCATGTATGCTAATGTGCCTGCGCTGAGCCCCACTGCTTTCTGATAGGGTCCTAATAAGAGCAACTTTCTATACGTACATATCCAATTGCAAAAATCAGCACCCATATTTTCAGCATAGAAGTATTTTCAATATTTATGATGCACAAATGTCTCTTTCAACATCAAGATGGACATTAAGAGCTCCTCATTTTAATAGAAACATTCCCACACATATGTTAAATACTTCCAAGTGCTTATAGATTACTGGGTACAGTATATTTTCATTCATTTATGTTTGCTAGTCTCAAGACTATTTTTACATTAGAAGATCATCAATAAAAGCAGACACTAGGAATTTAATGCAGACTCACAAAGGGTATTTTTCGTGCCCTTTTAAATGGTATATTCTAGAAACCTAAAAGGCAAATATTCTAAAATTTTTCTTCAGGTACTTTTGAAAAATCCCACTATTCAAAAATATACCTCACTATGTAAATATTCCTATTAGGAATAAGACTTGAGAATTCATGTGCTTCAGGCTCTCTGACAACAAAATTTCCATTTCAATAAGGAAAAAACACTACCACAAAGCCAGCTAAGAGAAGAAAATTTACATTTTTTTCCCCTCCACGGCAATGCAAACCTCTAGATAGGACCTCAGTGCTTATAGCTGAAAATCCATTTTTAAGTCTCATATTTTCTTTGCAAAAACTGAAATCAGCTACTACAGTCAGATGTATACAGTGTGGTATAACGAAGGTTAATCGTGAGATGTTTTATTTGTATCTAACAACTGTCTTCTCTATTAGCTTATTGAATAAAAGATTAACTGGAAATTCTATTAATAGTTTTGAGGCATCAGTTCAAAATGAGAGAGGAGACTGCTTAAATTTGAAGATTACGATTATGTAGTAGCAGTACCATACATTGACTATGAGAAACATAATCTATGTTTCAAAATAAACCAGTTGTCATCAAATCCTTCTCCCCTGAGGTCTTGCACAGCAGCACTGAGGCAATAGAGAACACTGTATGCAGCACAGACAGGGCTGATTCAAACTTCACACATTACAAGTGGATTATCTGTGTGTGTGATTTATCCTCATAACATGATAGAGGTGAGTTTGCCTCTTCTGTCTCACCTAAGAATCTTAAAATAAATTCAGCAGGAAGGGACCTCTAGGGGCCACTTGAAGGAGGGCTAGCTATGAAATTGGATCAGACAAGGGTCTTGTCCAGTCCCCTAAGAATCCAGGAGGCTGCACATCTCCTGCCACCCCCCACCACTCTGTGTGACCATCCTCAGCGTGAAGGATTTTTTCCTGATACCTATTTGAAATTGCCCTTGCTGAAACTTGTGTCTTTTGCCTCTTGTAGTACACATCTCAGTGGAATCTGCCTCCACTTTCTCTCTAGCCCCTCATTCCCCTTTCTGTCAAAGGCAGAATTGCTTGCCTTCAAATGATACTTTCATAATTAAAAAGTTATTTTCCTTTTATAGCTAATGGATTAAGAGTCCAATTAAGGAAATCCTTGACAGACTGCAACAGTTACCTGGGGCAATGACAAACACACCCCACCACCACAAACCCCAAAACAAAAAAAGAAATTCCCAGAGCAAGACAAAATAGACTCAAACATACTGGGATGTGCTTGTAGCAGATGCTCTTAAAAACTACCACAGCTAACAAAGGCCACAGAGCAGCAAAGAGGTCTAAAGGTAAAATATACTATCTGCTATTTAGTGCACTAAGCTGTTCACTAAACTATTACATCATTAAATGGGAAAACTGCAATAGAGCAAAAAGGTTAATTCCTTGTGACAGATCATGCCTCTGTGTTGCCTTACAATTAGTAATAATATTGGTGCTCTGTGAAAAAATCATTAGCGCTCCAGAAATATTCAGACACAGTGTAAACATACAAACCAGCAGTCACGGCTTCACTACTATTTAAGCTATTCCAAAGCAAAACCTTTTAAGAATACAAGCAGCCAAGGAACAAAAACAAGGTAAAAAGAGCTTAGAATTTCTTTATGATTATTTTTTCACAGCATTAGTTTATCTGTAATTTAAATTACTCACAGAAAGCGAACTCACCCTTCTCTTTCCAATGGGAGACTTGTCAGCCAGCAAACTAACAGCTGAAGATCTTTATCTCAAAGAGGCTAAAAGCCTAAATTATTTGCAATTTAACTATAACCTAATTCCAAAGGAATTGTGCTTGTGTAGCATCTTCTAACAGTTTATGCAAGCACAGGCCAGCTGAGAACAAACAAGGCATGAGCTGCATACAATTCCAGATTTCTAATCAACCATACATACTACAACAAGCAGCATCACTGCACTAAACAAGTTAACATGCAAATTATTCTTCAAGCCAATGCTACAGAGACAAGAGAATGTGAAAGCATGGCAAAAGAACCAAGACTCTGCTTTAAAGCTCCTTCATAATTAGGTAATCCAATTTGTTTTCTTAAACATTTGTATAATAAAAGCATGCAAATGCTAGAACCAGCCTACTCTGTTGCTTTTGGCATTGTACAAATGAATGGCAAAGGTTTTGTGCTTATGAAGAAGTAAACGTCTATTCCCATAATCTTTAATATGCTTTACATACATACTCAGTGATCCGGTGTACTTTTCATCCAAATTCCTTCCCATGCTGACACAACAAGGAGACCTGCCTCTGAACTGAACATGAAAGACATTTTAAAAATACTTTTCCAGCTATACAAGGTTATCCTCTACAGTTCAAGACATATTATTTAAAAAGTCACCAACAGCAGTCCTTCTAGAAGAAATAGAACAAATAGGAATTGCTATTGCTACAAATAGGAATAGTGGAAGTATGTGATAATTTAGAGTAACACTGAAAAACATTGTTTCTTCCTGAAATTAAACCTGCACATACTACTCTGCATCCATAAAAACAGAATACTGTAGCATATATTGAAAATGGAATCTAAAACACACTCCTCCTACCTCAAAGGCAGGGCTGCAGGCTACATCTGGATTAACATGAAAAACTGAGTAGGATTTAATTATTCCCTTTGCTGGGATGACAAGAATGGCTGCAGGGCGCAAGGGCAGGGAAGCAGGGAGCAGCGCTCAGCAATCACTGGTTCTGCATCCCACAGTGGTATGCAGACCTTCTAAACCTTCAGCTTGAGCCAGTCCCTCATGCCCAGATCAACAATACAAACGAATTCAGCACCAGGAAGTAACTGGTGATGCTACAGGAGGGGTCATATCCATCAAGTGTCAAAAAAACTGCATGGAAAGATTTATATTAGGCTTTGCAATACAATTGCTCACAGGGAAGGAGCAGTAAAGACCTGACACCCTGTGTATCAGTATTGGGCAACAGCAGAGTCTTAAAAAATAAAGGGCAATCAGAAATCATGCCTAGCTTCTTTAACGTTTAGCTTAGTCTTTCTTCAAAGGGAAAAAAGGACTGCAATAAAAAGGACGTGCAACTATACTGCAATATTAGAAGTTCTGCTGGCAAAACAAGGAAATCCAGACAGCATGGTTAGGACCACAACACAATTATTCCAAGAAACCCCAGAACTTACGCTCATCACCAATGAAACCCAAATGCAACTGAGGACATCGAACTCTACTGGGGAGGCAAATCAGTAATATAAATACAATAAGCAATTTGGGTCTCATTTCTCAGCCTACACGTCCATCTAAACCTTTATGTCTGGTGGTCCTTCTTGGCTGGAAGGAGTATTTTCTCTAGGCCCTCAGAGAAGTTAGGTACTTACTGCCTGCATCTGCAGACCTGTCTTTTTCTCCTGAAGCCCAGCAATTCCTCACAAGGTGGCATGAGCTCTGTGTGGTTATGGCTGGCTACAGAAGGCCCACAGGTCTAATTCCATTTCAGGGCAGTTCAAAGCAGAAGAATGACACAGGAGGTTTGCACTGTGGCTAGTTCTGCCCTTTTTAAAATTTCCCATAGTGAGAAGCAACCAGATGCTGGGATTATTTAGACGGCTGGGTGAAACTATTGTATAACCTGCAATGTTATGCAGATGTTACAAACACTTGTGACAGACACTGGCCCTTTCTTCAATAATGACTATAAACGAGTCTGAAATACTGCAGTGGAGAAGTTATGTCAGCCCTTCACAGGGTTACAAAACCAGGAGATGTGTAGATTATGGACAGGAAAAGCAACAATAAAGATCAGTGACTACTGATTACCTACCATTATCATATCTGATTTGAGCCTTTTCAGAGCAAGAGAGGTATTCCCTCCGCTCAGGGAACAGGTTTTGTAAAAGCTGTTAACCATTAGCAATCCCAAAACTGTGGGCAGGACAAATAAGCTAATCAATAATGGGTGCCTTTCTAGCAGTTACAGAGTGCAAGATCACTTACCAAGAGAGAGCAGGTTCCACGTTGAGAAAGAACTAGAAATTGGAGAATAAGGTCATAGCCTAACACTTATCACACCACACTAAGAAACCCCAAACACTTTAATACTCACATGATGAGGATGCAGCAGGTGTCCAGCAAAAGCCTGGGGAGGCAAATGCTAACTTCTACCAGCTGGCAGTAACCAAAGACATCATGACCTGTACTTTTGTAAGTTATTGCTGAAGAGCTCCCAGATGAGCTACATTAATAAAGCTGTAGCCTAATTAAACCACATCCTTCACATCTCATTGTCCCATGTGTCTGGGAAGACCAATGCAAACCAAGACAACCCAAGTGGGAATCATTAAATGCATCTGTGAGCCATGCCAGATCAACAAACAATTAGACACACAATGTGCCAATCAGTACAACAAACCAGCCTTATGGTTATGATCCTATCAGCTTAGCTTTCCTCAAGTGTACTTCCAATTAATTATAAAACATTTATACATGAACAGTGGCATCTCTATCTACTTTAAACGCTATTAACAGTGTCAATAGTCTAATTTCTATAAGTAAACAACATAGCCTTGCTCTTACTAGGAAAGTCATACCCCACTGAAACTTTCTGTGCTGTTCAGCAAGTATATAATTATATTGATATAGTTGTAACCCCTGAAGGAAGTGAATGGGAAATATGTGCAAACACAGTACCAGGATAATGAGGCTCCCCAAGAAACAGTGATTAACACATTTTGATGACTACCAAAACCAGAGAACACCTCAATGATTTTAGGAAACCCACTTAACTATCTACCGAAAGTTTAAAAAACAAAATGAGAAATAAACGTGCTACAGGCTTTGCATTCATGGAGCTCACAACTTTGCAAGAAGATCAGTGTTGCCATTTTCTGGATTAGTGCATTTCCCCATTCCCCAGATGGGTGTTACGTTTGTGGGGCGCTATGTTTGCTGGGTGGGAAGCTGACCCAAGCAGACCCCGCACGGCCGCGAGAGCAGAGAACCCCACACTGCAACACTTAAGCATTTATCAAGTAGGAAAAAAAGGTTTCTCATAAAATAAATATTCATGCTCGATATATAAAAAAACCAAAAACTTTTAGGACCTCGACAAGCATTAATAAGAAAAGAATGAAGCTGTATCATCTGCATATCCTAGACAAGGTCTGCACACACATCTGCATACCCAAAACAATGAGAAAGGAGCTTTCGCATCACTGTCCCCTGTTATATACAGTTCAATTGGCCGGTAGACAGAGCACCAATATTCTCCTAAATGCTCTGCTCTTCTTGTGTGTCTTAGACACAAGCTTTGTGCTACAGCTCCCAGTCAGCAAGTACGGAGAATGCATTTGTCCAGTTTTGTGAAAGCATTGACATGTTCAGAAAAAACCACAAAGCTATAAACCACACCAAACCCTACCAACCTCACTAGGTAGTCTAAAATATTAAGAGATACAGACCAGGTGGACTTCTTAGTCTGCAACACCAAAAGTGAGACATTTCTTTCTACTTGCACATTTTCTACTTTATTTACTTTTTGTTTTCCACAGTGCCTTAAAGAGTCTCCCTTGCTGGCATAGATCATTTATCAAAATATATTTGAAGACTAGAAGAGTAATAGTCAATTCTGATTCAATCCAAGCAGTTTCAGTGGCTGAATTTGGTTATTTGGCTTGCAATATTAAAAAAATAAAATAAAAAAAATTGCACAGCTGCACACATTAGCACTGCCAAAAAAATACCCAGATCAACGTAAGTAAATTTGGATCATATGCAAATTCACTGGGTCTCAATCCTAAAATCAAATTCAATTTTCTGTTCAATCAGAAAAGCAGTCAATTCAGTACAGATATTATAGGTAGATACACAACGATGACATAACATCAATAGTCTGATAAAAATATTTACTTCAATCAATATTGCTTAGTAATAGTAGTAATAATAATAATAATAATGTATTATAAATTAGAGGGCTATCAACCTAAAGTCACTATTTGGTGTAAAAGGTGCTACCAAAGATAAAAACAGTACCAGTGACAGACCAGAGCGATAGGTTTTTTTCTAGTTAATTTACTATGCTTAATGACATTCGCTGAGAATTTTCCTGTGAAGTAAGTTTGTGTCAGAGATTCATTTTGTGATTCATGGAAATTGGATGTTTCTCTATTTGTTGTACATGTACCTTCAGTGATTTCACATCAGACAAAAAAAAAAAATATCATATGGCACAACTTTTAGACCTTCAAGAGAAAACAACCTTAGCATAGTTGTGGGCTGGAATATTGACCATCAATACTTTTTTTTTTTTAAATAACCAACATAGGGTGGATCAAACAATAGAAGGAACGAAGCACACTCTTTCCAGGACAATCAGCTGCGTAGTCTCTGCTTATCAAGGATCCCCAATTTGGTGTAAGGATTTAAAAGTGTATTTTTCACTTCCATCTGACTGTCCTTAAACATCAGTCTACACTCGGTCTGGCAGCACAACTTTCCACAAAACCTCCCTTCACAATGAAACCTTTAAAGAACCAGCATTGGTGCAATTTAGCTCAGAAGATTTCCAAATCTCATGTTACCACAGGATGCAGAAATCTGTCCAGGCAGACATTGCAATGAAGTAGCATCTAATTATTTCCTCTCTCAATCAATCTTTCTTACAGCAGAAGCTACAAGGAACTTTAAACCCACCAGTTTAAAAATTATGGCAAGTTTATAACCTGGCATCTGACTTGCTGTCAGTTCTTTTTTTGAGGCTTAGCAAATTTCAATTTGATAAGAGGTGCCCTGATATCCTTACATTTTAGGAAGCTCACACATGTTAGAATTTGCCAAATGGAGCTCTTGTCCACACTAGAAAATTGTATCCATTTGTTTATCTTTCTGCAAACAAAAGAATATAAGAGATGCTGTATCATAATATGAATAACCGCGTGGCTAGAAGTCACTTATGTGCTGAGATAGCTTCAGGAAAAACCTGTGACGTAGGAGTTATCAGTATAATTGCGTATTTCAGAAAAAGCAAATCAAAACAAAACCAGGTAAACTAGCTAAGCTGAAGCACAATATTGTTAGTGTTACTGTTTACCTTAGCAGGCACAAGATGCAAAGGCAAAAATTAAGACTCACATCCAACAATGAACACAGCAAGAATAAATAACGTATCCTATAACATGGCTACATTTATGGAATTTGTTCGTTTGTTTGTTACCATCATGACAACACTGTGGATACTAATGATAATCACTACATGACTGCTTGCTTGCTTCCTTCCTTCGTATTTCCTGTCCTGTTTTTCTTTTCTTCCAAAATATCCAAAGAGATTAGCATGAACAAGATAAGCCTTATTAAACAGTTAGAAGATCAGAAATAGAAGCTGGAGGTATGTTACTCACAACTAATATGAAAAGGTGTGAGGAAATGTCAGCCCCATATACTGTACCACTGCTCAGATCAACTGTAAAATGTACATAGGGAAGCCAAGATATAAACAACAAGTTTTCTTTGTAAAAGCTACATTTAAATAGGTGTGCACTGAAGGAAAAGAAAGAGCAGGCTGTAAATGAAGACTGCCTGAAATTAATGGAAAACTTGCTCAGGCCTGACAGATCAGGAAAATTGTTCACCACCACTTCACGCACGTGGAAACACAGCATCAAGGCACCTCCAAGGTCAGCAGGATTTGGGCTGAATAGTTAAGGAAAGGTAACCTCTGAAGCTTGCTGCAGTTACATGTTCTCAGGTTTCCTAATCAACAAGGACACTACTTTTAAACTTGGCGTTTCACAGGATGGGAGCCTGCCTGGATTTTTTATCTTCCTGTGGCAGACCAGGAACTGCTGTTCACTAGTTTTAGACAATAAGTAATTTTGAGGTGCACAGGACATTTTAATTAGCCAACACTCTTTTATGCCTTTTATTGACTTTGCCCTTTTTTGGGTATTAATTGATCTATTTGTTCCAGTTGAGGATATGAACTTAACATTGATTTCTACTAAGCCAAACAGTTGAAGGATGATACATATACTGCAACTTGATGTTTTTCCAGAAAATGCCACTAGGGAAGAAAGTTTCCATTTTACCTAATTTTTCCAGGTGAAATGGCTAAACAACTACAGCCTCAATTCTGCAAGAAACTTCAGCACTGGATTAGTCCCATTGAGGAATGCGATTACTGCCAGCCAAGGGAGGTATTTATGCACATCATGTTGAATGGTAGATTGTAAACACAATTCATCACCAGTGGCAGCTACTCAGTATGTTAAAACACATTTTTTTTTTATTCCAAATCATTATGCATAAGATAGTGTGAATAAAGACATTTCAACTCGGATCCTCTTCTCTGGCATTTAATAGACTCAGCAGAGATGCCAGACATCTTTTCCATTAATCCCTTTAGAGCAGAATATTGTGACCAGGAGAGCTGGAGAGCCCTACAGCAGAGATGCAGGCTGGGCTTGGGGATTTCCTCTCCAGAGGATGACATTATACAAGGGCGTATATGCTGCAATCAAGACTTTTCATGTTCAGGCTATCACACACAAAGGAAGGGTGCTAGTGCCTGCTTTCCCTCACTGTATCTCACCATGCCCTAACTTTTTTCACAGCTGAACATCTGTGAAAGTTAATGAACAGTTTCCAGAGACCCTTTTTTTGCAAATACACTGTTTTGAAGAAAAAAACCACTGTGCCAAAGTCTCATTATTACACAACAGCATACTGAACGCTTGCTGGCATATTTATCAAACTTACTGAACTTGGCAGGTTTGTCTCCTAGTCCTCCTCAGAGGCTATAAACTTGTTTCCAGCTACTGGGTGAGACTTCAGCAATAGCTTTTAACTGTTTGGACATTTCAACCACCCGATATTGGGAATGTCAGTTCAAGAAGACAGGCGTTAATCTGCTCAGCTGGTCAATGTAAAAGATGTAGCTCAAAACCAAGGCAAATAAATGTTTACATCCTAACACTCACAGGTCTTTGCTGCAAAGCCAGAGAACTTGCTGAGATCCACTGTAAACCTGCCCTTGTAGCACTAAGCAGAAGAGCAAGCCTCATGCAGAGAAAGCGGGGAGATGTCTGTTTTCTTTAACGCTGCACTTGACAGGAGGAGACCCTGTGACTGAATTTTACCTGACAAAAGAAAAACTCCAACTTCAAAATGAGCCTGACAAGAGTTCACTCTAGTCTTGGTGGGTCACCCATCTTAGAGGAGAAACTTCAATCTCAGCCTGAGCACCTCTGAAGACCAGTCTTGCCAACTGCTTGCATGAGAACAGAAGGTGAAAGTTTGCAACTCACCAGCTCTCTGTATAAAGGATAGTTAAGAGGAGGAAACCCCAGCCAGCAATGACAATTCTTCCAATGTTTTCTTTTCATCGATGCATTGGGCAAAGCTATTATTGAACAGAGCACCACAGAATGAACTACTAATGTGCTGCTAAAGGCAGTAGCTGTTACCGGCCTTTATGAGTCATGAAAATAGCAGCACTGAGTAGCACTCAGTAACTTTGAAGAGTGATGGAAGTCAAAACTATTTTAAAGTACAGCCTCCAGACATTTACATCAGAAATTCAATGTAATCTGGATCTGAAGCTTTCGTAATACTTCCAAGTTATGTGTTTTGCAGGAATATCTGGCTTTGAGATGGAATTCAATTCTTGGTGTAATGAAAGCAGAAAGACCTGCAAGATCCTTAGTTTTGCCAATCTGCAGCATTCTCACAGCCTCTTACAGCACAGGCTGGATGCAAGTTAATATTGACTTTTTTCAAAATAGCTACTGGGCTAATTTGCAAGGAGTGTTTCATTAGGCCTACCTGTACTAAGCCAGACAGTGCATTATGCCATGATCAGACATACGCTACATGAAAAGAAGTGAAAAAAAAATAAATTATTTCTTCATCAACAGTACAGATTCTATGAGTTGCAAAATAACTGCAGCACTAACAGAGACCATCAGGGAGAAGAATCACTATGTTAATACTACACAACCATGTTTTTAATCTATGCTTTATTCAGGAAGTCCAAAGAACTGTACGCATGTGGTCTTGTAATAGGTAACGGGTGACCTTTTTGTATGCCAGAGACTCAGAGGCAAAGTTGATCTAATAGGAGTTTCACCTACAAATAGTTCCCCATTGCATTCCTACTCCCACAACTCCAGTCTTCTCAAATACATTAATTGCTTTTACAGTGTAATGTTTCCATTTCCTCTGCACACCTCTACCGACAGCCCCACTGTGTAACACTCAGCCTCAGCCCATGAGTCTGCCTGTTCTGACCTCTGACAGCCTGGGGAAAGAACAGAAGGGCAGCACAAATACAGTTTTCCACCTATTCTCAGTCTTAATACAGGATCCCATTTTGAGACTGTATCTATCATAAAATTAAAAGTTTAAATCCTTTGATCCAGGCAAAAGAAGTAGTAGGGGAGAGAGGATGAAAAGAAAGGGATCCCCAGCAATGCTACTCAACTTGGAGAGGTGAAATAAAATAAACAGCCAAACCACTCGCAATGGCAACGGTTTACTCAGGCAAAGAGTACACCACCAATGATTTCTTGGAGCTATTAAGAAAGAGTCCATTTTGCAGATGAACGCAAAATGAGAATGGAAACAATGCACAGAATTGCAGCAAATCTTTTAATTTATTGCTTTGAATCTTATGCATTTAATAGAAAGTAATCTTCTTCAAGGCAAGGTCTGTGGCTATTTGCATTTAGGACTGGCTCCTCTCCCCTTTTCATATACAGATAAATAATAAGACTAAAGTGTAATGTTCAATTATCCTTTTTTTCCACTATGAAGAATTCAGCTAAATGTAGCAGCAGTGATAAAGCAACTAAGCTTAGTAAATGAAAGCCCTCCCACATCACTGTGTCTAAGAATAACTGGTAAATCAACATATCCATTTTTAACCAGATGTTTTGCTTGCTTACTACATAAAGTTTTGAGAAATTTAGTTTCTGTCTCAATTTTTGATGGCTATGTATCAGGTTTGGATGGGTGTTTTAAGGCATTTGTGAATCATTAGAGGGGAAGTGTTGATAATGAGGACAAAAAGGAGAGGAAGAAAGTCTGTCTCTGTAAGTCATCCTCAATATTCTCTCTCTTTTCAAAAAAGTAGTTAGGTATGAAAGTCACAAACCTACAGCAAACACCAGAATTACGAACGCGCTGAGAGAATCCTTGGAACAATCTGCCCAGGGGGGTCTTTACAACCTGAAGGGCTGAAACTACTGTAATTTCAACCCGAACAGCTGACTGTTTGTCCTAAACTTGTTGCTGAAGCAGAGACTGCTCACTCGCACGAAGTAAGTACTTCTGAAGTGGACTTTGACAAAGCACAACTCCAGCAACATAGATTAAATTTCTGCATCACACTGAGAAGTACTCAGCTGTGCTGCTCAGTTGCCCGTACCCTTCTAAGTCATTCTTGTCATATATTCAATCAATATCTGCTTAATAATTTAGAAAGGAAAAAAATATAATCAGCACTTGTAAAATTTTGCTTGATCTTCCAATTTAGAACTTTTTTGCAATAGATAGACCCATGAATTGTGTAAAAATTCTTGATGAGTTCCAAAATCTCAGCTGTCAAATTCTGAAAGAACATGTGGTGTAACACAATTAATCAATATCATAAGACCAACGTGTTGTCCACCTAAAATAAGTGTAAGTATTGATTTGCAATTCAGTCTCACTGCCTGGTGGAAGGAAGGGAGGAAAAAGAATACCCAAGAGATGGTATATGTTTCAAAGCAGTACTCGTTCGCAATAAATTCCTTCAGGGGAAGATCAGATCCAGAGAAGAATGTCTGTAACCTACATCACCAGCCTGGATGCAATACTTCTGAGAAGAGACTTACAGAGGGGGAAAGGAGGACATCTGTCTTTCTACCATACTTTCTCTCAGGCCCTTTCAGTAGTCTTTTATTTCATTTTTGGCAACTCGAATGAAATCAGGTCCACATACAAATCTTTCAAATAAAAAAAGTAATCTATGGAAGTAAAGAATGCAGCATCAATATGAGTCAATAAATGCTACTGTACAGACTATCAGTGTATGAAATCCATAAACTGCACAAAAATCAGACATCAAGAAACTGTGTCATTAAACTAGAAACATACAGAACTCACTTTGGAAAAACATAACATTGGCAACCTCAAGGGCAGGAGAGAAAATCGAGCTGTGAATGTCTAAAACTCAGCATATTAAATGACTACGAGACAAAGGTTTCATCCGAACGTTCAGCAAATAGGAAAGATACAAATTAGTATTGCTGTTTCAAATACTAATGTTATCCATCTATCAAAACATTAACAGTTCTAAAGTTTTAATACAACATTTTATTACTTTTAAGTAGTGAGAGCAATGAAAATAGCACAAGAACTCCCGAACCTATAAAAAACCCAGCTAATTAACTGCAAAACTATAAGTACAGAGCTACCCACAATCTACTGATGGACAAGCATAGCTCTAGGCATGAATTGTAACTCACAAATCCTCTTAGATAAATTCCTCTACAAGCTAGGGAGCTCTGTGGTATAATGTGAACACCAAATTCAGAGTTCTGATAAAACGCCACATAAAAGTTAAGACTAGTTTCTGACATGTATCAAGATATGTATGTCAGCTTTAAAACACAGCTTAGCCTAATTTTTCTCCCATCTTCTCAATTTTTTTTTCCCCTGTGACACACCACTGGTTTCAGAAGAGTTTCTTCATTTACATGAACACATACACAGGACATTTAGTATATTTTCTTCAACTCGTTCCCTGGGAATGCATGTCAAAATTTGGGATTTTGAGACCTGCCTTTAGGGCATTGCTCTACTCACTGACCAGCAACACATCCTGTCAAAATTCTGAAAAGTGACACTTTGTCCCCTTCAAAGTTTGCAAACATCACTCACAGTCACTCAAAGGGGCACTAAGGGAGGGGCCCACAAAGAGGGTCTAAATTCCTGGAAATAGAGACATGAGACCCTACTTAAGAGAGGAAGCATTTTGTTAAGTTAATATCGTGTGCTCTTAAAGAACAAGGAGTTCTCTTGGGGATTACTTTGTTTTGGAGAAATTTCTGACTAATCTTTCTGTTGCCTGTAGTATGCTTAAGGGACTATTTCTGCTTGAAATGTCTCCTTATATACTAGCAGTGATGCTTTTCTTTCTATTTCAAATAACAACTGTTCTATAAAAGTGTGCTAAAATCTTCAAATTAAAATCCAAAAGTCTACATAACCATGGCAAACACAGACCACCTCCCTTCGAAGGGAGAGAAGGTTGAGACACAGTATCTCTCAGAGCAGCAGCAGGAGGTACCCTGGAATCCACTGGAAGCTCCATATCCTTTGTTACTCCAGCAAAAGCAAGCAGAGAACAGACAGGTAAGTGATCATTTCTCAGCGTGAGAAAGGTAACACTGCGTTTTACAGAAAGCAAGAGATCTTCTCTTGTCCCAAAAACTTTTATCAACTCAGATAAATAGTTCAGTTAAAAACAGGAGTTTCTTAAGTGGTGATAATCTATTGGTCAAATCCTCTCAAATACATATTTAATTTTATTCCTGTTGATGCAACCAACAGTCAAAACCAAAACCTTGTGCTTTACTGTGTCTCTTCCAGTTTCAGTTTCTGTAATAAACATACAGTTTCCTTCTTCAGAGTTCATAATTAAATCTGGTGTCTATATAACTTTTATAAGAAACTGTAAAATTCTCCTCCTACAGGCGAATCCAAGGGGTATTCATCTCCACAGTCTGGAAATAAAATGTCAACATGCATGAGCATGGTCTCTCACACTGAGCATCTGTAAAATGTATTTTGCAGTGTTTTCCCATTTTTGTTCAGAAAACTCAAACTGTCTGCAAAGAAGGCGGCCCATAGCTATGACACAAAGCCAAGATGGTTCTTTAGAAGTGCAGGCAGATTTCAACAGTCAAAAAAGTGGTCCAGTCCTGCTCTGGATACTTAGTGATATATCAGAACAGTATGAATTCTTAAGTTCCCTAGCTTTACATAGTGTAACACCATTTACCACTTATGATTTACACTGAAATATAACTAGAACTGACTCAAGGCTGGATATGCAGCAAGTGCTGAAACACCAGCCCAACTGCAATTCTATACAGCTGTGTAAACATTGTGGACATAAACAGAAATTATCTGTAGTTAAAAAGGAAAAAAAGTATTTAGTAATGTAAATACAGACCTGTACTGGTGTGTACAATCCCATCACTACTAACAAAGAACCACCACAAAAAACTTCTATATGCATGTGATAACAGAAGTGCCCATGAGAGTAAGATGAAAAGCAAAATGAATCCTTCAAGCACTCATCCAAGGACCAAAAAAATATAAGTACATACACTTGATTGTTGCCATAGAGATTGCATAGAGGCTTTCAAATCTTGTCTAGCACCATCCTTGCTCAGTGATCTGTCACAAGGTATAGATTCTTTCCTTTATTAATACCCTGCTTTCTACATCTTCCCTGTAAATTCAAATAAGATGTCACAGGTAAAAATCGCTGCTGAGGGCAACGAGGTATTTTTCAAGTGCTGTTCAATTAGAGATCAAAGATTAAGAAGGCTTTCTTTTGTTTGTTTTTAAATGGCTTTAAAATACAGTAGCTCATACTAGAACACAGCAATCCTGGTATGAATGCCAGGCGATACCATATTTACTAGGAAGTCAGATCACAGAGTCCAGAAAAACTCTCTGACAATAGTAACCCCAATTAGACAGATTCCTTGCACTGCACCATTTGCAAAGTTGGGACCAAATTCATGCAATTCACGCAGCTAAATATCCATCTACCAAGTCCAGCAAACCCCCTCCAATGCTCATTAGGTTTTCCTTTTAAACTTTTAATGATCTTTTGATCTCCATGTGATTCCACCTTCCTGAAAAGCACCAAACAGGCAGCTTTGCCTGATTCTGCAGAAGGCACAGAAAAGCTTCCAGAAGCACTGGCTGTTTTCCCTTCCTATTCCCTGCATTGGAGAGTAAGAACAGAAAACTTGAGCCCCTCTCAGGTTTTGCAAAGTACATCCATCCTGGGATATTTTTTTTACTATCCAAAAAGGAATGAACTTAGAGGAAGCAGCATCTGCCCCACCGCAGATGGAAAGGTTGGGTATTCTGTCCCTGCATCGGTAGGTTTTGTGGTATAAACTATGAAGGTTCAGTGAAGGAAACAATTCATGCTGAAACATGCACATATCATACCAAGAGGGAAGGAACAGAGAAGTTCTTTTCTGCTGCAGCATTGATTTTTTAAGTAGGCTAATACAGATGGCAAAATCTGGTATAACAAAGACATTTGTATCTCCAAAGAAGTGAAACAACACTTAGTTTAATTAAGATGAAACACCAGATTACATCTGGATATGAAAGAAAAAGGAAAAAAAAAAGCTGTAGGAAGAAATAATTTTGTTCAAAAACATTTGTTTGAAAAAGCTATGAGACTGGCCCTTCAGGCAGTGTGTGCCACCCGGAAGAAACCACTCTGTAACAGATGAAACTGTTTTACTGGCAAATAGCAAAATCAAGTTTATGTCCAAACTGTGAGGGATTCTGTAACAACTATTAATTAGTAGTTTTACCTTTCCTTGCACATAAAGGATTGTTTTCTGTAGTAGTTAATTGTTAGCCTGAAATGCTTTTTTTTTGCCAGATCAACTCTCACACAACTAATTATGTCACCTACTTTTCATCTATCTGTCTAGCCTTTCACTTAAGTTGCTGTTTTGTTATCAAATTTTATTATGAACCTTCCCTTAATTGGGACTTTCAATCAAGAACTAACAATGAAATAGTGGCATAAGATTCCCAGCTAACATTTAAAATTATCACCTTTGTTGACTCCAAAGATCAAAATGCACTATCCAAATGAATCCAATAGCTTCAAAGAACACAAAAAATATTAATGCAACTTCACTGGAGCCTTAGATTCATGGGACTACAGAAAATTGTATCAATTCAGTGAACACTTACACTGAAATAATATTCAATGCTGAAACTTAGAAAAGTACTGAAAATACATAAGTAAGTTAGCTGCATCATTTCACAGCCACTGCTTCATGTGAAACCAAGATCCCTGCACTGCAGAAATGCAGCACAGATCCCTTCCCTTTGCACGTACATCTTATCACCACAGCTACTGTTGATTGCAGCAGCAAGAGTGTCCAGGTGACTGACCCGTTCTCTGACCAGACCACACTGTTACTCAGGGGCATCAATGAATGATGGCCTGTGGTGCAAAGGAAGACAATCCCCTAACTGGTCAAGGGTGCAAGGAGCCCTGGTGGGAGATTAGCTCACTAACTAACTGACCTAACTCCCTCTCTCTCACTTGATCCAACTCTTGTACCAGTTATTACCAGCATTACCTTTGCCAGGACGCTTGCTCTTGGCAGTGTAGCCAAACAGATCATCACCAAATCACTGTCCCTTACCTCATTCAGAGCTTGTTCCTAAACTCTCATGTCCAAGACCATGAAAAAAGCCCCTAGATGCCCGCCAGCTTCTCAGTGGATTAGATTTCTTTGTCCTACATCTCACTGCAGGAAGCCTCCTGTAGCACTGCATTCAATAAAACAGGTCCCAAGTCTGCTGATACTACTATTACATAGCTCTAGCGTGCTACTAGTAAGAATATATCACTTTGTGGCAAGGAGACAGGTGAGAATACGAACAAGGTCTTCTGTAAACTCCAGTCCTAGCACAAATGCCTAATCCCACAACCAAAGCATTAATTAGCTCAGTTTACAGCAAATGGTTTAATTAGAACACCGTCTGCCTGAAGTTTTTCTGACTACTAAAAGAGCCTAGAAGTAGATTAAAACATATGCTACTACAAGAATGTTAGAATAATAAAGCAGCCAGACTTCCACAGAAATCTATGCAAGAATTTACATCATCTTTTTGTTATTAGTGCCAGAGCATTTGAAGACTGATTCTCCTTTATGAAATCCACACAGCTTCTGTTGCTTTGCCAAAGGGGTACCATGAAGACCTTAACACGGGAGCTGAGCGTACTGCGAGATTACTCAGGAGGATCTCTGTAAAGAGATGCCTGGAAGCAAATGACTGGTAGTAATAGGTAGTAATACTAAAGGATCTCCTCTTAAAAAAAAAAAAAGAGGTTGTTTTTTAAAAAAAGTATTTTAATATAGATGTCAGAGCGCATTGCGTGCCTTGCAAATCTTCACTCCACTGCAGTCTAGATTACAAATGAATTAAAAGACTGACACTCACTCCAGGAGGTATTTTATTATAGATGTCAGAGCACATTGCGTGCCTTGCAAATCTTCATTCCACTGCACTCCAGATTATGAAACATGGATTGAATTAAAAGACTGACACTCACTCCAGGAGTTTCTTCAGGTGTAAAGTACTGTTACAATTATAGAATCCACTAATTAAAGATGGAACATGTGTATAAGGGCCATGTAATCTAACAATGTACCACATGCCCTACTCCTCTTCTTCCTATGGTGTAAGTGTGCCTTGTTAACATTTATGCTACTCCTATATGTACATACAGTGAATGGAAGAAGAACATGATTACTCATCATGATATGTAACTCTCATGTCTGTGACATGGAATTTCTAAACGTGAAGGAAAATGCAGTTTGCAAACTCATTAGGTCAAATTAAAATATTTGCATACATTTAAAAACAGGACACTTATTTAAAAAAAAAAATCTACAGGTGTTCTTTAAACTGATATATGCAGCCAGTGCCCAGGCAATTATTTAGTGATACGAGATTTCTGTATTCCATGAAGTGCTGTGAAATGTTCTACATGAAAGAATAACATGTCTAATTTGACTCTGAAGATGAATGATTTGTCATGCAGAAACGTCCATTAGATTTAACCACTACTAAAAAACAGGGTAATAAATCATCATTTTTCTTCAAATGAAGAAGCAGCACCTTTCTTGGTTTGGTTGTTCAGTCATAATCATGATAAATGGACATTCCAGGACAGGTGAATTTTAACAAGCGTCCAATACACTTAAATTAATTAGATTTTGTTTTCTAGTTTTTGTTCTCTCTTACTCTATGAATAAGAGACTAGAGTTGAAAGTAATATGAATATACAAGTATTCATTGTTGCATTAAAAAGCTGTTTATTCTCACAAGGAGTCCACTGAAGTCAACGGGACTTTACAAAGGTGCCAGTAGGAGAATATGATTGAGCAGCTCAGAGTAGTTACTGCACCTTCCTTTAAGCTTGTACATCTCTGCCAGTGAATGTCAACACAAGGAAATATGGACACACAGAGCACATAGAGAACACAAATGTATCTAATATGTCTGAGCAGTCTAATTCGTACATGAGGACTAGCCCTTGGTCTAAGACTTCCAAATATCAAACATTCAGTTCCTCTAGTTCCGATCATTCTAACTTTCCTTATAGAAAAAGAGGACATGCTGAGAGAAACCCACATTTCAGCTTACCTGCAAGATCTGTCTCCACATGCTCCATGAAATGAAATGAAATATAAGTAAACCACAAAAAACACCCAGCACCATCATAGAGAATGTCAGCAACACTGTAACATTGTAGCTGCAAAGAAAGTGTAAGTTCTTTCAAAATACAGTTTTCCTACCTTCCAACAAGGGTTTTTTGATACTGACATGAGCTGCTGCTAACTGGTACTAGATATGTGATCCTTGCCAGAAATCATTAATCCAGGTTCTTATGTATTCTGCTTATATGCATGTATTAGTCCTGTTATAGAAACAAAAACGACAATTATTTCCCTTTTCAAAACCCATCTCTATCTTAACAGCACCATAAAGCTTTTTCAAATCTACTTTATTTCACAACTTGTTTCCAAATGGAGTGGGGAGAGTCCAAGGTCTCCCATAAAAACTGACAGCAGAACCCACTGTCTCAAAACCCCCTTGTTTGCATGCTCTGAAAGAAAAACTGCAGGAGCCCTCATACCATGACTATCTTAAGTAATGATCCAAAACCCATGTAGTAGTTACGACTGGCCTTCAACTTTCCAAATTTGTTCCCCCACATCCACATATAATGATTGTTTTAAGAAGTGCAGCAAAACTGAAAGCTTTAGTGGCTTGCAAATTGGTCAGACTAGGAATGTTTTGGTTTGTTTTTTTTTTCCAATGAAACACATGCCAAATACAATTGAGACTTTGTTACCAAATTTCAAGCATCTGCTTCAATGTAAATAGGAGATAAAGGTTTTCAGAAAGAGAAGTAAAAAATTTAATACAGGAAAAAATAGCTTATTCCTGTAATCTTGAAAACAAATCACATGTTTTATTAATCTTTTCATAAGAAACAAGAAGTCATCCTGAAACATATATACATACATATGGGTGTTTTCACTATGAAAAACTAAATTCTGGCAGGTTTCTAAACAAGTGAAACCAGAAAACTCTCATTTCACTCCTAGTGGGCAATAACCTGTGATCAGAACTCCTGAATACTAAATAAATAACAAAGGGAGTTATCTTATCTACCTACAATAAGCACAAGTGCTCTGCAGATTCAGCACATATGTGAAATAACATCGTTGTGCTCCAGCACACGTGTGAAATTAGGGGAAAATCTTCGGCTCAACAACGTAACCCTTCAAACCCAAGCTCGAACAGCATTCAAGTCTGAATGAATTCTACCTAGAGGGCAATGTTCTGTTAGGAGCTCCGAGTGTTTCAGGGGCAGTGGGAGAAAGAGCTAAGAGGGTATTAGAACAAAGTAAAACAATTTCTATGATCAGGCAGGCCCATCTGAGCTGAAAAAACACGGAAACAGAATAAGTTTAAGGCCTTCATTCTCAACAGGAAAGCAATTTGTGGGGAGAACCCTATTTGTTTCACCTGGACACTGCAACTCATTGCTCATTGATTTTTTTATCAGAATGTGTACCCTGATTTGAGTGGAACAATTAAAAAAAATCTAATGTTTTCTAATCATATCATAGGTTACATAAGAAGTTCTACAGAATTTTTTGTTGGGCTCAAATTTGATTAGCAGTTCATAAGGATACACAGTTCTTACTTTCTGAAACCTAATTCTCTTTTCTTGGGGGATGGGGTGTGGGGGAGGGTGTTGGGAGTGATGCTTGGAAAGAAAGAGAAGAGAAAAACCCATGGAAACAAGCCTCATGTGAAGGATAAAGTTAGGAAAACCAATAATTCAACAGGAAGATAATCAGCACAGAACAAGTGGGTTTCTTAAGATTGTACAAGGATACTGAAAGGGAACTGGGGTAGTTAGAAGCAGAAGAGAACAGAAATTAGAAAAATTAATGTAATGCTAAGCATAGTAATGTCTAAATTGGAAAGCATATAACAAGGCCAGCATTGCACAAAAAAGTAAAAATCTTAAAGAACTGTGAAAGCTGAAAAGCCCTCATAGGAAGCCCTCTGTAGTAGGGTAACACTATGTCTGTAGCTCTACACGCCTTCCTGCTATCCCGCTTCCTTTCTCTCCTCCCCTGGCTCTTCTCTCTCTTCTCTTTCCACCTATAATATAGTTGCTCTCTTCTCACTGAACAAGAAGTTTTGTTCAAGATTGCCATGTTTTCATTTGTACTGAGATCACTGGTGCAATCCACTATGGCACTCACCCACAATCCAAGTGGGATGGGTTGCTACTGCAATGGGTTAACAACAGCTTTATGGAACCACTCATGGATATCAAAGACAGAAGCATTTATAGACAGAAGCATTTATAGCTGCTGGTTCTACCAAACAGGTGTTTCAACAGGTTGCTGGAGACCTCTAAAACTTTCCTTCCAGTCTTCCCTTTTTAACCAAAATCCACTGGGCTTTCCCTATTCTTCCTCCAGGTCATCTGCACCCTGAACATGCCTAGAAAATTTTGGAATCTATGCTATATTGCATTCCTAAACCACCTCCCTAGAGGCAGACTCCCTGGACATTTATTTCATACAGGCAGGTAAACATTTCCCCCAACTTCAATAATGTAGAGCTTTCTCTGTACTTACTGCATCATTGAATCATTGTGGGATGGTAAAGAAGAACAGGAGGCAAAAGAAAGCTATGGGTGAAGTATCTAAACATTAAATCCAATTTCTTACACTGAAGGGATGCACAGGACAGCAGCTCAATAAATCACCAACCAACCAGTGAGGGAGCAAGCACATCCCTGCTTATTTGGCCACAGAAGGTTTTTTTTTTTTCCCAGAAGCTGAGTAATGGCAGTCAGCAGGTATGACAACAGATATGATGACTACTGCTGTGGAATTATATTTTAAATCCGATAATGAGCAACCACTATGACCTCCCAAATGAGATGTTCAAAAGAATCCACTGAGAAGAAAGAAAGAAAAAAAAAACCAAAACAAAACCAAAACAATCCAAAAAAAGCTGCAATGAGCTATCTTAAAAAAGTTACATCTGCCCAGCCTGGATAAAATGTGGAAGGGGGCAGCATCGATATAGGAATTGAATTATTTGCTTTGTTTTGAGCTTTACTGAGGAAAATGGAATGTAGCACTTCTTTCTGTCCACCGGCAATCTGTCTGTACAGGAAGAGCAGAGTCAAACTACTGGCTTTGCTGACAAAATGTTCCGTGTATTAGTAGCAAGGAAGAAAAAACTAATATCATGCCAACAAATGTTCTGACTTGAAATCACCAGTCACAGAAAAGACTATCTTGGAATACTAATTAACCAGCAGAAGGAACAGAGATTGCCCTATTAAATACAGTGCTATATACTGAACAAACGTGAACGGAGCTAATTTAGGACTAAGCCAAAGGAGCAGACAAGCAAAATCCCTCAGGCACTACTGAAGATTAACGTGGTCAGCAGAGTCAGAAAATGTCCTGAACGGAAACGAAATAGAAGAGAAGGAGAAATACATAAGCTATTAAAGAACACTGATGAGGAACGCGTTGTCCTGGACCATAAGGAAAAACCCTGTTAAGCTTCAGTTGTAATGAGAATGTGTTTAATCACTTATACAGATATATAATCACCACCTATTCCAGAACACTGGCTAGAGAAAAACACGCTGGAAGCAGGCCAGATGCTGAAGTTCCTGGAAAGCACTAAATAGCTTTTATTGCACACACAATATAAATATTAAATAAAGAAGAGAGCAAGTCAGACACTATTTACAGAATTCCTTTTGAAATTCATTTCATACGTAGATTACTAGGGTTTTAAGAAAATTACTGAATTTCACTATGAATTAAAAAAGAATTAATATACACAGTGTACACACAAAAAGATTGATTGCTGTAGGAACTTCACCTTACAAAACTAGCCCTGGGGAGCTCCACCATCTACAATCACATTGCTGTGGTACCCCAGTGTTCCCTTTTTGCACATATACTACATGATCCACGCCGAATGCCTGAAAATCCAGAATAACAACTGCCAAAGAAGAACAGTTCATGATTGCAGTAGATTAAGCACTTAGGAAAAGGACTTCAAACCCCTTTCTTGTAAATGCAGGTCAAGGAAACAAATAATTTCAAGGATAAATCCCTACTAAAACTGCCCTCCTCCCAAACCTGTGGGGTTTTTTCAATTTTTTTTATTCTGTGATATATTATAGATACATACAGTATGATATATTAACCAGCAGAAACACTTAATGAGGTCTGTCCTCCCCATATTCACTTATTCAGACAATTATGTTTATTAAAATATTCCGAGTAGGAATTAATATCGAAAAGCCCACCAGCTCTTCCAAAGGCCTTAATGGTCATGAACTTCAGCAGACTCAATATTATCAGCAACCTGACTAGCAGGACCCTAATGGGGGGACTGATAAAACATACACAAACACTAGGATTTGTATGTTACAACTACCAACTTGTACTAGAGACTAACCACTTTCTTCATTCACTTTCTTTTATCACACACACTTCATCTACAAACATTCTAGATGAAAATAACTACAGTATGTAGTATATTTTTAGACATATTTATATTAACTTTTTCCCTGAAATTAACCTTCTGACCAAGCAGAAAAAATGTTTGTAATTAATTTTCTTATATACACACACACACACACACACACACACACTCACACATGCACCTGAAGAGGTCCCTGGCACACAGACTCTCATCAAAATAAACATTCCTGGTGCTTCTCTAGAGACTGAGCTTTGCTCCAAGCACAGGTCTAGGTCTACAAAGCTAACATTTATACATCCATTTTAAAAATAAAGGAGGTTCAAAATTTCACCATTAACAAGGCTCAGATATGCCCTTTTCAGGATTTTGTAATTTTTAAACTGGTCCATTTTTACCATCTATGTAACAAACTGATTTTTTAATCTTTGGAATCCCAGAACCATTTGAATAAAGCAATATTTCTGCCACTCAAACTAACATCTGAGACCTCAAAGTAATATATTTGATGTCCTTCAGGAAAAAAATAATTTAAAAAAATCCACCGGATATGACATTCATGATGCTAATGTTAAACCAGTAACAATGCTGTAACTTGACACACCAAACAAAAACCAAAGCATCTCCCTCTAAGGCAGCTAACAAAAAAGGAAAAAATCCTCTGCATTTGACCTTAACAAAGTTCCAGTGCTGGTATATTAGAACTGACAAATCTATCTGAATAGTGTTTCATGGTTCAGAGTTATACGCGCAAAAGTCATGAAAATGAGAGTTATTCCCACAATTGTTTAACATGGTTCAATGACTGCCTCACACTGAGGGTGTATTTTCCCCTCCTTCAGCTACTGCTGTATCAACTGTACGTACACATGTATATATGAGCAATGATAAGCAATTATGTAGACTTTAGAGTGAAGACTATTAAATGAGAATTGTGACTTCAGTTCAGCAAAGTAATATTGCTTTGCTAATTAACAGTACAAAGGGATTAGATATTTCTTCTGAAGGGAATGCTGAGAAATTAAGCACATGGTGTTGTCATCGTAGTATTTAACACTGCTGTTGGTCTTAACCAAGGACATGCAAGTTTATGTTATCTATGTTAATTATTATGAAGCTAAAAAAAATAAAAATCAGGGATCCTGCCATTACACAAGATAGCCTGTATTATAAATAGGATGCTTATGTTAGCTTAGATCTTTCACGGCACTTTTCTAACCCCAATTATCTATAACAAACTAGTTTGAGAAAATACCAGGATCAAGGGCATTGGACTTTCCCTTAATGATGGGAAATTATGAAAATTTTCACAAATTATAAGATTTCAGGGTACATATTTGCTGCAAAGTTCTCCTGTATCATAAGGACTAGAGCTTTTCTCCTCTTAATTGTCTTCCATCCATAAATAAAACCCTTTCACCCAAACTTAATAATGCTTTAAACTCTAATAGCAGCTTGACTGGGATTTTCACTAAAACAACAGGAAACTTGTAAATCAACAAGTTGAGTGAAAGGAGGAACAAGAATAAACATTCCTACCCTGATGCCTCTGAAACACGGTCAGTTGAATGCCTCCAGAATGGACCCGGGCTCAGACCTTGTCTACATTAACCTACATGGCACACTCTCATGTTTGCCCCGTCATAAACACACAAAAATGTCCTGAAAATTTTCAAAAAATGTTTACCTCACAATCCACAGAAGCTGCAGCCCAAGAGACAGGGCTCTCTGAACATCACACTCTCAGCCACTACAGGTAGAACTCTTGTAAGTAGTATTCTCCACAGATGCATACAGATGTATTTTCCCATAAATTCACCCCATACAAACTTTTTTGCTATTTTGAAGATGTGTTCCACATAAAGTCACAGGCTGGGTATAATCAGAAGATACTATGTCCACTGAAGACATTAATAAGTACATTTTACTTCTAGACAGTCTTTTCTAAAAAAAATAATAAAATAAATCAAGATACACATGTCACTATCCTCTTAATATTTCACCTTTGCATTTAAAATTCACACTGAGACAGACTTGAAACAATCTGAAAGTGAGAAAATCCTATGGCTTCCAACATCCCAAAACAAAACAAGCTTTTGAGATACCTCAGTATATTCAGGCTAAGAAAAGGCAGCAGCAAAATATAAAGAAGTTCATGAGCTTGCCAAATAATGTAGCATTGAAGTTGTGCATTTATTCACACACAGGAACTGGGGAGATGGGGCAAGGCTATTTGCTAATCCCAATTAGGCCTGTGTGAACCTGACAGCACAGATATTTGTGATTTACATCAATGCAAGCACTATCAATAAGTGATAAAGCAATTTACTATTGGGATACTCAGATCATTCCCCAAATATCAACTATTAAAAGTATATGTATTCATGAGGCTTCTATTAGTCATGTTTCACTTTACTTTGTATGAATTAGATTAAAAGCCTCTCCTTCAAACCTCTTCTGAGTAAATGATCTCTTTCCTTCCAACACAAGAAGTAATAGATGGGGAAAAAAACCCAACGAGACAATGTTTCCAGAGTCCAAGTTTGCAAGTGCAAAAAAACCCAACAAGAACCAAAACCCACACCTCACCACGTGGTTTCCCTGGCAGCTTCTCTTGTACACTCAATTTAGAGTGGTTATAAACTAGATAAATTCAAAGGGGAATAAAAAAACTAACAAAAAAACCCCAACAAACGAAAAACCAAACCACCCAAACTCTACATGTTCATTTCAAAGATGTATATACAAGTGTCTTTTTCACACCACTATTAGAGCTGGCATCACTAATAATACTTTACGTTCATGGTTGCTTTGGTGTTCCATCCCCACAGCTCACAGAAAACACACTCCCCACTCCTGGGAGCAGTCACCTTGTTTTGGCAATTCAGCGATACGTGAATAGGTTTCTACGATCCTGAGCCTGCTGACTACAAACTAGAAAAATTGATTACTTTGATCACAATAGGTGCGTTTTCATGAATGAATTTTTGATTGTAGCAACAACTGTTAAGTCAGAATCCACGAAGCAGAGCAAAGTAATGGATTAGTCACCACAGCTTCAATTAATGGTTTTGGTTCCCAGTGGCAAATCAATGTCTATCAACTCTGACTTTCTTGTCAAAAGTAGGCAGGCAACAACACCATCTATAGCACTTAATTTACAGATCTTGTAAAATCTTGGAAGCAAGAATTGACAGAAACATCCGATTTTACCTCAGGACAACATATAAATTATACTCTGCTCTTCTGCTCCATCTTGAAAGGCTTTGGCTAGAATAGAATGGTAGAATAATTCAGTATTGCCCAGTGCAGAAATAAGCTTTGGGTGATCATTATTTTAAAGCTCATAAACATGATTTAAGATAAACACATTAGCTTCCTCTTTGATTTGGACAAATGGCTACTAAACAATTTTAATCCAGTTAAATTAGGATACACGCAGCCTAAAAAAAAAAAAATAAAAATTGTTTGAATGAAAGGAACTGGGAACTGGAGAAAGCATTGCGTATGGAGCCTGCAGTGATGGTCACTTGTTTTAAAGAGTTTCTCAAGTAAAAAGCACCAGAAAACAAGAAGAAATAAGGCACAAACTCATACATCACATTTTATTTCCACATTAAGAATAGAAGAGCAGAAATATAACAGAGGATAGAGGAAGCTTTAGGGAAAAAAATATTAAGTGTCATATGATGTAACTGAGCAACTTGTTCATTGGTAATAGTACTTGGAGTGAGTCATCTTGCTACAGCATCCTTGTGCATAACAACTCATTTGTGTACAGTAACAGAATGGTCCTTGAACCAAAAAAATACGAAGGATTGTTTTCTCTTTGACAGTTGCTTAAGTTAACTGTAAAAACATTCAAAGACCTCACATAAATTTCATGGAAAGCAAGAGGAACAGACCTCAACGCTAAAGAGCAGTGAGTGAATGCACCGAAGGGCACATCTCAGAATTCTGAAGCTTCCCCAAATGGGAAAGTGCAGCAAACTCTGCAGTTTCTAGTGGTGCAGCTCTCAGTCAAAACATGCTCAAATATACTTGACACAAATTCATTACACCAATACCACAGAAAACCACCTCAGCTCTCACATGCATTTAACACAAACATCTCTTCTCTGCCTGATGCAAATGGCCAGTGCAACCTTTCCCTTAAGCCAAACTAACGCACAGTGGCGTCCTGAGTTTTTCCTCCTAACTACAAAAGAAACAGGACATGGAACTGCTCTACTGCACCGCAAAAAAGGGAAGAATTATTGGACAGAGGTCACATTTTAAATTATTTTCTAACCAAACAATGTACAATTCCTAACAGGTTGCAACAGATAATAAAAGCATTCTTTATCCAAATAAATCCAGAAGTAACACTGCCAAGAAAAAATTGCTGAGCTAAATAGGAGGAAATATCAGGCTCTATATGGTTCTAAGGTAGGACAACAACAAATCTGATTTGGTTTGAAAAGGGCGAACTCAAATTCATGAACTTCAATTTTAAAGAGTTCATATCTATAGCGTCTAAGAAGTACTCAAAATGAGTGAATTTACAGTGATAAATTTGGAGCACTACTTCTGCAACGACAACTAAAGTGCAGTAACTATAAAGGATTTTTTTTTTTCTAGCTCTGCTAGAAAACTTCTAGTCCTGATGGTAAAGCCATTTATACCTATTTTCATATGTGAAGTGTCAGCAAACTTGTTCTGGTAGAAAAATATGCTATTTTTGCCACATCAGTATATTTCTATTTGTATGAAATCCCTACTGAACTCAATGGGATACATGCCTAAAAAACACGGGAAAAACCTAACATTTCTGAGTGTCCTCATGGTCACGTTTTTCTTTCTTAGGAATATTTTTCCCTATTTTCATAACCACAGTAAAGAGATGTGCCCTTAGGCAGCCATCACTTCCATTTGAAAGTTTACCAGCAGACAAATGCTTGAGCTGGCAACAACAAGCAGTATCTATAATTAGATATATACCTTTGCAGCCTTTTGCAATGGAGAGGGTGTGAGTTCATGAGATCACAGTGAATCCTGCCTAACTCGACCTTGGCTTATAAGCAAGCCTTGGAAGTGTACCATCTCAAATGGCCAACAGCCATATCAGAATGCAGGTCCACTGAAATAAAGCACACTTTTTTTTATGGTGTGCTCTCACTCCACAGCAATTTCTTTTCTTCTTCTTTTTCCTTTTTTTTTTTTTTTCCAATTTCCAATGGCCCATACACAGTAAGATTGATGCATTGCTGATCAAACCAATTAACAAGTCCTGAATTAGAATAGTTCTTTTCATTGCTCAGTTCCTTCCTTAGACTTAGCATAAAGCATTCATGTAACAGCATGTTTTTAACTCCAAAGTACAAAAAGAGGAACAAACCCTATTCTTTTTTGAGATTTTTTGTTTCTTAAACTAGCAAAAATAATCTCCAGCAGACAGAGGAGACCATCTCATCACCTAGTCTACAGTGACAGGCAAGGATACAGGCGGCACAGAGCTCTGCAGGATGGTGTTTGTTGATCTTTGTAAAATCCATACAAAATTTCTTGACTAATCTTGCCATGGTAGCTTATCACGGTTGTCATGCATAATGAACAGCAGTTACACAAGTGCCTAATTGGTGTTTTTACACAATGATTCCTGCTATTTACACCTGTTTCCTTTCTTCTGCTTTAGCCCATTACTGTTTCTCGTGTCTGCACTGTGTATTGCAAATAATCTCATTTTACTAATTCCTCTCAGATATGCCCTTAGGCTATTGTCACACAGTGCACTCACTTTTCTTCTGGGCTGTACTAATTCTGTTCTCTTGATAATATAGTGTGACCCATAATTCATTGCTTAGGTGGATTTCATTACTCCGTACCTTTTCAATCAAACTCTTCTTACAGCACCTCATTTCAAGCCTCTTTAACGGCTCTCTACTCCAATCTTAACTATAAAGGCATAATAGATCAATTCTGAAAAAATCCTACCCGTGCTAGAAAGGCTTACACAGTACAGGCAGAATTCCAACAATTCATGGATGATCTCATTTTGTTTCTCTGTGATAATCAACCACTTTGTAGTTGTTGAAAATAATGAACTCCTGAACAGTTGAGAAAGACTGACAATAAGCTACTTTACTACGTAACAGCGTCACGATTCCAGGCCATGAATCTGCAGACTCCATGTCTCCTGCAAAGTCAGGCTCAGGACTGGAACCTTTGTTGCAAGTACTTTGAGAGTGAGCATGAAATAAATGAGGAAATTTTAGTGCAAAAGTCTTTTGATCTCTGTATATTAAATAAATTTTAAAAGCAAATGAAGGATTTACCTCTATTCTTTTCTGATCAGTAGTATATTTAAGATTTGAGCATGTACTAAAGCTAAGCATGTGCTTAAGTATACTGCTAAGTTAGAACCATAAGGAACTATTTTTACTTGTACTAGAACTCATGCATTAGTCTGGGTCAGTATACATCATGCTGCTTATCCAACTGCAGAGCAAGGTGTTTCCAGCTCCCTTTGTGATAACAGAAATGACAGATGATAAAAAATACACAAGGAAGTGCAACAAAATAAGAGATTTCATAATTATTTGTATCATCTTAAAGTCCCCTAAAAACAAAAAAACTGTCTGTTTTGGGGGTTTTTAATTGCTTTTCTATTACATGGCAAACAGTAGCGACTGTTCCAATAACTTGTTTTAGAGTCTCTATAGTAAGCATTTTCTAATTAATGAGAAAAACATTACCATCAGCACTAAAGCTTTCATTTATCCACAGATGAAACATGTTAAATACGAACTGCTCACAGGAGTTCCATATTCATGGAGTTTAAATGGTGTGGAAATGCATTTTCAGAAAAATCTAAACCAAGATATTAAATAAATAAAATTATTCCATCAAATAAAATGGCATGAAAACCTGTATTAAAACAATTATTGGACTGTTACATTTGCAAACTTGCTCATGTACTTCTTAATACAATCAAAAAGATTTGCCTCTTGGAACCAGGACTCCTATAAATTACTCAAAAACGTGCTCAGAAGATGAAAATTGTGTAAATGGAATAAATTTGTTAAATAAATTTGTTTGACCCAATATTTATTTCACTGATACAAATAAATGCATCAATAAGAATGTGTCCACATATATAAGCTCACATGCACACACATACATAATATTCTTAGATGGTATGTGAAGATACACCACCTCCTGAACATGACTGTATTTCTATGTCATGGTCAGAAACCATTCTATTATTCGCATTGATATTGTTAATAAATTAAAGCAAGTCAAGGTCAGACCATGTAATTTAAACAGTCCCTTTTTACCTTATGAAAGTATTAAAAATAAAAAAATAAAAAAATAATTCTATGGATGTCAGCTTTTTGCATTTAAAACTGAATTGAGTGTTGCTTTGTCTGCTCCGTCTCTCTCTCTTTCTAGAGTAGGCCAAATAAGCTGAAATGGCAAAATGTCTATGTTGATACATAAAGAAATATATTCGGGCTGGACTTTTTAAAAACAAAACAAGACAAAACAAAAAGCAGAAGAAACAGTAGCCTGACACACCAGCAAGTCTGGAAAGGACCACTCTGTGAGAACTTCTAAATTCATAATTCCATTAATTCAAGGCAGAATAGCTCCTGCTCTGAGATGTACATCTGCTCTACGGCACCTAAAAAGAATTTCTTTCAATATCCACCACACTTCTCATTGTGAGATCTTATTACAGCCCTTGAAAGACTTCTGTTGAACTATTTCAATTTTGTATCATAGCAATCAAAATACAGTAAAAATGACAGGCTGCAGTCTATGGCAGGGAGCACAAATAGTCTGAAGAAGTTCTCAATAAATCACCTGCTCCATCTCCTGTGCTACAGGGAAAATCAAGAATACTCAAGACAACCCTTGACAGATGTTTTCTTAATACCCCCTTAAGAAACACTCTCTAAGGACGTCCTACCACATACCCAGGTTGCTGCTTCTGCTGCTCCACTATTTTTACAGTGGAAAGGTTGGAGTATTTTTAAATACCTGCATTATATCTTCTTTCCTACAATTAAAGCTGATTACTTCTTGTTCTAACCTCAGAGAACACAGAATAAAAAAAGTCACAATCTTCTTTATAGCACCTTTGATAGATTAGATACTTTACTGTGGTCTCCTTTAGCCTTCTGTTTTTCCCTAGAGCAAAACAATCTAATTTCCTCAAGCTTCCCTCAGAGGTTAAGTCTGCTGAACTTCTCATTTCTATTCTTTTCCTTTCATATTTCTCTCATTTTTGTATGTCTGTCTTAATGGATGAAGCTCAAGATTGCACCCATGTTCTACCTGAAGGCTGAAAAATCCCAGGAAAGACAAAGCAATGTCCTCCTTCGTGTTGATACAAAACTCCAGTTAAGACACCCCAACTAAAGTTAGCTTCCTTTTTTTTTTTCTGTTTGGTAACAGCACTGAATTTCTCCCACATATTCCATATATTCAGTTTACAATATACTACAACCCCAAGCTCTGTTTTTGCTAACCAGCTTCCAGACCAGATATTCTCTATTATCTGCAGGCTTCCTTCCTCACACTTACCTGTTTGATGTTTGAGTCCATTTCTTGACTTTTAAGATCCTATTTCTGATTTCTTTCCTCCAAAGTACTTGTGAAAGAGCCTCCCATCCACAGTTCCTTACAACCCTCTTCATTTTTAAGTGTATTTTTGACTCCATCAGCAAAGTCAGCAACACAGCAGTCATAGCAGCATGGCAAAGCTCAGTAGATCCTGACGTGCAGAGATAAACCCTAGAGAGTCTCAGCAACACAGGAGCAATACCAAAAAATTTGCTATGCTTACAGCCTTAATTTTGCCTTCAGAGAAACAAACTAGGTAGGTCGTCTCACTTTATCAAAGGAGCTAACTACACACAGTTGTTTTTCTTGATTAGAATACCGGGATCAGCTTCACAGCTGCTGTGAGTTATGAAAGCCTCTTTAGCTGTAATGGGTGCCACCTGAAAGTCTGCCTGTCCCTGCTCTCCTTCACAGGGAGAAAATTTGCCTACTCCTCACATCCAAAATATATGAAAATTAAACTTAATATCAGAAAAAAATTCTCATTGGTGCTTTTCCTACTAAATGTGTAGTTACCAAGAAGAAATGTTTCTATAAAAACAAAGCAAGCTTTACTGAAATGTGCTGATTTCAATGGGAATTACATGCGTAAGAGCAGTGATTGGCCTACTGTGTATACCTGTTCCCAGCAGGTTTGTTGGCATAGCATGAACTTAAAAAACCATGCATACTCAAAACCGAACAATTCATGGGCTGGTTATTTTCTCCTGGTTTGCACCAGAATGTTGTCAGCTGGCTTACGCTGATAGTAGGCATCTAACTTATCCTCATCAGAGGTTATTCTGTTTTCCAGTTTTTCTAGGAGCCTTCCATTCATTCCTGTACCACTCTGTAAAGGCTGCCCAGAAGCCTTGGCTTTCTGGAAGCCTGACTAAAATTCTAACTTCATTTTGCATGTATTGGGAAAGACCCTTCTGATTCAACTGAATTTTACTGCTGAACAAGGTCAAACCCATGTTGATTTGCCCAGACTTGCATGCCCACTACCACCTCCCAAACTATCAACTCTCTTTTACAAGGTAGTTAGACAATACTTTTACATCAAAAAGCACTCTATACAGACAGGGAACAAGACAATTACGTAAAGGCACACGTATGGATACCATGTAAATATTAATTAGCTTCAATCTAAATGTTGTAACTGCTGATTGGCTTAAGATGGTGTCACCAATGGCAATTAAGCTTTCTGAAACTGGTACATTTAACTGCTGTCCTTTACTTTTAAAAACCTACAAGGACATGCTTCCACCAAAACCAGAAGCAAATATAGGGATGAAGCTTATGAATGTGAGTTCTGGGCAGGGACAGGTAAGAAAGAGCTGAGGTGGAAAAGAACAAAAGACTAAGGTCCATCACGTATTTAAAGAGCATCAGCCAGAAGATACCTTGAGAGAAGGCTATAAGGACAGAGCAGGTGTTACAAGGATCTAAGCTTCTGTTACTGTTTCTCTAGTTCCCTCTTGTGATCTCCTTTAGCCTTCTTTTATCTAGATCGAACATATGTAATTTCCTTGAACTTCCCTCAGAGGCTGCATTTTCTGCACCTCTTTTCTGCTGTTTTCCTTTCATAGTTCCCTCCTTCGGTATTTCAGTGTTATGCATTTGTGTATGTCCCTTCCCCTGTGCATGTGACGATTCACAGATGCTATTAGAGATGACAAACTCCACCATCAATTTTTCTTCCTAACTGGAATAATCTACAAAACTGCACATAGCTATCAAAGTGGGACTGCTGATAGTATTAGATGCAAACATAATTAAGATATTGTTTACACAAGCACTGAACTGCAGGAGTAATTTTACCTGCACAAGAGCTACGAACTTGTCCATTTTAATAGGAACACTTTTATTGTACTTCATCTGTTATTCTAATTACCAACCATATGGCTAAAGATGAAACACACTCAGTTAATGACAGAGCTGTAAAGAGATTTTGTGTTTCTTACTCAGGAGCCTGGATTCATAGTTCATTCTTAGGGGCAAGGGTAAAACTGAGTTTTGCTTTTGCATCCATGCATAATGCCTTCGAAATGGCTCTTGAACTGTGATTGCAAACTTTTGGTTATTATTTAGCCTTGTGAATTATACGCTAATGGGATGGGATACAACACTCATGGTAACGCATGTAATCACATTTTATTCATACACTTTCTTTTAGAAATAACAAAGTAAGATTAAGCCTTTCTGCTGTATTTATTCAAGAGTTCTACTGCATAGAAGAAACTGAGGTCAATTGTTCATCACTCTGTTCCTCAGACAGCAAATACGTTATTGACAGAGTCAGCAAAAACTGTATCAGATACTCGAGACTCAGTGCACGCCCTGAATTTATTCCTTTATCAAAAAAGAAAAAGTTTCAGAGATTTCCCAGTACATGCAACATGGAGAACAGCACTGGCACCAGTGATCATTAGAGGAGTGAACTTTTACATATAGCTATTCTATATACTGGCTGTACATGACAGTGAATGACATCTCACTGAATGACAATGGCTTCTTTTCTATGTCTGAATTTGGACAATTTTAATGTATTTTATATTTTAATACATAATGTTTTAAAGACTCTCTTAACAACTTTCTAAATTTTTAAGGCTATATGGGCAAATTATGAAAAAAAATAATTAATAAACATATATATGTGCCTGAAAAGGAAATCGCAATGCTGACTTTACCAGTCTTCACTCTACCCCATTATGCTGTTGGTCTATTTCACTCACCTGTTATTTAAAATGTAACATCCAGCTATTCTTACAGATAATAGTACAACATTAAAATGTCCAGATCTGATGTACATCCATTGCCAGATGTGCTAGATCAAGAGACAACATCTGTGTTTCATTATTGTAGAAAGTGCACCAATTCAGATCAAAATTTTTATTAGAAGTTTTCCTGTTGGTTCCTTGGGCGAAAACTCTAGTTCCTATCAGCAGGGCTCCTTGTGCTAAGTGTGGTACAAAAACAGTGCAAGGAATTATGTCTTTTCCCCAATCTTGATACCAAAACAAAATAAGAAAATACCAGGTGAAGGCTGAGGACTGTAACACAGAGCATATTGGTTCAAAATTACTTAATAGTATAAACAAAATTGCTGGTGACAGAAGACAATTTCATAGTTCTTAGCTGATCCAAAAAAATGTCAGCAGAGACAACAGCACTTGAAAGTGCTCAGGAAGAAACAAATGGCAGATCGAGGTGGCAACATTAGTGGGGTGGAAAAGATACAGGGGTAAACTGCATCAACAGGTATGTCAGGAGAACCTGGGTTAAGATGCAGAAGATATTAAACTATTTGGTGCAGGATCAGAGCAGAACAAGGGGGAAGACTCACAAAGTCTCCCAATCCAACTAAAACAGTGGGGACCAAGTTTATGGAGCTCAACTAAAGGGGCAGGGGCAAACTGATGAGGAAAATGAATAAAGAAATGTCCTTCTAAGCACAGGACATTAAATAAAATTGTTGTTGTAAGCAAAAATCGGGTGAATGGATACATAGGCAGAAGTAAAAAATGGATCAAGACCAGGCTGGATGGGGCTTTGAGCAACCTGGTCTGGTGGGAGGTGTCCTTTCCCAGGGCAGGGGTGTTGGAACTTGATGATCTTTAAGGTCCCTTCCAACTTTAACCATTCTATGATTCTATGATTAAAGGTGAAAGAATAAAAGAAACTGAGCTAATACACAGAAAAATAGCCCAATATTAGGCCAGTTACACCTGCACAGAGGGTGCAGGTCATGTCTATCACTCAGCCGTGAGGGAATTCAGCACAATTAGAAGCAGCTACCCAAGACACAGATTATGGCCAATTAGGCATTTGCCAATTACAAGGCCAGGCCATCCCCACTTGCTTTTTACCTTCACAGGTACACTTACAGTAAGACTCACACAAAACAAAATTGTAAAAGGTATCTGCACTTAAGTAGAGACCTCTTGTAATGAAAAAAGTAGGAACCCCCACATTATTATCTGAGAATACTTTCAAAGCTGTTGAAACACATACTTTTGACCTGTAATGTTTGCTGAGAAACACTTCACGGAACAGTACCAGTTCTCCATAAACAGGTTTTTTATTACAGCTATCCTGCAGGACAACTGGAGAAGAGAATATGGAAACAACCAAGGGCTCTTAAGGGCATTGCAACTGTTATGTAAAAGAAAAACTGTAAATGGATTTCCTTGCTGCAGTACACTTTTAGTAGAAGAGATGTGTACTAAGGCAGAAAACTATTTGTCTCTGACTGCAAGAGCTCTGTATTATTTTTCTCCCGTATGCCAGGGTGGTGACCTTTTGAATACAGGCTTAAAGAAAGCATTTTCTAGAAACAGACTATGCCAGTCTAGAAAAGCCTTACTGTGTTACCTGTATTATTGATCTCATAAAGGACAAAGAGAAATTGATTACTGTTTACAAAGACTCTCAAAATTCATCCATCAGGCATTTGCATGCATATATAGATGCATCTCTACAAACATACGCATATTCATACACAGTATATATACTTTTAAAATTAATCTTACAATTTCTACATTTCAGATAAATTCAGATAAATTTCTCAACAAGAAAAATATTCTTTTGCACAAGAATTTACATAAGGTGGCAAGCAAAAAATCTACTGTCAAAGTCTTCATCGCTTCAGGTGACACACACAGAATTTGCCTCCTTTGGCAGAACTGGAGGGATATAGTCTGCTAATCATTACATTATAAGCCCTTATTAGATTCTGGCAATGCACATGGCCTATCTTTATTGCCAGCTCTTTGTAAAAGAAAAGTCTCTAAAAGCTGATCCTGTTACTGTAAATGCACTTTAGTACACAAACAAAACAGAACCTCATCTTATAAATGTATAACCACCATCTTAAGGCTCTCAGTAAGCTTCTATATCTCATGTAACATAACACAAATTTAATATAGTCTAAGAAATAAATACCACCTGAAGTTACAGTCAACTTACCTTGTGTACTTCCATCTGGCTAGACATGGAGAGTCAGCAGAATGTGGTGAAGTCAGTATTTTATGGAAGATCTCTGAAGAACTGCTTCCATCAGAAATACAGTGCTCAAATACTGAGCATTTCCAGATTTCATTTTCATCCCTGTAAGAGATAAGGGTGAATACACTTAAACATTTTTTTCATGGAGTGGAATGTAATAATGATACTAGGTACTTTCTCAACCTCTTCTGTTCATTAGAGTTTGGTCTAAATTAAATGCTTCCAGTAGCAGACATGCTCCAGCAGAATACTGAAGCGACAACCTCTGGATGAGAACCTGAATTTACGCATTTCCCCCTCTACAGTGCTGGCACGTAATGTTACTATATCATGCCAAATTCTGTCCTGGTTAATTATGTTTTGATTGCCAAATGTTCTCTCCACGGTTCCCTCACTGGACACCACTCTGCTCCCCATCTCACAGGGCTGTGTAGTGTCACTGGATTTCTAGCTAATTCCTGTACTTCATTCCAGAATTAGCTACATCAAAAAGGTACTTACAGATTGGGGTACAGTAAATTAAGAATTAAAGAAATGTGAAATATCATTATTCTGTATAATTACAGACTTGGAAGTAGAGTGAAAAAATACAGCCACATTTGAGATTAAACACAGTACAAGAGATACTGAATCTGCATAATCTGCATGTATTTGTATCTAAGCACAGGATGTGCCAAATTTCTTTTGCTCACGGCACAGAGGAGTCAAATAGTCCCTTAAGAAGTAAATTTGATGTGGTATCATTTGGTTATAATAAAAGGATGAATCTGGGCACCCCCCTTCTGATCATTAAATCCAATTTATCACAGCAGATACAGATCTACAAAAGAGTGAGTCTTCCAAATCAAATGTGTGCACATAAGCAGAATTCCCCTGTTGTAAAGACAGAGTACCTTTTTCTAGGCATTGCAAATTTCCCAGATCGAAGTGATTGCCAAAGCAGGTCAATCAAGTAATAATTTACTCTAACCATTACTCCTTTATCACAATAAATATTTCACCTGCATCTAAGTCAGTCTCAAAATAAATGCAAAAGTAAATGCAAATTTTTTTTTCTCCTTCATGTGAAAAAAACCTCAAGCCCAAAATCACAGAAAATCATGTCTATTCAGATAACTACAATAGGAAAAAAAAGCTCAGTCAGTACAAGTGAAAGAAAAGCCTGACAATTCCCATACAGCAAGATTTGAGTCAAACGATTGCAGCGAGTGGGACTGTAACTACGCTGGTTGTGGAAGCAGGCAATGGAAATGCCACGAAGGGGTAGGTGCTTCTCCACGTAACCAGCCTTGCTCACTAGACTCTGAAGGAGTTCAGCATTGATGCAGTGAAGAGAAATGCAACTCCTTACATTTTAGCTCAGTGAACAATAGTCCTGCTTTCTGTCTCCTTCGCTGCCTGTCACTTTGCTATGTGATCACCCATGATATTAAAAGCAGAGGAAGAGCTAAATTCTCAAAGCCAACTGCTAAATTTAGCTACTCCTGTTAGCATGTCACACGCTAGCAGAGAGAAAGAAGTTTATAATGATGACAGGTGGAAATAACTACAGCAAACAGTAAATAAACCCAGCAGCAGGCACAGTTTTCCCTCTTGACTTCAACTCAAAAATCGAGGAGGAAATGCCAAACCACCCACCATTTTGCGAGTGTCTTTCATCTGCTTTGCAACACGGGCAGACTTCAGCTTTTTTCTGCCAACAAGGAAAAAGGATAAATAGCATTGCTACACTTACACAGCGATGGCGTCTGTCAGACAGGGCAGTGCAAGAGGAAAGAGCAGAGACCTTGGCCAACTCCCTGCAGGGTATAGCCACACTACTGTTGCAGAGGCAAAACAAGCTTGTCCTGACCAAAGCTCGCCTCGGGGTTGCAACTGTCTCTGGAATCACGGAAAGGAAATCCACACTGTCTCGTGGAAGTCATTCCTCCCCTCCGGTCGTTCAGGGTTTGCCCAGAGTTGTACTTGGGTTAACGAGTCCTTCCCCGTCTCTGTGGCACAGAAGCTGCCACAGCCTTTACCTGCTGAAAAGTCCTTCCCTGATTCAGGCACCTTGCTCCAGCACAGTTGCCACGATGGGGAACACTTTATGGTCCCCAAAAGCTTTAAATATACCTTGGGTACAAGTTCGTTTGCAGGCTTGCATTTACTGCTTTGTTTGGCTTTGTTACCTCCAAAGAAATAAACGGCGCCCAATTTTACGGCTTCCAACTACTAGATTTTAAAAATACCAGTATAAACATTAGAGTAAATCAATGAGCTTGTCAAGCTCCCAGTTACAAAAATGCTTGATTAGTATGTGCCGGCTGCCCGTGCCCCAGGGCTGGTGGCGGGGTCTCTGTGAGGAGACGCCATGGCTGCCGAGGGCCAGTTCCCGCCATTTCCAGCAGCCTCAGCGCAGGGCACAGCTGAGCCCTCAGCGAGGCCGGGGGCACCTCTGGGGAAATCTCTTTGGGAAAGGGCAAAATGCTGCCCAGCAGCGAGGGGAAAGCATGAGGAGAAGCGTGAGGTAAAGTGCGAGGGGAAAGTGTGAGGAGAAGCACGAGGTAAAGTGTGAGGGGAAAGCGTGAGGAGAAGCGTGAAGGGAAAGCGTGAGGGGAAAGTGTGAGGAGAAGCGTGAGGTAAAGTGTGAGGGGAAAGCATGAAGAGAAGCGTGAGGGGAAAGTCCTGGGAGCACCGAGGTCGGAGAAGGGGGTGGAGGTGGTGCTCCAGGCCCTGGAACAGGGATTCCCCTACAGCCTGTGGGGAGACCCCAGGGGAACAGATACCCACACTCAGCCTGGGGAGGACCCATCACCAGAGCAGGCTTGTCCTGAAGGAACATGGGAAGGATCCAAGCTGGAGCAGGAGAAAAACGTGAGGAGAAAGGAGCAGCAGAGAGGAACTGTTAAAGACTGACCACAACCCACTATTCCCCATCCCTGCTGCACTGCTCGGAGTTGGGAATGAAGAAATAGATTTGAACTAGGGGAAAAAAACAGCATGGCGGTGTTGCAATTTGGTTTTGTTTCTCATTATTCGAGTCTATTTTAATTGGCAATAAATGAAACTAATTTTCCTCAAGTCAAGCCTGTTCTGTCCATGGTACCTGGCAAGTGATCTCCCTGTCTACACCTCGATCCCTGAGCTTTCCCATCTTATTTCTCCCCACCCTGTTGAGGGAGTGAGAAAGCACCTGGGTGGGCATGGAAAAAGTATGATTAGAAGAGTGTTGGGTCCTCTCTCTCAAGATCACAAAGTTTTTCTGGTCAACTTCTTGTTCATTTAAGCCTCCCAAAAAGAAACTATGTACAAGAAATCCTCCACGAAATAAACCAATAACACTTGGTATCTTTAACTGTCAGAATGCCGATGTGGTTGGTAACTGTCATCTTAACTGATTTATTGAGTTCAGATGTAAATAAAGAACTTAAAGTCTTCTGCTGTACAAAACCCCATGGCCAAGGCAACATAGCACCGATGATGGCACCAGCATATGCTGATTTCTGGGATTTACTTCTCTGTAATGATGTAGTAAAAAAGGCAAGAAAGCACCAGTTTTACCAAAACTTAATGATTAATAGTTTAAAAGAAAAAAGCTGAAGATTATGTGGCAAAGTTATTAAAAGGAAGCAATTTCATCATATTGTTTTGCTTCTTAGCTTAGCTTTGGATATGGAAGAGAGCCAAAGGAGAGCCATTAGTCTCTATACTAATTTGATATTTTTTTTTTTTTTTACTTTCTTGGCCAAAGCCAACTCTGCATGATAGAACTTTGCCTTTAAAAACTAGAGGAGTTAATTTTCAATCTTAACAGTTACTTAAGATAAATGTTCTAAAATAAGACATGTTGCTCCTGGCCGAACTACTGCTTTAACATATTAGATGTGTGAATTACCCTATTCATCTCAATAGGGAGTTAACTCCAGGGACTAATGATGCCTTGTTAAGAGTCAGTCTCCAAATGCTTTCAGCACACATATATGTAGAAGATGTCCATTTCACTTTTCTCCCATTTATGCAAAAAAATACTGCAACTGCACAGGTAAATTACGCTAGTAAATAGGAGAAAAGCCAACTAAGCAAAGGATAAAAATAACAGGGCATCAATGCTGCATTTATGTACCTTTTCTCTCTGCAGCACGTCTCCTTTTGAAATGCTGAGCACCTGTGATGCAGCTCAGGGGAAGCCAGGCTCCAAGGGGTCCAGTTCATCCCCAGCATGATGGCAAGTACTGTTTTTTTTTTTCTGCCCTTCACAAATCGAGTTGACATTTAGGGGGATGGAATGACAGTTTGAGCCAGTTTCTGTCTCTGCCTAGTGACTTGTGCTCTCCCTGGGGCCCCGGTCCAGGTAGCTCTAACAGGAGGCTCTCTGTCTTGTATGACAGTCTAAGAAGTGGGAACCTTTCTGTTGCAAACACTGAGGTATCTTTGCAGGGCCATGCTAGACTCCAGCCTTTGTCATCAGCAGGAGTGCATACGGACTATGTTTGCAGTCCTGCCTGCAGGGCCTAATGGAAAGTGTCGTTTTGTCTTCTGGCAGAGAATGAGTTTGACACACCGGTGAGAGCCAGAAGCATACAGATCAGCAAAGGAAAATATTTGAGGGTCTATGTTATAACTCCTGCTCTACAGGAATTCCAAGAATGGATATATGCAAAAGAAAAAGCAATGAAATGTGCATTTGACAGACAAGAAGGAGGGAACAAACATCTAAAAAAAAGCAATGAAATGTGCGTTTGACAGACAAGAAGGAGGGAACAAACATCTGCCACTTATTTAATTAGCAACTGAATGTGACTTGTTCCAGAGATCTATAGCTGAAAAGCCCTTTTTATTGGTGTAAGAAATGTGTGTACGTGCATTAGAGAAAGCAGTTATATCATGAAAGATTTTGGAAAAACTGGCACTATCCTGCTGAAAGCATCTGCACTGTAAGTAAAAGTATCATATATTTGTTTAACTAGCCAGGTGAGAAGGTAATATATAACAACCCCGAGATCATCATCAGAAAACTTAGCATTTCTGGAGGTACAGACGGCATTTAGAGCATAAGGAACAGCCACTGACCACCTTTCTCTGGGCAGGATGCAAGCACGAGGAGACAGCCCTGCAGGGATTAGCAAAGTCCAAGTGTTATCTTCCCCTGTTCTCAACTTCTCTGGGCAGGATGCAAGCAGGAGGAGACAGCCCTGCAGGGATTAGTGAAGTCCAAGTGTTATCTTCCCCTGTTCTCAAAAGCCTGCAGAGTTCACGTGGGTCAACACCACTCAGCGATGCCAGCTACCACAGCCTGAAGGGCCAAGGCAGACTCCAATACACAAACCAGAGGCTGTCTGGTGCAAGATTCTTGCTCCTGCAGACAAAGCAGTAAAAGTAAAAATCATTGCTGTCACTGCCAGGGAAAATTTTAAGGGGATTACAAAGGATAAAGTCATTTTAACATTGTACTTTGAAGGCTCACGCATACTGAGGAGGATTGGAGACTTCTGGAAGCAGATTGGAGCCTATTATTCAAACTAGGAGGAGAGTATTTGACCATGCATACCACAACCCCAGATATTATCTGCATAGTGTGCGCCTTCTCTGCAAGTGACATCCAGTCTGATCCAGCACCAAACCCAACAGCATCACCGAGAAGAACCGCCAAATCCAACAGTTTAGTGTAGAAAACTTTGCAGTCAGCTGTGCTTACAGGTTTCCCTCTAATGCAATCAGCAGATACTGGCATATTGCAGAGTATTAGGCATACTGCAAGAGTGTAAGGCAGAAAGTTACTGCATTTGCAATGGCTCTCAGAGGAAAAATGAGGTGGTAAAAGCCAAGTGGTAGCATGGGAGTCCGTTCTCTTTAATTAGTTAAACAAACTGTTTTAAAAGCTTCAGGGAAATAAAGACTCCTTTACTGTTATACTTCAGGCTCTACTTTCACCATTATTGTCCAGAACCTATTGCATCATTCTATTAAAGCAACATAAAAAATGATTTTAAAAATCCATAAGAAAATCCCTGAGCCAAATTGAGGAGAAATCCTTCCTTCAGACTGCATCTTTTCCAGACACATCTATCCACTGCCTGGAGAAAATCACCTTGCAATTCAATCCAAAAGCTAAGAAACCTGATCTAAATGCTACCAGACTTGGTTGCCCCATCAGGATAAAGATATACCAGGAGTCTCACATTAGAATGGCAAACCACCTGCCCTCTCTAATGCTACTAACATAACCCAAAAGTACCACCTGACCAATAATATCACATCCCCTCTTGTATACAGTAATTTTAAAAGTAGCCAGAGCCATAATCCATAGGAATTATTTAAAATAAATAAATAAATTTAAAAATCAAACCCCAGCTCTTTATGGTGTTCCTGAAAATTAATAGGAGGCAACAGAAATCTGCATCACAAAACGTGTGAAGCAGCTTTCTTCATGACATGCTGTCCAATGGAAAGGTTATCCCAGTTGCCCCAGATGGGTTCCCCCGGTGGCTCCCAGCTGCGGGCTCTGTCCCCAGTGGAGCATGTTGCTGCACTCCAACCTCATGACCTGGAACACTGTGGCAACCTTCACATCTCCAAGGCAAAGGTCTTAAAATCAATACCCAGTGGAGGAAAAAGTGCCACTGCTGACCACTAAAGAAGACCACTCATATGCTGCATGTCCCTGACATTTTCTCCACTTGGGAGACCAAAAACCCTCACTGCCCTTTAGTCTAGGCACTATCAGCATCCTGTCAACTGCCCTGCTCTGCCAGCCTTCATCCAAGCAGAAATCTCCTTCAGACACTATTTAAATCCAGATTACCATCAAAGGCAGTTGGTAAGTAACTGCTTGTCCTGGTTTACTCTGTTTGCTAGGTCTGCCACAAAATACACAGAGGCATAATATTTGCGATGCAATACATGCTTACATTTATCTGTTAACTGCTCAGTCACTTAAAAATTTTTGTATGTGCACCATGATTTGCAAGTACTTATATAAAGATTAATACAGAGCTATACATAGAGTATACTAAATTATTTCCTCTAATATTTTTTTTCAGATATTAAGTGCAATCAAGAAAATACATTCAAGACAAATCGGCATTTGACAGGGGTAAAAATTGCTCTTGAATCATTAATAAAAAGAAAGGATATTATTAAGAAAGAATTGCTTTCAACCCTTCTAATTATGACCAAGCAAATACTTCATAGCCCTGAAATACTTTGGATCTGTGGCAAGCCATGATCATTCTGCCAAGGCAGTTATCTGCTGAAATCTGAGACATAATTATGGTCAGTGAAACTCCTAATCTCCTAATTCTTTACGCTATCAATCTCTCTCTCTGGATTTCCTCCATGTTACATTTGGCATGATTAACTGGAAGTGGGGGATAGGTCCACAGAATTACGTGCCATCTGAACTGGGACAAGGAAGGATTATTCAGTGCCTCCTATAAGAGAGACGTCTTCAGTGTTAAACTTAACCTCCTGTGTCCCGGGATACGAGGCAATGAGAGAGACAAAAATCCATTTCAGGTGGCTTACCAAACACACAGCCAGGCTGGGGCTGGAGCAGATGCCTGAGAGCACTGTACAGTCCTATGCACACACTACACATTGCTGCCATTGAGTCTCCTCCGGATGTCGGGGCAGTTTCATCAGAGGGAGCAGGATAGGCCAAGCCACGGAAAAGCAACGTTTCTAGCCACTGCAGGAGGCAACAGAACAGTGCAAAAGTGATGGATATAGCTGTGCTACCCCTCAGTAAGCCACGCTGACATTCTAGGCAGACTACGTTTTTAAGCACATCAAATATATATAGACACAAACATTATTTTTGGAGGAGGTTGCTGGCAGCAAGATCTGAACACAAGATCTGAGCTAAATTATCCAGATCTGGTAGCTCAAACACTGCTGCAGGGTCACAGCTCCATGTGGCTGGGCACCAGAGGGAGAAAGAACTACCATGTCTTTGTGAGTTACTATCTGTAAACAATAAACACAATGAGAAGCTGACATGCAATAAATTATATTCCTAAACCACATGGTTACAAACTAGAAGCCTGAAGCAGTATCTTGGATTTTGAGAAATCGGTCTAGAATCAGATGGATTTATACTCTCCATTCCAGATCAATCCATGAAGTCTGGACCCTACATCACTCAGAAAGTGAAATGCAGCCTTTTCTAGTAACAATTACCACTTCTCTCAGATTTCAAACTATAACGGGGAAAAAATAGTCATATTGTGACTTTATCTCACCTGGCAAAACATTTCAGCTTTGTCTGGCAGGCATGACAGAAACCATTTTTACAAGCCTACAGTCATTCCTAATTAGAGTCTGAATCAAAATCTGGTTCTATCACTTAATGACCCTTGGGACCATCCCTGATTTTTGCATCATTTCAGAAAATGCCTTTATGTTGTTTTCATAGAACTACCCAACACATATTGCACAAACAGCTGACAGGGTGCTCTCATGACAAGGAATTTAAGGCAACAGAGTATCTTGGAGCGTACAAGTATATTCCAAACTGTTGCCATATGGTTTTTTCCTACTAGCAAGGCAAGAAAGCACAGGTTTCTTTATAAAAAATCCGTCTGTAAGTGGGTTATGGTCCTAGCCAAGCATTTCTGCAAACCTGCTTTAAAACATGAACTACATCTTAAGTAACTGGCTTGTCTCCATCTAGCTCTAGTGCATATTTAACTATACTAAAGCTAGAAAGACAGTACACTTGGAGTCTCCGATAGATGCTTTTCACCAGAGCAGCAAGGGAGAATAATTTTGGGGTACTCTTTCAGTGTTTCTTCCTACAGAATTATTATTATTAGTGTCTGCGACTGTATTCTAGTGGCTCCTATTATTTTTCCATCTCATAAGCACCACAAATTATTACATTTACCATTTTAAAAAATATTTTTTAGAAGTCCTCACATGTTCTCATTCCTAATTTAAAATACCGCATAAGTGGGTGGGTGTCTGAAATTCTGAAATTTTGTTCCAGCTGCAAAAAAAAATCTACTGGTCTTTTCTCTTTTTGCCAGGAGTCACAGAGTGTCTGCAATCTGCACTGGATTGATTTGTTATTGACCTATGTGGAATTATGAAACTCTATCGGTAAAAAGAGGTTCAATATCAATGTAATTTAGTAGCTGCTACAAACTGTGCACCGGTATGAAAACACTCATTTTGGCAATCATGCAGTAAAATAATCAATATTTAATATTATTACCAAAAAATATTGGCAGGTTCAAGTCTTTCACCATTATATACATTCAGGTAATTACCATATTTATTTCTGATAGGAGAGAAAAAAAATATAAATAAATCTATTCATTCCAAATATCCATTTGAAGAAATTAATTTTGCAGAACAATATAGTATAACATTTCTGAAATTTTCTCCCAAAAAGTAGAAATTGAGATTTTAGCTACAGTACAGGGTTAACTATTTTGCATCAGAAGAAAAAATGGCTCATTTGTAGTAGGAAGGTTATGATCATTAATCTGCATAAATATGTAAAAAGCTGTGTTATATATGCCTGCACTGCACTTGTTGTGAGAGAAGAAAAACCACAAAACTTCATATTCCAGTGTTATGGGTCATTAATTTTTGAAAGCAACTATCTCCCTCTATTAAAATGCAACCTATCCCCTTATCTCCCCCCTCCCTTCAACTCATCTTAACACGTGACGTCCTTCATGTAAATCTTAATGGATTTATTGACAAAAATGTTTTGGACTATTGGTGAACTCTGTTATTTGCTGTGGGAGACTATTTATTACCTTGCAGGTGCTCCAGGGGGAAGTCCATTGTTTGGTGCGAAAGCAGAGCAAATGGAAAGTACAGTGTTCATTAAAATGGATCGCACAACCAAGATTCAACCTCTACCTCATTCATGTGGATACTGATTTTTTCCATTTCTGCTACACTGAGCTTATCACAAGAGACTGCACCAGCAGCTGCAACTATGATATTCAGATTCCTTACCAGAGCTGATGAAATGTCTCAGTAATTCAGTGTTTGCTTTTTGCTTCCAAGTGACAAGAATAAAATGTATTGTCTGCACTAACCACATCTAACCACTGAAAGCTTATGTTCACAAATAACAATTAGTTTCTTCTCCTTTCTCACCCCAAAAGACATATTGGCTGTTTATCCTTTACAATAAATTTAAATTTAATAATATTAACCTTTATTTACTTTTCCGACTAAAATACAAAACAAAAATGCAACTATTGATTCTTCACTGTTTTGAAATAAAATTGCATAAGCTTTTTTCTTTAGTTTCAACAAATAATTCCAAGCAGGGTCTTCTGATGAAGGGTTAGTAATTCACTATCTTACTGTTAAGTACTATACCTATTTTAGCTCTTGCCTGCAGAAACGTTAAGAGATCTGTCAGAGTCTAATTCTGAAGAAGTCCCAATATTTCCACAGTATTTCAGCCTGGACTGAAGTTAATGCTGATGTGAGCCCATCAAATCAGCCCTGACAAAGCAAAAAGCATTGGATGGTGACAAACAAGGCTCAGGTCCAGAAACAAAGGAAAAACACAGCGAGGCTAAAAGCTGGGGTTTACCACTGAAGACAGAGGCGGGATCCTGTGGGAGATACATACAAAACTGGTGGTGACCAATTATGGTTCTGCAACTCCAGGCTGTACGTCACACACCCCGTCAGGGAATGTCACAGCCAGCGCCTGCACGGTGGGGCACCTCACCGCACGCAGCCAGGACTGAACGCCTTCCAAACCATCATCTGTCCCTTCACAGAAGCAGCAGCAGTGCAGCGGAGAGGCATCAGCACCATTTACAATCAGGGTTTAGATATACCGTCAGTCTAGCCCTGTCAGGCCACAGCTTGAGATTAGTTAATTTTCCCTACTGAAAACCTCGCCAGCAGAGTTTTTGATGATGCTACAGATGAATCCCAGCAGCAGCCCAAGTATTCAGCCAAGTAGGAAATCCTTAAAGTACAATGCTGCTACTCCTGTGAGCCTAAGGTAAACACAACTCTGGACCACACAGCAAACATCTCCTGGAATTTGGCTCCCAAATTCCCTGGTTGGCTGACTTGCTTAATGTTAATGCAAGCCCAAAAGAAAACTCAACAGCAGGGCTCTCTAGCAAAGGCTACAAGGTATGTGATAACTGGGCTGACAGCTACAGAGACAGGAGCTTCAGGAGAGGAGAACTTTTTTGCAAACACAGGACAATCTGATACCAGGTTGTGTTCCTTGAGCTTCAGGGTTTATTTAAAACAAACAAACTAACCAACCAACCCAACAAAAAGCCCAAATAAAATAAAAACCTCCAAACCAAAAGACCCAAAATCCACAAAAACACATCAGTGTTTAAATCTACTCATTTGTATAATCCATAATAAAGCCTAATGGCAAACCCAAGCAGTGACAAGGAGCAGACCAGGCATTCATGCTCCCTCAATCTTTCATCTCTTGGCAAGACAGACTCATCCCTTCTTCTTGTACTAACTCTCGTGTTCATTGGGACTCAATTTAGTAAGCAAGAAGACTTTTATTTATTTTTGCAGGGCTAGCTGGCTGAATCATTCCAAAAACATTCCATTAACATCAGAATGAGCACAAAGCAAGGAGGAGGAATAGTTAAGGAAAAGGTTTTTTTCTTCCAGTTTTGATAAAGCTGCAAGACCATCTTACCCTCTGTCATGTAACTTCACTCACCCTCAAATTATATAAACCCAGATACACTTCAGTGTTTTTCCAGTGCTTTTAGCCATTTTCCAAAATGCCTTTTTGCTGCTAAAAGGCTTTTTATCACTAAATAGTGCTGGCTTACAAAAAGAAATGCAGGTATCCAGCTAGATGCACAACAATAAGCAAATGAGTTACAGGTAAAATTTGCATCCGGATTCTGCATAGGAAGAAGCTCTACATGATCGCTCCTGGTGAGTAGTGTTTCTACTCCCTTCAAATCATGGCCTGAATGAAGGGTGCTATTTTCAAACACTTTCACTCATTATTGGTCCTGGGTTCAGGCTTGATGGATAACACACTCTTGTAAATAGTCACAGAATGCACAAACTAACAGCTCCATTTATGCTTTTGCTGGACAGCTTAGAAGTGGATGCAAGCCATTTAAAAAACAAAACAAAACAAAAACCACAACCAAAACCACCCCACTTTCCCACTTTTGCTGTTTCTTAAGAGGTTAGGCTGTTCACGTAGACACTGACAATGAGAGAACATTGAGTCCTACCCCAGGAAGAAAAGATGACATAACACTGAAATGTCCCAGGGAGGGATGCCAGAAAAAGGACAAGAAGGTGGCTATAACCTTCTAACAAGTTCTGCTAAAAAAAATACAAGTCCTGTACCTGGGAACTGCATGAGAACAGGGCATATAATAGCTGTTCAGTGACATTGTGATTGACATGAACATCATGACTGGCAGCAGAAAGTAAGTGCTGAAAGTACTTCTCCCCCAAGACAGGTTTGCATCTTGCTCCTGGAGCAGGACTCTGCTGAGCTAAGCTGTACCATCCCACCCACTGCAGCTCAAGCGAAGGAGGTCACAGCCCCAGCAATATTTTTTGATCATATCTCTCTGTGGAGTTACCGAGTCCCACCTTTTAAATCACGGCACTGAGAGCACAAGGGCTTATCATATTCACATTAATGGCATACTTAATGCTGTCATCAGCTCCTTCCTATTGAACAAGTGCCTCTAAACTCACAAGCCTTTTGCCATTTGTCTGTTTGACTCTCAATGAACAGCAAATTAAAAATTGCACCACTGGGGTACCAAGATACCAGCAATTTCCCTCCAGGCACACCGTCAACAAAACTGCTGAAAGTAGTGCAATGAACAGAGAAAAGCTTCAGACTCCTATTTCAATCAGCTTTGTGTCTACCTAACCAGGTCAGAAGGAAGCAACCATGGGAGCAGTTAGTCCTCAAAAGAACAGCCATTCCTCAGTCCCGAGCTGATCTCAGTGCTACCTTGACAAAGATCTTGTTGACAAAGCAGAATAAACAGCTGCTATTCGAAGCAGCTCCCTGAGGGAACAGGAAAGTCCTAATTCTCATACCTGGTTGTTGATAGGCTGCTGCTGTTTTACTACAGGATACGTTAGCATCTAGCAAAGGTTAGAATCATTTTCAGAATACCCAGCTCTTGCTCATCTGTACAACATTGATTAACAATGAGTGTATGCTGTACATATTTGGCAAAAGAATATTTTGACATGTCTATTTGTGTATCTGGGAGAAAGGCCAGAATAGGAATTTTCACACTCTTCTCCTTTGACACCACATTTTCCAGGGTCCCCTACGCTACAAGCTCACATGACCTGGAGAGGAGTAATCCTTCATCCCAGCTCTGAGGTCTAGATGCAAGGTTGCAGGCCACAGAGCCTGCACCACAGCATTCTTATCATATATTACTAAATCCAGAACAAGTTTTCCAAGTCAAAATGGATATCCTTTAAAATGATACCACGTAAAGTGTTCAGTAGCATTAATGGAAAGTACAACAATATAAATTCAGAGATTTATACATCTCTTATTTTACTTAAACAGAATAGAGGTATCTGCCCACTTAATAGCAGAATTGAAAAAGGTTATTATTGCATGACATGGTAAGATACAACAGGGGTTAAACTACACAGTCCTACTGAGAAGTCTGGGACGTTTTTAAATTATAAAATGTAATTGTTCACCATGAAGCCTTAAGTTTTGCATTTTCAAGTGTCAATTCAGATTTTATGTTCTATCATAAATCTAAGCCATTTGTTCAGCTACATGGCCTCGTGCACAGATTTTAAAATATCTTTTTATGCAAGTGTCCAGCGCATGGACTCCAGCTAGCCTGAAAGACAGGAGTTAAGTAAGACTCGTAATGAGGTCATGGAGGTTTTCCAATTCTTACAGTTACTTCTCCTTTGAATGAAACTATTAATGGAATTATAAAAAATTAAAATTTCAGCATTCAGCTCACCAGTCGCTGCAGTTGTTCAAATGACAGCTTAGTATTCATCTGTCCTCCTTCACAGGTTGCACAAAATTCAGGAGGTAACATCAGATAGAGATCTAGAAAACTCAGAAACTGTTTTAACATCTTCCAGCTATTTCTACATCGCCATGCTACTAAGTATTGCTGATAAAAAGAATACCATATCAGTCTTTCAGCTGGTATGAAGTTATACAACTGAACTGGATATAAAAATGAAAGTTTTACTATCTGTCAGTTAAGTATTAGCTTGAGTTAGTCTCAGAAGAAGATTAAAGTCTAATGGCCTGTCTTGATCACACAGATGTAATGTGAGCCCAATACAAGCTTGCTTTGCTGTAGGATTTTGTTATATTATATTTTTAAGCCTATCCTGGGGATTTGTTGTCCTGATATGAATTGCTGGTTGGGGAAACCATGTCCTTGTCTGAGCTATAAGATTGTATTGGTCCTACAAAATCTAGGAACAATGTTACACATTCTTGAACATCATTAATGGCACTTCAGAAGCTTGTTCACAGGCTGACAAAGAAAGAATCAAGACTGCGCCTTTTTTTCTGAATCAGAAGAGAGCAGAATCTTCAAATACAATGGCAGCCAAGAAACTGATGACTCTAATCTCACTCAGTTTTATTTCAGTAGTTGTTAAATAACTGTAGGACAAATATTTGACGTATCTAAAATAGCGTAAAGCATTACCTAGTTGATTTAATATTTCTGTGAAATCTCTCAAGTCACTAATGAAATATCAGCAAAAAAATGAGAGCAATGATAGAAAATGAGATGACAGAATAAAATGGTTTCTTTGCCTCAATGTTGATCATACAGCTGTCCAGCATATAAATCTCCTCAGTGGATTTTCTTCATTGAACAAAACTACATTTTATTTAGAGTATACCTGCAGAGCCACCGATACACAACTGCGGTGCATCTGCTGATAAAGTTGGTGGATCAGCCACAGTTAACTTCACATAAAAGAATTAGTTAAGACATGCAAAGAGGGAACTGACCCCCAGACTGACACACATCTATGTAAAGGATGCTTCTTCATCTGTACTTGATCCTCTGTCATTCCATTTTTATCAGTTTTATTACCTATGCTAGCTAGCTGCTATCCATACATTCATGCTTTCCATTTACTCTCAAGATAAACCTCCAACAAAACGAACATCTGGGTGAGATAATACTACTAGGTGTAGTGTATAGGAAAGTGGGCAGCCAGAAGATTAATTACTGGGTTTAAAAATAGATTAAGAAAGAACAAAATATAGGAACAATCTTTCAACAGTGTGGTGAAAAAACACACTGTTACAGAACCTCTTTATATTCCATAATGATCACTTATCGGGGAAATGGAACAAACATTCAAGAGTTAAATGAAAGCGCCAATGGCAGATAAACACGAGCACAAGTCTTTCTTAAATGATAACATGGCATATAAATCCTAGAGAAGAGTATAGAAAAACAAACAGTGAAAATCCATGCTGATAAAGTTGTATCATGCACAGAAAAAGAGCAAGTATAAACTCAATTTAGGTAATTTCAAGTTTTTTTAGGATCTGTAATCACTCTGAAAAAGTGATGCAGCATGACCAATGAAAAAAGCTAAGTAAGAGGGGCAAATACTTGCCACTTATGAAAACTCCACCAACTGGAGAAAGCAGTATTTCTTAAGGACTATATAGCAGATTTTGCATCAAATAAAACATATTGCTGTACCCTTGAGGGCTTCAAGATACCAAGTTGCAATATGTGCCCCCTGACACTGTATCTAAGACTAATACATAGACGAGACATGAACACGGGGTTTTCTAGAAGTACACATAGACATGTTTTTAGGACCCTGGAGGTGACAACACACATGGATCAACCAACACCCTGCCTGAGAGATTTTGGCAATCTATGTTCCCTAGAAAACACGGCAAATGGGGAAATCCTAATACCATCCGAAACTATCCCCTCAGGAAAATTACAGTTGTTCTTCAACTGGAGTTAAAAAAAGTTCATGTAAAAGTATCCTGAAAGAAAATGACGTTTCAAGATTAGTAAGGCTGCTAGGCACCTTTAAAAGACTTATGAATATATTAATGAGAGATTCTGAAATGGAATAATACTGTGTTTATTTCCATGGAACAGAGCACTATAGCAAAGGGTGATACTCACAGAAGATAACTATCTATCTTTTATAGGTGTGAAAGGCCTACTGTATAATTTATACAGCTTGAGCATCTTTTAGAGTAATGCTCAGTTTATGTACCTTTACAATGTCTTTACAGATAAAAATTATATACAGTCATCTTCACAGTTATAAACAAGGCATTTATGGCAACGCCAGCAAACTTTCTCGGGAGGATTATTCTATCTCCACATATTAAATATAGTGAAAAGGGTATTTAATTTGTACTATTTATTAATAAACACAGCTTCTTTGGCTGAGCCATAGACAAACCAACGTATTTGTGAAGCAAATAGTCTTTTTAAAAGGTCAAATATCAAGGACATACTAAAAACGCGTCCCATTTCTGAACAGGAAGAGAAGTCCTAGCCAAGTAGTTTGTTCATCATCAGCACAGAAAACAGTAGGGAAAGACGTAGCAGGAGTAAAAATAGTAAAAAATAAATAGTAAAAACTTCTTCAGTTAGTGATGTGATCTCCTACTGATTTATGTATTATTTCCCTATTTATATCTTCCTCCAGAAGATATTATCAGCTAGAAAGATACTGTTGAAGAGCTTCTATACAGAAGCAGATTCCACACCAAGTATTTCATGTGCCACAGAATTCCTCATTTCCTTTCCACTGCAGGTCCTGCTCCTGATTGACAATACAGAGTCACAGAGAAGACAAGTCCTCCTCTTCCCTTGGAAAGCTGGAGATCTGCTTCTTAGGATCCCTCTGGCCACACACAACATGTCTACTCACTCCTCAGCTCTGCACAGATTTTAGTATCTCACAGAAGCTATACACAATGACTGATGCTCATTTCTCTTTCTCACACATGACAGAAGTGTATGGTTTTAGAATAGTAGACTTTGTGCGTGCAAACAAATGGTTTCTGACTCATTTAGCCATAGCAGTAACATAATTATCTGCTTCCTTCCTTGTCTAGCTTGAGTAAGGTCTCCAGAGTAAGGGCCCAGGCACTACCAAAGACTGCTTTGGTAGTGTAGTATTTTTAATGCTGTATTTGTTAACCATTCAAAGCAAATACTAACTTTAAAAGTTGGATGCACTGGGGCAGATTCCAATGTACACCATTAGCAGTTACAGTAAACTGTTAACGAACTTACTAAAAGAGGAGCTGTTTGATTAGGAGGTAAGAGCTCTTAAAGGGCAGAAACAGTATTCTTTGTGAGGCCCAAGACAAGCTACAATGACCAGCTGTGATCCTTACTGTAGTTACTGCCACTTTGATCTCAGTTACACCAGCACAACAATGGCAAAATACATGAACACACTGGAGACTTCAGTATGAGCTATCGAACCCCAATGAAGAAATCTATCTAATGCAAATACGACCTGCTTAAATGATACAGAACTTTGTTATTCATCCAAAAGCTCATGTATTTGGATTAGACTTTGTATATGACTAAGACCTCAAAATAAGCCTTGGAATAACACTCGGTGTTCAGGTCACTGCAGAATAAGAGTAACATAAACATTATTTCACCTTAGTACAAACTTTCTGCTTTTTAGGAGAACAGACACAGCAAACAGCTTCATCAGACACAATACTGTTGTTATCCATAATAATCTGATATGCTCCTCTTATGAAACAGAAATAAAAGAGAAGAAAACATCACTGGTAAATTATTGACATCTGTGTCAACATGCTGATTGTTATTAACTGAAGAGTAAAAAAATGCCACTGACATTTAATGTCATTAATGTTTTCAACTAAATGTTTAAAATAGAAGCTCTCTATACAACTCCTACCTGGCTTTACTTGAGGATGTTGGAAATTCACTATAAACAATTACAGTTCCAATGAATCTGCTGTAGTAAACCTGGGCATAGCATGGGACAGTTAACGTTGCTGACTTCCATGTTTGAGCAAGTTTTCCTTTGCACTGAAGAACTCATTGTTAGGAGAAACGGGGTTTTTAGCACTATTCAGGAAAATATCAACACTGTAACAGAGATACTTGGCAATTACACAGTGAACTAAACACAGGAATGAAGGAACAGTACTGAGCAGAAAAACAGTTATGTTTTTTACAGAAACTTGCTGGTGTCTCCCTCTTCTATTAAAATTCAAGGCTCATAATTTCTTTGGTGGGGTTTTCCACCTCTCTCTTGTTAACTTACTTTTTGTATCTGAAGACCCTTCTACTTCCCACCCCATCACATGGATAACAAAAAAAGCACTCCAAGTCCCATGGTGGGACAGTTTAGTCTCAAATTAAAGTTCATGAGAGGAGTTCTAGCACTGCGAACTTCCCCAGCCTGCTTCCAGGGTGTCCCAGTCTACCCAGAACTAATTTTGAAGGTGGAATACTAGTTCTGTTATATACAGCTCTTCCCATCCTACATGTCTGCTGGCAATTATTTATTATTACATTAATAGTCTCTCAGAGTCATGTATGTCACTAAGTAATTATCAGAAGTAACAAGAAGGTTTAGGTCCCCACTACTGATATCTACCATAAAATCTCAGAAGAAAGATTTTGAAGTGGGTACAAAATTAGCACAGATCCCTGTTCCTTCTCAGATGCTTGGAGGAAAACACTTCACCTGCAGTCACAGAAATTAAAAACAACTGTAGCATTCAATGAAAGCAAATCACATTTTAAGATATAAGTTAATTTGTATTAATCTGTTTTTACAAATGATTAAATTGTTTTAGAATTATGAAAATGAGACATTTTGACTTTCTTAAATTAAGATTTTTTTTTCCCTTGTCCAGATTATCTTTTCAAAACCATCATCAGAATTCTAGTCTTCTACTGAACCAAGTAAAAACAGACCAGAGGAAGGAGATGGCAAACAATTTCTCACCCACCTCTACTAGATACTGTTCTTAGATACAGTAGCTAAGCATCTTCTTCAGTGTTATTACTGTAACTGAAATCTCAGCAAATACGTCAATGATTTCTATGACACCATCCCAGGACTGTACATTGTAGTTGGACTCATCTCTATCGTGCTTCTTGCTGCCCTTTTACCGATGCCAACAGAACATAAAGTATGTTCTGTGTGACAAGAAGGGAATGGCTTTGCCTTTGCATAACTCTCTTTCTGCCCAGAAAGTACAATAGATCAAAGGGATCTTGGATGGATCGTCCATTCGAACAGAAGTATTAAACATAGTACTAATCTGTCATTGTTCCTGCTTTGTGACTTGTTAGAATGTTCTTTTACTGACTCTATCCTCTCTAGGTTTTGGGGGGCATTTTTTTTTTTTGGGGGGGGGGGGGGGGGTTCAAATTTTTTAGGTTTTTTCACTCT